>NC_069505.1:236119047-236441547 GCF_027579735.1 Bombina bombina | reverse complement strand
CTAGAGACTGTTATTTCTGCTAAAGAAGGCTCTACTAAATATTGATGCAATATTTCTGTTGGGGTACCCAAATGTATGCACCTGTCTAATTTCATTTTGACGCATAGTGCACATTTTCTGTTAATCCAATAAACCTAATTTCACTACTAAAGTATTACTGTGTCTTACAGTTATTTGATAGATCAAAATGAAAATGGTGATCCAAACACCAAATCATTTATAAATGAAAATCATGGAAGTTGTCAGGGATGCCTAAACTTTTGTATATGACTGTATATATGTGTATGTGTGTATATATTCGTATATATATATATATATATATATATATATATATATATATATATATATATATATATATATATATATATATATATATATATATATATAAGCAAAGAGACAGATGTACTCTCACAAACAGTTCATCATGTGCCAGGGTGCTAGAATAGGAGTAGGATATAGCAAGTAGAAGTCAGCACTCTCTGGTCTTAATATACAATAAGGCTTATTTAGTGACGTTTCGGGGAATGCTCCCCTTCATCAGTACAACATAACATAAAGTGAGTCAAACATTTATACCTACACATAAGACCCTCCACCTGTGAGAAGAAAAACGCCAAAAACCGTTGCCAGGGCTAACAGTTCTTGGTAAGCAAACCCAGTGTCAATCAAACATTCAAAGTGAAACATATATATATATATGTAAATAAATGCTACAAATGTGCACAGAAGTGGCAAATGGCTATGTGTAGCAGTACCGCATTAACTTTGTGTTCTTATGTTCACAGGACGCACTGGTGGTGCAAGCAGAGAAATTAATACATTAGTGACAGAGTAACAATATGTCCCCATGTTTAGGAGGCACACACAGGGTGTCGAAAACAGATCTGTCAAAGGTGTCTAAAGTTAGGCTACCAAGAGTACAGCAATTGGAACTCTCCCATATAAAATAACATAGATAATTGAATAATTAAATAATCAGTTAAATACAACATACAGGTATAGCTATCAGAGATGAATGTTAAAGACAGCACAAAAATAGTACAAAATAGTACCCAGCAACCATATTGTTCGGTGCTCCATGATTCACATCAATTTAATCACAAGAAGCAATGCCAATCAATGCCCATATTCAGACGTCTAGGGTGGATAGTGCCCAGTTTGTAAATCCACTCAGCTTCTTTCTTTAGTAGCAATTTGCCTCTATCACCACCACGGGCCAGAGGAGGGACATGATCAATCAGCATGAATCCCAGGTCCACCACAGAGTGGCCCTTTTCAATAAAGTGCCTTGCTACAGGCTGATCGCTGGTGCCCTTATCAATAGCGGTAAGGATGGCACTTCTGTGATTCATCATCTGTTTCTTAATATCGACTCGTCACTCGTTTTATCTATATAAAACAGGCCTCAATTACAGTTCATCATGTAAATTACGAATTTCGTGGAACATGTGAGGTAGTGTCGAATTTTGAACCTCTCATTGGTGTGAGGGTGCCGGAATTGGGTACCTTGAACCATGGCATTACAAGTCACGCAGCTGGGGCATTTGTAAGATCCCTTTTTGGTAGTTATGATTACCTTGCTATAGCTCCTGATGGGGTCTGTCTTCATCAAGATATCCTTCAAGTTTCTACCTTTCTTGTAGCCGATCCTTGGTGGTCCATAGCCCCCATAGGGTAGTGACTCATCAGACTCCACAATGTCCCATTTCGCCTTCAGGGTGGTATCCAGCATCCTAGTTGCTGGAGTATACGTGTTGATTAAGTTGATTCTTTTATGAATATCCAATTTTTTAGTATGCTCTGTGTTCAGATTTTGGCTACCTTCCTTAATAAGTGCTCCATTGTATCCTCTGTGTCTGAACCTATTCTCCATTTCCGTCAGCTGGACATCCCGTCTTGCCCCAGATGTGTTATTCCTCATCACCCTCAGCATCTGTGCTCATGGGGTTGCTTTAATTAGTGATTTTGGGTGGTAACTGGACGCATGCAGGAGCATGTTGCGATCTGTTTTCTTTTTGAAAAGAGTGGTGCCAAGGCATGTGCCCTCTTTGAAGATCCTGAGGTCGAGGAAGTCCACCTCTGTAAGACTCGCAACAGCCTTTAGCTTCATCTGCCCCCCAATAGTGTTTAGGGCCTCAATCCATTTGTGAAACGTCTCAAGGGTGCCACGCCAGACCATGATGATGTCATCAATGTACCGTTTATAGAACATCACTTGGCTGTGATCATACACTTTAAAGATTTCTACTTCCACATGTTCCATAAACAAGTTAGCAAAGGCTGGGGCCATGTTTGAGCCCATTGCCGTGCCCATTAACTGTAGATAAAATTTATTTTCGAATTTGAAGTAGTTATGTTTAAGACACATGGAGAGTAGGTCAATGATAAATCCAGTCGGTGGTCCCACATAGGGATGTCTGTCCAGACTTCTTGCCACGACCTCCATCCCCAACTCGTGTGGGATGATTGTGTATAGGCTCGCCACGTCAAGGCTGGCTTGTACATCATCCGGTTGTATATTGGTCATTTGTGTCAGACATGTGATCAGTGCAGAAGAATCCCGTATGTAAGACCTCATATTCAGAACCAAGTCGATGGTAAAGTCAGTATGATTTCTGAAAGCTTTCGTAAGGAGACTGCAACAAATAGTATTCTGTCAGCCAAAAGTCACCATCCCAATCATCTTACAAAAGGTATTCCCAAGGGGCAGTTCCTACGTCTGTTCATCCAGATCAAAGTATGACAAACATGCAGCTCTAATGAAGAATAGATTTAAAGCTAGAGGCTATTCTAAACGTATCCTCAATAATGCAAATAATGAGGCAAGGATAATGGACAGGGAGATACTTCTTTTTCTAGAAGAAAAAGAAATAAGTAGTAGCATTAGATTAGTGACGAAATACAACTGCCACTGGAATGGGATCAGAGATATCCTTAATAAGAATTGGAATATCTTACTTAATGATGAAAGCGTAGCTAAGGAAGTTGATATAGTTCCCATCTTGACAGCTAAAAGAGCCCCCAATTTAAAGAATACATTGGTGAGAAGCAAGTTTGTCACTCCACAAAATAACTGGCTTTTAAGTAAAAAAAAAAGTGGGCAATTTTCCTTGCAAGAAGTGTGTAGCCTGTACTGAGAAGATCTACAAGTTAAGATATTTCTTTAATTGCAACACTGAAGGAGTGGTTTATCTACTCAGTTGCAACTGTCCCAGTTTTTATGTTGGGAAGACAAAAAGATTATTGAAGGACAGGATTCTCGAGATGATATTAAAAATAAAGCTCAAAACAGCAGTGTAGCAAGACATTTTGAAAGCCTTCATAATAGTAGTCCTGACTGTATGAGGGTAACTGGCATAGACAGAGGCATTACCAATGGTAGAGGTGGTGATAATGATAAGGTCCTTCTCCAGAAGGAGTGTAAATGGATCTATGACCTCTCTACCATTGGTCCGAATGGCATGAAGGAAAGGCTTGATATACCCTGTTTCTTATAAATTTATATAGTTAACAATTCTAGTCCCATCACTTTTTCAAACACTAAGGCTACTTTTTATGACTTATATCTGTGACTTTTTGTATGTGAGTCTTTATCTGGATTGTGGTAAACAGCAAATGTAAATATCTATCTATCTATATATATAGACAAAAGTATAAGCATAGAGACAAGACCTGGTGTTGATCCCTGTAGTCTCACGCCACAAAAGCCAGCACACGAGATTTAAGCAATCTATTTTGATGAATTACTGCATGTGATCAAGGCTCCAGTGGGAGCTGAAATGTTATGCTTTGTATTAAAGAAAGGTGTGTTGCTTAAATCTCGTGTGCTGGCTTTTGTGGCGTGGGACTACAGGGATCAACACCAGGTCTTGTCTCTATGCTTATACTTTTGTCTACATTTATCTCTTGGCCGTGCATTCGAGTGGTTGCTACATTGGTGAGTGCTGATCTTTTTTGTAAATCTTGTTATCTATATATATATATATATATATATATATATATATATATATATATATATATATATATATACTGTCTAGTTTAGTTAAAGTAGCTATCTGTTTAATGTAATTCCGAATTTTCACCTCCCACCAAGGGCGGAGTCTGTTTGGATATAAAAGTACACACAGAAACCATTAAGCCCTGAGGAAGCCCCGATTCTCTAGTGAAGAAGGGGGTGAAACGCGCGTCGGCAATTGGCTGACCGCCCCATGTGACCTGACACGCTTGTTTGTTTGTTTGATTGTATGGGGGAGAAGTTTAAGCGTGCTACTAACCAAACGAGCCTCCACTCGGAGGATATTGATACTATCTACCTGGTCTGCATAGCGGATTTTACACTATACCTGAAAAGCAGCTTATAGATGGAATCTCCAGAGGAATAACACTGAAGTCCGGCAGCAAACAGGTGCAGTTGACAGAGGGGTACGAATTCATAAGTGAGGTATCCTCCTGCATCTTTGTTTTGCTTTATCTGACACAAAGCATTTCCTCTATCTATGCTTGATGTACGCTGCTATCTATATAAGACAGGTGTAGTTGACAGAGGGGTATGTTAACATATAAGAGATATCCTCCTGCATTATTGTCTTTTGTTTCAGCTTTGTGTTCTGCTGCAGTACTAACATACATGCTTCAAGTGCTTCGCTGCATATCATCTTGGCTCTTAAAATTATCAGTGGCATGACTGTTTAAAAATCCTTGGTTTTTCTGGCTCTACTTACTCTGTGTAGGACGCCGTTCATAACTTCATTGCAACTTTGGGGAGGCTAACACCAACCGAAAGACTTACCATCTTATCAGTCCGTAACAGACCGAAAGTATTTTCAAATCATATATTTAGCCCTCTTGGCCACAAAGGTATCACCTCATTGCAAAACCGCCAATGTTACATACTAAATACATTCGGCTAGATTACCAGTTGTGCGTTAAGAGGTCCTAAAGCTGCTTTTTTACGCTTGCTGGTATTACGAATCTTGAAGGTTTAAGGTCACCGCACACTTCTTTGGCCTTACCACAAAATTACTTATGCAAACTTCGTAAAGTCCTTTTTCTATGGGACTTCCATAGCGCCGGTATTACGAGTCTGTCCTGGGAGGCCAAAAAGTGAGCGGTACACCCGACCCCGTCAAGAGTCCTAACGCATTTAAAAGTCAGTAGTTAAGAGTTTTATGGTACAACGTCGTAACATAAAACTCATAACTAAAGTGCTAAAAAGTACACTAACACCCATAAACTACCTATTAACCCCTAAACCGAGGCCCTCCTGCATCGCAAACACTATAATAAAATTTTAACCCCTAATCTGCTGCTCCGGACACCGCTGCCATCTACATTATATTTATGAACCCCTAATCTGCTGCCCCCAACATCGCCGACACCTACATTATGTTTATTAGCCCCTAATCTGCCGCCCCCAATGTTGCCTCAACCTACCTACACTTATTAACCCCTAATCTGCCACCCCCAACGTCGCTTCCACTACAATAAACATATTAACCCCTAAACTGCCGCACTCCCGCCTCGCAATAATTAGTTAAATATTATTAACCCCTAATCTGACGTCCCTATTATCGCCGCCACCTACTTACTTTTATTAACCCCTAATCTGCCACCCCCAACATCGCCGCCACTATACTAAATGTATTAACCTCTAAACCTAAGTCTAACCCTAACACCCCCTAACTTAAATATAATTTAAATAAATCTAAAGAAAATTACTATAATTAACTACATTATTCCTATTTAAAACTAAATACCTATAAAATAAACCCTAAGCTAGCTACAATATAACTAATAGTTACATTGTAGATATCTTAGGGTTTATTTTTATTTTACAGGCAAGTTTGTATTTATTTTAACTAGGTAGAATAGTTCCTAAATAGTTATTAACTATTTAATAACTACCTAGCTAAAATAAACACAAATGGACCTGTAAAATAAAACCTAACCTAAGTTACACTAACACCTAACCTTACACTACAATTAAATAAATCACCTAAATTAAATACAATTAACTAAATTCTAAACAATTAGTTAAATTTAAAAAAAACAAAACACTAAATTACAGAAAATAAAAAACAAATTACAAGATCTTTAAACTAATTACACCTAATCTAATAGCCCTAAAATAAATACAAACGTACCTGGAAAATAAAACCTAACCTGAGTTACACTAACACCTAACACTACACTATAATTACATGTGGTGTCTTTGCTTATGACTGAAATAGTAACGCTGCTCCGTTGAGCTGTACAATAGGAGGGGACGTGATGGGATGTGAGTAGTGTTGCAAGTGGATGATATGTTTCATGTGGTGTATAAGGTATGTGATGCGTGATTGGATATTGAAGTGACTGACATGTTGACCGTAATGAAAGGGGAAGTTAATGGAGGTATATGTGGGACGTGAGTGGATAAGGATTAAAAATGCGTGATAGGATGTTAAAGTGATTTACAAGTGTGACTTTGTGAGGGAGAAGTTAATGGAGGAGTGTGTGTGTATCGTGATTGGATATGACAGGCTAGTGTAGATGGTAACTATTTTGTGATTGGGTAATAACGTGATACACATGTTATGCTTGACGGAAAGAGGAAAAAGGGATAATAAATATGTAATACACATATAAGATTAATCAGAATGGAGAATATCCCCAATTATGAATAACCAATTGATATGTCTCACATATTTAAATAAATTATATATTCATGACAAACCACAATATATAGTTGCGTTTGACTTATAAACAAAGTATCTAACACTGCAAAATTAATAATTGCCTGCTATAACTGAATAATCAGCTTGGCCAGTATATATATAAAATAAATAGGAATTTCATCATGACGTGAGTGAATAGGTGTAGTAGATTATTAATGGATTATACTAGTGTTGCTATAGTGGGGAATAAGTCATGCAAATCGATCTTATATGATAAAATCTCTTAATATTTATTAAGATGTAAGAATGAAAATGTAATTTAGGGTGAATGCAATGTTTGATGCACTTTTATGGATGTATTATAAAAGGATACCTAACTTAATAAAAAGATTTATCTCAACCTATCTATATGTTGTCACATTCAACTGGGGATGGAATAGTAAGGACAGTGTCATACTATCCTATCTTATATTACTGATGGGATAATTTAATATTTATTATAGTGTAATAAGTTTCATAAGTGGTAATTGCGATGTCCATTGCACCTTTGTACATATTCTTCGATCGTATTTGATTCAGATCATTAAGTAATATATTACTGAATATAGAGACTGTACTTGCACTGCCTAATATAACTATAATAAAATTTATCTATAGATTAATTGAACCTTCCTGTGAGTGTAGAAAATATTAAATTTACAATAGAATATACATTGGAACAGCCAATAGAACGCAAGGTCAATCATCAGCCAATAGGATTTTTCCTACCTTAATTCCGATTGGCTGATAGGATTCCATCAGCCAATCGGAATTCAAGGGACGCCATCTTGGATGACATTATTTAAAGGAACCTTCATTCTTCGTTTGAAGAGGATGCTCAGCGTCGGCTGGATTGAAAAAAAAATTGCTCCGGAAGGATGAAAATAGAAGATGCTGTCTGGATGAAGATTTCTGCCATCTGGAGGACCTCTTCTGCACCGATCGGATGAAGACTTCTGCCGTATGGAGGACCACTTGTGCACGGCTGGGTGAAGACAGCTCAAGCTAGGGTGATCTTCAGGGGGTTAGTGTTAGGTTTATTTAAGGGGGGATTGGGTGGGTTTTAGAGTAGGGGTGTGTGGGTGGTGGGTTGTAATGTTGGGGGGGTATTGTATTTTTTTTTACAGGTAAAGAGCTGATTACTTTGGGGCAATGCCCCGCAAAAAGCCCTTTTAAGGGCTATTTGTAATTTAGTATAGGGTAGGGAATTTTATTATTTTGGGGGGCTTTTTTATTTTATTAGGGTGATTAGATTAGGTGTAATTAGTTTAAAATTCTTGTAATTCTTTTTTTATTTTCTGTAATTTAGTGTTTGTTTTTTTCATAATTGAGTTTATTTTATTTAATTGTAATTAATTGTAGGTAGTTCAGGTAATTAGTTTAATGATAGTGTAATTGTAACTTAGGTTAGGATTTATTTTACAGGTAATTTTGTCTTTATTTTAGCTAGGTAGTTATTAAATAGTTAATAACTATTTAATAACTATTCTACCTAGTTAAAATAAATACAAACTTACCTGTAAAATAAATATAAACCCTAAGCTAGCTACAATGTAACTATTAGTTATATTGTAGCTCTCTTAGGGTTTATTTTATCGGTAAGTATTTAGTTTTAAATAGGATTAATTTATTTAATTATGTTAAATTTATTTTGTTTAATTTAAATTATATTTAAGTTAGGGGGGTTAGACTTAGGGTTAGACTTAGGTTTAGGGGTTAATACATGTATTATAGTAGCGGCGACATTGGGGTCGGAAGATTAGGGGTTATTAAATGTAGATAGGTGTCGGCGACGTGGGGGGGGGGGCAGATTAGGGGTTAATAAAATGTAACTAGTGTTTGCGAGGCCGGAGTGGGGTTAATACATTTGCGGTAGGAGTCTTGACAGGAGAGGGTCTACCGCTCACTTCTTCCAAGACTCGTAATACCGGCGTTAGGCATATCCCATTAAAAAGATAGGATACGCAATTGACGTAAGGGGATTTGCGGTAGCCTCGAGTCGCGGAAAAAAGTGAGCGGTACACCTGTACCTGTCAGACTCGTAATACCAGTGGGCGTTAAAAAGCAGCATTGGGACCTCTCAACGCTGCTTTTTAAGGCTAACGCCAAACTCGTAATCTAGGCGATAGATTGCGCAAAAGAAATGCTAAAGGTGGATGTGAAAAAATAAATATAAAAATAAATATGTGTTAAGTTTATTATTGAGAATTAATACTTTGGAGTTAGTAATTTTATGTGAAGTTAATTAGTGAGGACTAATTTAAAGTCCATATAATTTCAAAATATAATAGTAATAATTTTGTGAGGAGGAGTGTTTGATTTAACTGTGTTGATATTAGATGGTCATATTCGACTCTGTCATACGCTCATAAAATGCGGTGCAATAAACTCTAGAAAAAACTAGAGATATACTGAATAACTAGTGCTATAATATATGTGAAAATAGAATGAATAGTTATAGATGAACTATTGAGGGAGAATTTCAAGTATCAATACATGTGTCCCCGTATAAGAAGAATAATCTAGAATCTGCAGTTAAAAATATTTATTTTAACAGAAGTACTAAAAACAAGATAAAACAAAACAAAAAGCAGCCGCACAGAAAATATGCTACTAAGAGGATACAATTGAAACAACTAATACATAATAAATTGATACGGTTTAAAACATGGATCAGATTATAACATTTGATCATATAAGAACATAAAAGTCTCTTGAAAGTCAGATGTAATGTTTGAAAGTATACAAAACTGTTCGATGGTACAAGGTGCGTTCCGGTGTAAGTGTGGGCTGAATCCGGAGCTTTTAGGTAACTGGTGAAATCCCTCAGAACAACAGCCTCCAGGTTCTGTTAAGAAGAAAAAGGACTCCTTAATGCAATGTCTACAGCGGTAGTGCTTAAGCGTATATCCGTACTCACATTTAGGTTCACCTTGTACAGCGTAGATCTACAGTGTAGACAAAGTTTAAAGTGCAGACCTTTCTTCTGTACTGATATGGTCACTGATTTCCTGCTTCACAGCTTCCTGCTGACTCTTTACGTACAGGGGCCCGATCCGATATGCAGCGTCGCCCGCAAAAGCCGGCGACGCCAAATATTGCGCTGGTTTGGTATCACATATACGGCGTAACCTATATTTCACCCTTCGGCCGTAGTTTTTTGGCCCATAGAATGATATACCAAACCTGCGCAGTTTGGTATCCAATATTCACCTCGCCACAAAATGCAGGCGTAGTAAGCCTTACGCTGAGTATTGGAACCCCGTAACTCCCTAAACTACCTGCAAAATAAAACGCATGCGCAATGTCTATCTACCTGTCAACCGCAATCCCCCGCCACAATCCCTAATAAAGTGTTTAACCCCTAAACCGCCGCTCCCGGACCCCGCCGCCACCTATATTATATATATTACCCCCTAATCTGACCCCCCTACACCGCCGCCACCTATATTATATATATATTACCCCCTAATCTGACCCCCCTACACCGCCGCCAGCTATATTAAATGTATTACCCCATAATCTGATCCCCCTACCCCGCCGCCAGCTATATTAAATTTATTAACCCCTAATCTGATTCCCCTACACCGACACCAGCTATATTAAATTTATTAACCCCTAATCTGAGCCCCCTACACCGCCACCACCTATTTTAACTATATTAACCCCTAATCTGAGCCCCCTACACCGCCGCCACCTATTTTAAATATATTAACCCCTAATATGATCCCCCTACACCGCCGCCACCTATATTAAATTTATTAACCCCTAATCTAATCCCCCTACACCGCCATCACCTATATTAAATATATTAACCACTAAACCTAAGTCTAATCCTAACACCCCCTAACTTAATTATTATTGAAATAAATCTAAATAATATTAATATTAACTAAATTATTCCTATTTAAAACTACTTACCTATAAAATAAACCCTAAGATAGCTACAATATAATTAATAATTACATTGTAGCTATTTGAGGGTTTATATTTATTTTACAGGTAACTTTGTATTTATTTTAACTAGGTACAATAGCTATTAAATAGTTAATAACTATTTAATAGCTACCTAGTTAAAATAATTACCAAATTCCCTGTAAAATAAATCCTAACCAAAGTTACCATTACACCTAACACTACCCTATCAATAAATTAATTAAATAAACCACAATTATCTCAACTAAAACACAATTAAATACACTAAACTATCCGCAAACACACACACAGACATGCACACACATATGCACAAACACTCACACACAAACAGACATCCACACACATATATGCACAAACACACACACAGACATGCACACACATATATGCGCAAACACACACACACACTCAAACAAACATGCACACACATATATGCACAAACACACACACAGACAGACATGTATACACATATATGCGCATACACACAAACACACACACAGACATGCACACACATATATGTACAAACACTCACACACAAACAGACATCCACATACATATATGCACAAACACACAAACAGACATGCATACACATATATGCACAATCACACACACACAGACATGCACACACATATATGCGCAAACACACACACACAAACAGACATGCACACACATATATGCAAAAACACACACACAGACATGTACACACATATATGCACAAACACACACACACACAGAAATGCACACACATATATGTGCAAACACACACATACTCAGACATGCACACACATATATGCACAAACACACACACACAAACAGACATCCTCACACATATATGCGCAAACACACACACACACACAAACAGACATGCACACACATATATGCATAAACACACACACAGACAGACACGCACACACATATATGCACAAACACACACACAGACATGCACACACATATATGCACAAACACACACACACATATATGCACAAACACACACACACACACACAGACATGCACACACATATATGCGCAAACACAGACAAACAGACATGCACACACATATATGCACAAACACACACAGATATGCACACACATATATACACAAACACACACACACATATATGCACAAACACACACACACACAGACATGCACACACATATATGCGCAAACACACACACACAAACAGACATGCACACACATATATGCACAAACACACACACACACACAGACATGCACACACATATATGCGCAAACACACACACACACAAACAGACATGCACACACATATATGCACAAACACACACACAGACAGACATGCACACCCATATATGCACAAACACACACACACAGACATGCACACACATATATGCACAAACACACACACACAAACAGACATGCACACACATATATGCACAAACACACACAAACAGACATGCACACACACATATATGCACAAACACACACACACAGACATGCACACACATATATGCACAAACACACACACACTTAGACATGCACACACATATATGCGCAAACACACACACACACACACACACAAACAGAAATGCACATACATATATGCACAAACACACACACACAGACAAGCACACACACATATATGCACACACACACACACAAACAGACATGCACACACATATATATGCACAAACACACACAGACATGCACACACATATATGCACAAACACACACACACTTAGACATGCACACACATATATGCGCAAACACACACACACACACACACAGACATGCACACACACATATATGCACACACACACACACAGACATGCACACACACATATATGCACACACACACACAAACATGCACACACATATATGCACAAACACACACAAAGACATGCACACACACACAAACAGACATGCACACACACATATATGCACACACACACACACACACACACACACAGACATGCACACACATATATGCGCAAACACACAAACACAAACAGGCATGCACACACATATATGCACAAACACACACAAACAGACATGCACACACATATATGCGCAAACACACACAAACAGGCATGCACACACATATATGCACAAACACAGACATGCACACACATATATGCACACACACACACAAACAGACATGCACACACATATATGCACAAACACTCACACACAAACAGACATGCACACACATATATGCACAAACACACACACACAAACAGACATGCACACACATATATGCACAAACACACACACAGACATGCACACATATATGCACAAACACACAGACATACATGCACAAACACACACACACACAGACATGCACACACATATATGCACAAACACACACACAGACAGACATGCACACACATATATGCACAAACACTCACACACAAACAGACATGCACACACATATATGCACAAACACACACACACAAACAGACATGCACACACATATATGCACAAACACACACACAGACATGCACACATATATGCACAAACACACAGACATACATGCACAAACACACACAAACAGACATGCACACACATATGTGCGCAAACACACACACACAAACAGGCATGCACAAACACACACAAACAGACATGCACACACATATATGCGCAAACACACACACACAAACAGGCATGCACACACATATATGCACAAACACACACACACAGACATGCACACACATATATGCACAAACACACACACACACACAAACAGACATGCACACACATATATGCACAAACACTCACACACAAACAGACATGCACACACATATATGCACAAACACACACACACAAACAGACATGCACACACATATATGCACAAACACACACACAGACATGCACATACATATATGCACAAACACACAGACATCCACACACATATATGCACAAACACTCACACACAAACAGACATGCACACACATATATGCACAAACACACACACACAAACAGACATGCATACACATATATGCACAAACACACACACAGACATGCACACACATATATGCACAAACACACAGACATAATTAATTAAATGCCCTATCCTCCTGGCTTGCTGGAAAACTTTAATAACTGGAGCCATAAAACTGGCTCAACACATAACTATGTACAAATAATAACTGGAGCCATAGAACTGACTCAACAACATAACTATGTACAACTATAACTCTTAAATAACTTTACATAAAACTGTAATACTTGAATAACCACGCAGACACAGATATATGGGAAAAGACCCGAAGGTCGCATTTATTGTAGAACGTGAGAACCGGCTGGACTCAACGGGGCCAGCTAAAACATGTGGCGGCAATCTAGTTAGGAGTAGGAACCCCCTGCTAGGAAGAATGGACCGCGCCCGTGAATGCCCACACAAGCGGAGCTCAGCTGCCGCAGAAGCTTAGGGAGTTCTCGGCATCTTAGAATGGGAGGGACCCCAGGCGCGCGCCTGCAGAGATCACCCTCCCCTGGGCAGCCGTCACTCTACCTCTGATGGCAAACCGGGGCGCGGACCAACCGCCTAACCAGGGTGTAAAGTAACGATCTCCGAACCAGTAGGACCAGGTGTGACTAGATGCGTCTCCATGCCACTACCTGGGGAGTCAAAAACTACCGTCCTTGGACTTAAGGAAACAAGCCGCGTAGCTCTCATCCAGCCTCGGACACCTAGCTGAAACACCCTGGTGATGTAGCAGCCTAAAGAGGGAGGGAGGGAGGGACGCTGTGAAGACGAGCTGGAAAAGAGGGTTTGGGCCTTGGGAGCTGACTACTTAAAGGTAAGCTAAACCCCACCCTCACTAATGCAACATTGTTGCAACTTCACAGCAGCACACTCCTAAGGGCCTTAATTATTATGGTCGTTCTGGGCTATGCTGCCCTCCACTGTCTTAATTAATTAAATTCCCTATCCTCCTGGCTTGCTGGAAAACTTTAATAACTGGAGCCATAAAACTGGCTCAACACATAACTATGTACAAATAATAACTGGAGCCATAGAACTGACTCAACAACATAACTATGTACAACTATAACTCTTAAATAACTTTACATAAAACTGTAATACTTGAATAACCACGCAGACACAGATATATGGGAAAAGACCCGAAGGTCGCATTTATTGTAGAACGTGAGAACCGGCTGGAATCAACGGGGCCAGCTAAAACATGTGGCGGCAATCTAGTTAGGAGCAGGAACCCCCTGCTAGGAAGAATGGACCGCGCCCGTGAATGCCCACACAAGCGGAGCTCAGCTGCCGCAGAAGCTTAGGGAGTTCTCTGCATCTTAGAATGGGAGGGACCCCAGGCGCGCGCCTGCAGAGATCACCCTCCCCTGGGAAGCCGTCACTCTACCTCTGATGGCAAACCGGGGCGCGGACCAACCGCCACAAGAGATAGCCCAACAGGCTCACCTCTTGCCACCACACCTATAGATGATTAAGTATAGCACGCCTCAAATTACAGAGGAACAGGTCAATGCCCCTCTCAGAGAGGTGCACCCCGTCCCTCCTGTAGAGGCACCTCTCAGCCGTTGATATGTTCCCATGTTCCACAACAAACCCTCCTGACTGCCCTAAGAAAATCCTCACTTCTCTGTTAATTTTCTTGCGGACCTGAAAAGCTGCGCGATGAGACTGCATATGGCGCCATTCTATCCTGGGGATGATGTTAGACCATCCTATCCTGACTTGGGGAATCCATGCCTGAATCGTGCGCAGATCCGACTGAATAACTGCACTGAGCTGCTTGCACGGTAGGAGCCCCATATCATTTCCACCTGCGTGGATGATAAGTACATGGGGTTTCTCCCACCTGCGCAAGGCCCCCTGCAGCAACTCAGGCAGAGCCTGACAGTGACTCGGGAAGAGGGGAACCCCAGCTGACGCCCATCAGGTCTCGCGATCGCCCGAAGCTCCGCCCAGTGGATGTACGAATGCCCCGTAATCCATACTCTCAGTGGACCGCTCCTTGGTCCTAAGAAAAGAAACAGAGGTTAACCATTGCATCTGCAAAACATAATCACTTCTAAACAGTCAAAGGCCTAACGTATAAAAGATACCTTTGCGACCTCCATCTCCCCAGAGCTCTAATATGGTCAGCTGACCATCCTAAACTAGCGGCAGTGGTGGCCGCGCCCACCCTAAAGGAATGGGGAGCAATGACCCTTGGATCAAGACCTGCCCTTGATGCTGCCCAGGCCAACACCTTCCTAAACTGGAATCTAGTCAACGGGGAACCGTCCTCGTGAACTAGAAATTGTGAGAAACCCTCAGGACGCACGTCCATATAGGCTTTAACCAGTCTGACCGGGCAGCAGACAGATTCATCATGGGCCGGCAAAGCTAACCAGGCACCTCTCCCTTCTTGGTCAGTTTTGGATCTGGGAAGAAAGACCAAGATAGACGACCCATCGTCTCTGACATGAGGCAGCAAAAGGCAGCCCGTCTTTTTCTTAGAGGGCGGGACAATTTCCCCTACCCTAAGAGCCCCGTGAAAAGCCAGACCAAAGGCGGCTGAGAAAAGGGCAGTTTCGTAGGTGGATGAACAGACCGCCGGCAAAACTCGGCACAACGTTACCAGACGCTCAATGGTAACTGGTTCCCTGAAATCCCTGACCCTGGGGGCCATACGCCCCCAGCCTCGAAGTACCTGCCTAACCAGGAAGGTCTTCGAGGCGTCAACAAGCCCATACAACTTGCAGAAAAAGGACACTGCCGCCAGGCGTGAACCCACCGCAGTCTTCGAAACACCATTACCTTTAAGTTCGGTAATCCATTCCAGTAAGCCCCACTGGTCCCCGTCACAGGAGGGACGGCACCTGAAGTCACAAAAAGCGATCCACTCCGTCCAGTATTTCACATAAGTAGCCCAGGTAGACGGAGCGAGGGAAGCCCGCACCATCGCAATCAAGGGGCCCCATCCAGCGCCACCTGCCATAAGTAAGTGGGACAGGACAATCCGTTAGTGTCCGCATCGGGCACCAGGGCATAAAATGCTTCCCATTGAAAACGGGAGAGCGCATCAGCAATCCTATTCTGGACGCCCGGAACATGCTTAGCATGGAACACAATATTCAGGTGCAGACACCTCAGCACCAACAGTCTCAAATACCGCAGAACCGGAGGGGAACTAGATGAAAGTCTGTTAACAGCATAAACAACGCTCATGTTATCTGTCCAGAAAACCACCTCACGGTCGCGAAGCTGATCGCCCCAAATGTCAAGAGCAACCAGTATGGGGAACAGCTCAAGAAGGCATAGGTTCCTGACCAAGCCTCTTTCTATCCACGCGGCGGGCCATGGGCCAGCGCTCCATTGCCCGGCCAAGAAATCCCCGTACCCGTGGGACCCAGCCGCATCAGTGAACAACTGGATCGCTGCGTTAGAAGGAACAACCTCCCGCCACAGACAGATCCCGTTAAAGTGGAGAAGAAATTCTTCCCAGACCTTAAGATCTTCCACCATCTCAGCAGACACCCGGAACCTCCGGGTCTGCGATCTTTCTCCGCACAGTTGCCTCTCGAGCCTGCGGAGGAATATTCTACCCATAGGAATAATCCTGCCGGCAAAGTTCAGCAAACCCAATAGGATTTGAAGGTCTTTTATGGAGCTATACAGCTCTGTTCTCATAGCGCGTACTGACTCCAACATGCGCTGAATTTTTTCTTGTGGCAGACGGCACTGCTCTGCCACCGAATCAACTTCGATGCCCAAAAAGTAAGGCACGTGCAAGGACCCTGGGACTTGTCCTCCGCCAGAGGAACTCCCATTCTATCCATTAGAAACCTGGTGACTTTCATCAGGAAAGCACACTCAGATGATCCTGTCCGCCCAACCAGCAGAAAATCATCCAAATAGTGTGCCAGGCCGTCGAATCCGGCCACCTCCGCGATGGCCCAGTGCAAGAAGCAGCTGAAAGCCTCGAAGTAAGCACACGAAATTGAGCACCCCATGGGCAAGCATTTGTCCACGTAGTACTGCCCCTCAAAATAGCACCCCATAAGCCTAAAAGAGGAGGGGTGAATAGGCAGGAGCCTGAAGGCGGATTCTATATCCAGCTTTGCCATCAGAGCTCCGGCCCCCGCCCTGCGAACTAGCCCCAATGCTTCATCAAATGATTGGTAAAAAACTGAGCTAAGTTCAGGGGGGATGGCGTCATTCACCGAACGACCCTTCGGGAAGGACAGATGTTGGATAAGCCGGAATTTACCCGGCTCCTTTTTTGGGACTACCCCCAAGGGTGATACAACCAGCCCTGGGAGGGGGATATCCTCAAATGGGCCCGCCATACGACCCAACCCAATTTCTTTATTCAGTTTATCCCGCAAAACCCCTGGAAACTGATATGCGGATTTTAGGTTCCTGCGTGACAAGGAACCCTCCACGTGCGATCCGACTGGGATAACAAATCCGGACCGCAGACCGCCACCAAGCAGCAAGGCGGCCTCCTTAAATGGGTATAGCAGCAGCCACTTCTCAATTACGGCCACCTTCAGAGGTGTGGCCGCCCTTTCTGACAGGGAAAGGTTTGGAGCCGGCTGCTGTTCTCTCCTGGGAACGACCCGCGTCCTGGGTTCTGGTACACTCAGACCCCGAGTGGCCGCCACCGCAGGTTTTGCACGCATGCCGAAATGCGCATGCCGCTCCCCTGGTACACGATTTGTCCTGGAAGCGCCAGCACACCCCAGTGGCCCGCCGTCGAGAGCGCTGCGAGGCCTTAACGCCCCCCGATGCTCCGACCACTATAGCAGGCGCCGCCTGTTTTTCAGGACCCAATTGCGCCCACAAACGCGAATCAACGTCACCGAAAGTAAGAAGAGGGTTCCCAACCATCTTTCTACGGAAGGCAGCGTCGTAATCCCGCCAAGCTCCATCCCTGTACTTCTCGTACACTGTTTCAATGGAATCCTGATATTTCAGGATGTTCAAAGCTTGATCGGGAAATTTAGAGATATAACAGGACGCATAAACCCTAAAGCACTTGCGCCATTCCTCATAGGAATCAGGACGTTTAAATTTTTTCGGGCCCGTGCCATCATCCGCCATTTCTTTCTGGCGATAAGCCTCCGCAGAAAGCTCAAACATGTGCACGTACCTCCCACCCTGAATGCGCTGAACCATCTTAGATTTGAGATGTTCATGGAGACTAAACGCAGGCCATGTGTCAGTGTCCTAATGCACAGCCGCCCTGCGCCTGTTCCCCATAACCGGGCTAACTAAGTCTGTTGACGCAGGAGGTGTCAACATAGGAACAGTGGGCTCCATGCGGGATGAACCAGGGGGGAGGGGGAGACCCATAGCCTTCCTTTCTTCCACTAACCATTTCACCATTCTATACATTCTTTTTTGCCCTTTCGCTTCCAACCCCAGGGATCTATCACTTTCAGAACCTGAATCATCCGAGGATGAACTTAAAACACTACGTTCAAAAGTAATAGTGTGCTTACCAGCTCCCAAGAGGCGTTGCACCGGGACAGGACCAGAAGAAGTGGACGGCTGTTCCTGAGACTGTGGTTCCCTTTCCACGGCACTGGGGGTGGCCTGGAGTGGCAGTAATGCAGTTCTGGGTTCCATAATGATCTGCGGAGAAAAATGTGAAAGAGGAGTACCCAGGGAAGGGGACGAAGGCCCACCAACCACATTACCACGGGACCCTAGGGGACTGGGGCTCCTGTGATCACTGCCACACTCCTCAATACCATCATCAACCATATCAGCCATACGCACATTCATCACTGCATTAGCAAACTGCACTTGTCTACTCTGTTCAGTCGCAGCCTGCGTGCCCTGACATAGACTGGGCGTGATAACTGAGCCTTTCTTTGCTGAAGCCCTAGTAACAACACCTGGTGGAGCCCCGCTGAGGGCCACACCCGCGGGCGCTGCCCGCGCACCCTGTCGGGCGTTACGTTTGCTGCGTGACGCAGTACTACGGCGTCTGCTAGGCCGCGATGTATTCGCGGGCCGACGCTTGCCCCCAGCCTGCGTGATTGCGGCCTGAGGCCCTGCGACTTGTTGCGCAGTAGGCATATTCCCCGTCAGGCCTGCGGCCTGCTCATTAGTGCCTGTTTCCCCAATCTGGGCCCTCCCGGGCGAACGTGCCCTTGTTCCTTGCCCCTCAGGAACCACTTGCCCCTCAGACACACCGTTTGCCCTGATCGGAGCACCGTCAAGTGCTAACATACCCCCGGTCAGGCTTGCGGCCTGCTCATGAGATCCCTCATGCAACCTTCTACCCCTTTCAATGGCCGCCAAATCAGTGTCCCCTCGCGGGCGCTGAGTAATTGAGCCTCGCTGCGCACCCCCCGCGGGCGTCGCCCCCCCCCCGGGGTACCCCTCTGTGTACCCCGGCGGAGACGACGATGCTGCCCGCTTGCCTCTGGATTCCGGAATGGCGTTCCCGGACGTGACGTCACCGGAAGTGACGTCACCGGAAACGGCCAAACCGGAAGAGACGGGCCCTGAAGAAGCCATGGATACCCGCGTGGACGCCGGCGCGCAAACCGAAGCCGGAGGACCTCCCTGGGATGCCGGCCCCCCGCCGGAAAGCACCGCTGCCAAAGATTGGAGCAGCGCTACCGCCGTGGAGACCGCCTCACCGGTAAGAATGATCGGATCAGATACGGCCTCCCCCCCGCCACAACTCGCACTAAGAACAGGGCCCTGCTCCCCTACCACAACCCCCTCTGCTACCTGGGGACCCACCTCTACCACTGAAAGGGGAATTAAAGGAGGGGTGGGAGAGGGAGAGACAACCATAACTTCGGGATACAGGCTAGACCCCGGGGGACGACTCACCGGGCGAGGGGGGGAAGGCTGCACCACATCTTCTCCAGAGTCAAACTCATCGATCATCAGCTCATCTAATTCCGACATCTTCTTCCACAGGACTCCTGACAGATGATCCTGACGCTGTGAAGACGAGCTGGAAAAGAGGGTTTGGGCCTTGGGAGCTGACTACTTAAAGGTAAGCTAAACCCCACCCTCACTAATGCAACATTGTTGCAACTTCACAGCAGCACACTCCTAAGGGCCTTAATTATTATGGTCGTTCTGGGCTATGCTGCCCTCCACTGTCTTACATGCACAAACACACACACACAGACATGCACACACATATATGCACAAACACACACACAGACAGACATGCACACACATAAATGCACAAACACACACAAACAGACATGCACACACATATATGCGCAAACACACACACACAAACAGGCATGCACACACATATATGCACAAACACACACACACACAGACATGCACACACATAAATGCACACACACACACAAACAGACATGCACACACATATATGCACAAACACTCACACACAAACAGACATGCACACACATATATGCACAAACACACACACACAAACAGACATGCACACACATATATGCACAAACACACACACAGACATGCACACACATATATGCACAAACACACACACACACACACACACACACAGACATCCACACACATATATGCACAAACACACACACACAGTCATGCACACACAGATATGCTCATACACACACAGACATGCACACACATATATGCACAAACACACACACATAGACATGCACACACATATATGCACAGACACACACACACAGAGACATGCACACACATATATGCACAGACACACACACACACAGAGACATGCACAAACATATATGCACAAACACACACAAACAGACATGCACACACATATATATCATCGTTCTTCAACTCCTCCGCGCCGGCTGGTTGGAACAGGACCTTCTCCGCTGGTCTTCAGGACAGGTAAGGACCACTTGGGGGCTAGACTTAGGTTTTTTTAAGGAGGGATCGGGTGGGTTTTAAAGTAGGGGTGTGTGGGTGGTGGGTTGTAATGGCGGGGGGGGGGGTTGTTCTTTTTTTTACAGGTAAAAGAGCTGATTACTTTGGGGCAATGCCCCGCAAAAGGCCCTTTTAAGGGCTGGTAATAGAGCTGATTACTTTTATAATTTAGTTTAGGGTAGGGAAATTTTATTATTTGGGGGGGCTTTTTATTTTATTAGGGGGCTTAGATTAGGTGTAATTATCTTAAAATTCTTGTAATATTTTTTTATTTTTTGTAATTTAGTGTTTGGGTTTTTTTTGTAATATAGTTTAGTGTATTTAATTGTATTTTAGTTGAGATAATTGTAGTTTATTTAATTAATTTATTGATAGGGTAGTGTTAGGTGTAATGGTAACTTAGGTTAGGATTTATTTTACAGGGAATTTGGTAATTATTTTAACTAGGTAGCTATTAAATAGTTAGTAACTATTTAATAGCTATTGTACCTAGTTAAAATAAATACAAAGTTACCTGTAAAATAAATATAAACCCTAAAATAGCTATAATGTAATTATTAATTATATTGTAGCTATCTTAGGGTTTATTTTATAGGTAAGTATTTAGTTTTAAATAGGAATAATTTAGTTAATAATATTAATATTATTTAGATTTATTTCAATAATAATTAAGTTAGGGGGTGTTAGGGTTAGACTTAGGTTTAGGGGTTAATATATTTAATATAGGTGGCGGTGGTGTAGGGGGATTAGATTAGGGGTGAATAAATGTAATATATGTGGCGGTGGTGTAGGGGGATCATATTAGGGGGTAATATATTTAAAATAGGTGGCGGCGGGGTAGGGGGCTCAGATTAGGGGTTAATATAATTAATGTAGGTGGCGGCGGGGTAGGGGGCTCAGATTAGGGGTTAATATAGTTAATGTAGGTGGCGGCGGGTTAGGGGGCTCACATTAGGGGTTAATATAGTTAATGTAGGTGGCGGCAGTGTAGGGGGATTAGATTAGGGGTTAATACATATAATATAGGTGTGAGAGGGGGGATTGTGGATAGAGGGGTATACGTGTCGGGCTATTTTTGGGAGGCGTGTTAGACAGTAACGGGGGATTTAATATTTTAGTAAGTTTTTTTATGCTGCGGCAGTTTCTAAAGTGCCGTAAGTCACTGGCGACTCCAGAAATTTGTACTTACGCTGATTTCTGGACATCGCTAGTTTGTCCGACTTACTGCACTTTAGCAACTGTCGTCGCCGTATATGTGATAGGTCGATGTGCAAGGTGAAACTACCGGCGGCGCAGGTTTCCATGCTTGCGCCGAAACCTGCACTGTATATCGGATTGTACCCCTGATCATTTGTTTGTTCAGCATTAAGTGAGACTTCAGTCTTAACATCACCTGTACAGATATTGTCACTAATTTCCTGCTTCACAGCTTCCAGCTGACTATTGAGATACAAAACATTTGTTTGCTCAGCATTAAGTGTGACTTCAGTTTCAACATCACACTCATCTGTGCCCTGCGTCCCTCAGACACCTAAGTATTAATTCTCACTAATAAACTTAACACATATTTATTTTTAAATTTATGTTTTCACATCCACCTTTAGCATTTCCTTTGCGCAATCTATATCTTTTGTTTTTTATTACAGGAAGAGGAAACAGGGGCACGACTCACCGGAATTTGGGGTGACGGTGGCACAATCTCCTCCTCAGAATCAAATTCCCCAATCATCAGCTCTTCCAATTCTTCCATTCTCACAGGCACTCCGGCTGAACGATCCATGCTGCAGCAACTGGTATCAGACAGAATGACAGATCCTGCAAGCTGTGAAGACGAGATGGAAAGAGGGTTTGGGGCCTGTAACCTAACTTCTTAAAGATAAGCTAAACCCCACCCTCACTAATGCAACATTGTTGCCACTTCACAGCAGCACACTCCTAAGGGATTTAATTCTTATGTTTGTTCCGGGCTATTCTGCCCTCCACTGTCTGACATGCACACGCATATATGCACAAACACACACACATGTACACACACATATCCGCAAACACACACACAGACATGCACACACATATGCACAAACACTCACACACAAACAGACATGCACAAACACACACACATGTACACACACATATATGCACAAACACACACACACAGACATGCACACACATATATGCGCAAACACACACACACACACACAAAAACAGACATGCACACACATATATGCAAAAACACACACACAGACATGTACACACATATATGCACAAACACACACACACACAGAAATGCACACACATATATGTGCAAACACACACATACTCAAACAGACATGCACACACATATATGCACAAACACACACACACAAACAGACATCCTCACACATATATGCGCAAACACACACACACACACACACAAACAGACATGCACACACATATATGCATAAACACACACACAGACAGACACGCACACACATATATGCACAAACACACACACACACACAGACATGCACACACATATATGCACAAACACACCACACACACACATATATGCACAAACACACACACACAGACATGCACACACATATATGCGCAAACACAGACAAACAGACATGCACACACATATATGCACAAACACACACAGATATGCACACACATATATACACAAACACACACACACATATATGCACAAACACACACACACACACAGACATGCACACACATATATGCGCAAACACACACACACAAACAGACATGCACACACATATATGCACAAACACACACACACACAGACATGCACACACATATATGCACAAACACACACACACAGACATGCACACACATATATGCACAAACACACACACACAAACAGACATGCACACACATATATGCACAAACACACACAAACAGATATGCACACACACATATATGCACAAACACACACACAGACAGACATGCACACACATATATGCACAAACACACACACACAGACATGCACACACATATATGCACAAACACACACACACAAACAGACATGCACACACATATATGCACAAACACACACAAACAGACATGCACACACACATATATGCACAAACACACACACACAGACATGCACACACATATATGCACAAACACACACACAAACAGACATGCACACATATATATGCACAAACACACACAGACATGCACACACATATATGCACAAACACACACACACTTAGACATGCACACACATATATGCGCAAACACACACACACACACAAACAGAAATGCACATACATATATGCACAAACACACACACACACAGACATGCACACACACATATATGCACACACACACAAACATGCACACACATATATGCACAAACACACACAAAGACATGCACACACACACAAACAGACATGCACACACACATATATGCACAAACACACACACACACACACAGACATGCACACACATATATGCGCAAACACACAAACACAAACAGGCATGCACACACATATATGCACAAACACACACAAACAGGCATGCACACACATATATGCACAAACACACACACACAGACATGCACACACATATATGCACAAACACACACACACAAACAGACATGCACACACATATATGCACAAACACTCACACACAAACAGACATGCACACACATATATGCACAAACACACACACACAAACAGACATGCACACACATATATGCACAAACACACACACAGACATGCACACATATATGCACAAACACACAGACATACATGCACAAACACACACACACAGACATGCACACACATATATGCACAAACACACACACAGACAGACATGCACACACATATATGCACAAACACACACAAACAGACATGCACACACATATGTGCGCAAACACACACACACAAACAGGCATGCACAAACACACACAGACATGCACACACATATATGCGCAAACACACACACACAAACAGACATGCACACACATATATGCACAAACACACACACACAGACATGCACACACATATATGCACAAACACACACACACACACAAACAGACATGCACACACATATATGCACAAACACTCACACACAAACAGACATGCACACACATATATGCACAAACACACACACACAAACAGACATGCACACACATATATGCACAAACACACACACAGACATGCACATACATATATGCACAAACACACAGACATCCACACACATATATGCACAAACACACACACACAAATAGACATGCACACACATATATGCACAAACACTCACACACAAACAGACATGCACACACATATATGCACAAACACACAGACACAAACAGACATGCACACACATATATGCACAAACACACAGACATACATGCACAAACACACACAGACATGCACACACATATATGCACAAACACACACACAGACAGACATGCACACACATAAATACACAAACAGACATGCACACACATATATGCGCAAACACACACACACAAACAGGCATGCACACACATATATGCACAAACACACACACAGACATGCACACACATAAATGCACACACACACACAAACAGACATGCACACACATATATGCACAAACACTCACACACAAACAGACATGCACACACATATATGCACAAACACACACACACAAACAGACATGCACACACATATATGCACAAACACACACACAGACATCCACACACATATATGCACAAACACACACAGACATCCACACACATATATGCACAAACACACACACACAGTCATGCACACACAGATATGCACATACACACACAGACATGCACACACATATATGCACAAACACACACACAGAGACATGCACACACATATATGCACAGACACACACACACAGAGACATGCACAAACATATATGCACAAACACAGGGGGCTTAGATTAGGTGTAATTAGCTTAAAATTCTTGTAATATTTTTTTATTTTTTGTAATTTAGTGTTTGGTTTTTTTTTTGTAATATAGTTTAGTGTATTTAATTGTATTTTAGTTGAGATAATTGTAGTTTATTTAATTAATTTATTGATAGGGTAGTGTTAGGTGTAATGGTAACTTAGGTTAGGATTTATTTTACAGGGAATTTGGTAATTATTTTAACTAGGTAGCTATTAAATAGTTAGTAACTATTTAATAGCTATTGTACCTAGTTAAAATAAATACAAAGTTACCTGTAAAATAAATATAAACCCTAAAATAGCTATAATGTAATTATTAATTATATTGTAGCTATCTTAGGGTTTATTTTATAGGTATATGCGCAAACACACACACACAAACAGACATGCACAAACACACACACATGTACACACACATATCCGCAAACACACACACAGACATGCACACACATATGCACAAACACTCACACACAAACAGACATCCACACACATATATGCACAAACACACACACAGACATCCACACACATATATGCACAAACACACACAGACATCCACACACATATATGCACAAACACACACACACAGTCATGCACACACAGATATGCACATACACACACAGACATGCACACACATATATGCACAAACACACACACAGAGACATGCACACACATATATGCACAGACACACACACACAGAGACATGCACAAACATATATGCACAAACACACACAAACAGACATGCACACACATATATATCATCGTTCTTCAACTCCTCCGCTCCCCGCCGGCTGGTTGGAACAGGACCTTCTCCGCTGGTCTTCAGGACAGGTAAGGACCACTTGGGGGTTAGACTTAGGTTTTTTTAAGGAGGGATCGGGTGGGTTTTAAAGTAGGGGTGTGTGGGTGGTGGGTTGTAAATGGCGGGGGGGGGGGGTTGTTCTTTTTTTACAGGTAAAAGAGCTGATTACTTTGGGGCAATGCCCCGCAAAAGGCCCTTTTAAGGGCTGGTAATAGAGCTGATTAGTTTTATAATTTAGTTTAGGGTAGGGAAATTTTATTATTTGGGGAGGCTTTTTATTTTATTAGGGGGCTTAGATTAGGTGTAATTAGCTTAAAATTCTTGTAATATTTTTTTATTTTTTGTAATTTAGTGTTTGGTTTTTTTTTGTAATATAGTTTAGTGTATTTAATTGTATTTTAGTTGAGATAATTGTAGTTTATTTAATTAATTTATTGATAGGGTAGTGTTAGGTGTAATGGTAACTTAGGTTAGGATTTATTTTACAGGGAATTTGGTAATTATTTTAACTATGTAGCTATTAAATAGTTAGTAACTATTTAATAGCTATTGTACCTAGTTAAAATAAATACAAAGTTACCTGTAAAATAAATATAAACCCTAAAATAGCTATAATGTAATTATTAATTATATTGTAGCTATCTTAGGGTTTATTTTATAGGTATATGCGCAAACACACACACACAAACAGACATGCACAAACACACACACATGTACACACACATATCCGCAAACACACACACAGACATGCACACACATATGCACAAACACTCACACACAAACAGACATCCACACACATATATGCACAAACACACACACAGACATGCACACACATATATGCGCAAACACACACACACACTCAAACAAACATGCACACACATATATGCACAAACACACACACAGACAGACATGTATACACATATATGCGCATACACACAAACACACACACAGACATGCACACACATATATGTACAAACACTCACACACAAACAGACATCCACACACATATATGCACAAACACACAAACAGACATGCACACACATATATGCACAAACACACACACACAGACATGCACACACATATATGCGCAAACACACACACACACAAACAGACATGCACACACATATATGCAAAAACACACACACACAAACAGACATGCACACACATATATGCACAAACACACACACACAGACATGCACACACATATATGCACAAACACACACACACACACAAACAGACATGCACACACATATATGCACAAACACTCACACACAAACAGACATGCACACACATATATGCACAAACACACAAACACAAACAGACATGCACACACATATATGCACAAACACACACACAGACATGCACATACATATATGCACAAACACACAGACATCCACACACATATATGCACAAACACACACACACAAATAGACATGCACACACATATATGCACAAACACTCACACACAAACAGACATGCACACACATATATGCACAAACACCCAGACACAAACAGACATGCACACACATATATGCACAAACACACACACAGACATGCACACACATATATGCACAAACACACAGACATACATGCACAAACACACACACACACACAGACATGCACACACATATATGCACAAACACACAGACAGACATGCACACACATAAATACACAAACAGACATGCACACACATATATGCGCAAACACACACACACAAACAGGCATGCACACACATATATGCACAAACACACACACACACAGACATGCACACACATAAATGCACACACACACACAAACAGACATGCACACACATATATGCACAAACACTCACACACAAACAGACATGCACACACATATATGCACAAACACACACACACAAACAGACATGCACACACATATATGCACAAACACACACACAGACATCCACACACATATATGCACAAACACACACAGACATCCACACACATATATGCACAAACACACACACACAGTCATGCACACACAGATATGCACATACACACACAGACATGCACACACATATATGCACAAACACACACACAGAGACATGCACACACATATATGCACAGACACACACACACAGAGACATGCACAAACATATATGCACAAACACACACAAACAGACATGCACACACATATATATCATCGTTCTTCAACTCCTCCGCTCCGCGCCGGCTGGTTGGAACAGGACCTTCTCCGCTGGTCTTCAGGACAGGTAAGGACCACTTGGGGGTTAGACTTAGGTTTTTTTAAGGAGGGATCGGGTGGGTTTTAAAGTAGGGGTGTGTGGGTGGTGGGTTGTAATGGCGGGGGGGGGGGTTGTTATTTTTTTACAGGTAAAAGAGCTGATTACTTTGGGGCAATGCCCCGCAAAAGGCCCTTTTAAGGGCTGGTAATAGAGCTGATTAGTTTTATAATTTAGTTTAGGGTAGGGAAATTTTATTATTTGGGGAGGCTTTTTATTTTATTAGGGGGCTTAGATTAGGTGTAATTAGCTTAAAATTCTTGTAATATTTTTTTATTTTTTGTAATTTAGTGTTTGGTTTTTTTTTGTAATATAGTTTAGTGTATTTAATTGTATTTTAGTTGAGATAATTGTAGTTTATTTAATTAATTTATTGATAGGGTAGTGTTAGGTGTAATGGTAACTTAGGTTAGGATTTATTTTACAGGGAATTTGGTAATTATTTTAACTATGTAGCTATTAAATAGTTAGTAACTATTTAATAGCTATTGTACCTAGTTAAAATAAATACAAAGTTACCTGTAAAATAAATATAAACCCTAAAATAGCTATAATGTAATTATTAATTATATTGTAGCTATCTTAGGGTTTATTTTATAGGTATATGCGCAAACACACACACACAAACAGACATGCACAAACACACACACATGTACACACACATATCCGCAACACACACACAGACATGCACACACATATGCACAAACACTCACACACAAACAGACATCCACACACATATATGCACAAACACACACACAGACATGCACACACATATATGCGCAAACACACACACACACTCAAACAAACATGCACACACATATATGCACAAACACACACACAGACAGACATGTATACACATATATGCGCATACACACAAACACACACACAGACATGCACACACATATATGTACAAACACTCACACACAAACAGACATCCACACACATATATGCACAAACACACAAACAGACATGCACACACATATATGCACAAACACACACACACAGACATGCACACACATATATGCGCAAACACACACACACACAAACAGACATGCACACACATATATGCAAAAACACACACACACAAACAGACATGCACACACATATATGCACAAACACACACACACAGACATGCACACACATATATGCACAAACACACACACACACACAAACAGACATGCACACACATATATGCACAAACACTCACACACAAACAGACATGCACACACATATATGCACAAACACACAAACACAAACAGACATGCACACACATATATGCACAAACACACACACAGACATGCACATACATATATGCACAAACACACAGACATCCACACACATATATGCACAAACACACACACACAAATAGACATGCACACACATATATGCACAAACACTCACACACAAACAGACATGCACACACATATATGCACAAACACCCAGACACAAACAGACATGCACACACATATATGCACAAACACACACACAGACATGCACACACATATATGCACAAACACACAGACATACATGCACAAACACACACACACACACAGACATGCACACACATATATGCACAAACACACAGACAGACATGCACACACATAAATACACAAACAGACATGCACACACATATATGCGCAAACACACACACACAAACAGGCATGCACACACATATATGCACAAACACACACACACACAGACATGCACACACATAAATGCACACACACACACAAACAGACATGCACACACATATATGCACAAACACTCACACACAAACAGACATGCACACACATATATGCACAAACACACACACACAAACAGACATGCACACACATATATGCACAAACACACACACAGACATCCACACACATATATGCACAAACACACACAGACATCCACACACATATATGCACAAACACACACACACAGTCATGCACACACAGATATGCACATACACACACAGACATGCACACACATATATGCACAAACACACACACAGAGACATGCACACACATATATGCACAGACACACACACACAGAGACATGCACAAACATATATGCACAAACACACACAAACAGACATGCACACACATATATATCATCGTTCTTCAACTCCTCCGCTCCGCGCCGGCTGGTTGGAACAGGACCTTCTCCGCTGGTCTTCAGGACAGGTAAGGACCACTTGGGGGTTAGACTTAGGTTTTTTTAAGGAGGGATCGGGTGGGTTTTAAAGTAGGGGTGTGTGGGTGGTGGGTTGTAATGGCGGGGGGGGGGTTGTTATTTTTTTACAGGTAAAAGAGCTGATTACTTTGGGGCAATGCCCCGCAAAAGGCCCTTTTAAGGGCTGGTAATAGAGCTGATTAGTTTTATAATTTAGTTTAGGGTAGGGAAATTTTATTATTTGGGGAGGCTTTTTATTTTATTAGGGGGCTTAGATTAGGTGTAATTAGCTTAAAATTCTTGTAATATTTTTTTATTTTTTGTAATTTAGTGTTTGTTTTTTTTTGTAATATAGTTTAGTGTATTTAATTGTATTTTAGTTGAGATAATTGTAGTTTATTTAATTAATTTATTGATAGGGTAGTGTTAGGTGTAATGGTAACTTAGGTTAGGATTTATTTTACAGGGAATTTGGTAATTATTTTAACTAGGTAGCTATTAAATAGTTAGTAACTATTTAATAGCTATTGTACCTAGTTAAAATAAATACAAAGTTACCTGTAAAATAAATATAAACCCTAAAATAGCTATAATGTAATTATTAATTATATTGTAGCTATCTTAGGGTTTATTTTATAGGTATATGCGCAAACACACACACACAAACAGACATGCACAAACACACACACATGTACACACACATATCCGCAAACACACACAGACATGCACACACATATATGCGCAAACACACACACACACACACACACACACACACAAACAGACATGCACACACATATATGCAAAAACACACACACAGACATATACACACATATATGCACAAACACACACACACACAGAAATGCACACACATATATGTGCAAACACACACATACTCAAACAGACATGCACACACATATATGCACAAACACACACACACAAACAGACATCCTCACACATATATGCGCAAACACACACACACACAAACAGACATGCACACACATATATGCATAAACACACACACAGACAGACACGCACACACATATATGCACAAACACACACACACACAGACATGCATACACATATATGCACAAACACACACACACATATATGCACAAACACACACACACACACAAACAGACATGCACACACATATATGCATAAACACACACACAGACAGACACGCACACACATATATGCACAAACACACACACACACACACACAGACATGCACACACATATATGCGCAAACACAGACAAACAGACATGCACACACATATATGCACAAACACACACAGATATGCACACACATATATACACATACACACATATATATGCACAAACACACACACACACACACAGACATGCACACACATATATGCGCAAACACACACACACAAACAGACATGCACACACATATATGCACAAACACACACACACACATACATGCACACACATATATGCGCAAACACACACACACAGACATGCACACGCATATATGCACAAACACACACACAGACAGACATGCACACCCATATATGCACAAACACACACACACAGACATGCACACACATATATGCACAAACACACACACACAAACAGACATGCACACACATATATGCACAAACACACACAAACAGACATGCACACACACATATATGCACAAACACACACACACAGACATGCACACACATATATGCACAAACACACACACAAACAGACATGCACACATATATATGCACAAACACACACAGACATGCACACACATATATGCAAAAACACACACACACTTAGACATGCACACACATATATGCGCAAACACACACACACACACACAAACAGAAATGCACATACATATATGCACAAACACACACACACAGACATGCACACACACATATATGCACACACACACACACACACAAACATGCACACACATATATGCACAAACACACACAAAGACATGCACACACACACAAACAGACATGCACACACACATATATGCACAAACACACACAGACATGCACACACATATATGCAAAAACACACACACACTTAGACATGCACACACACATATATGCACACACACACACACACAAACATGCACACACATATATGCACAAACACACACAAAGACATGCACACACACACAAACAGACATGCACACACACATATATGCACAAACACACACACACACACAGACATGCACACACATATATGCGCAAACACACACAAACAGGCATGCACACACATATATGCACAAACACACACAAACAGACATGCACACACATATATGCGCAAACACACACAAACAGGCATGCACACACATATATGCACAAACACACACAAACAGACATGCACACACATATATGCGCAAACACACACAAACAGGCATGCACACACATATATGCACAAACACACACACACACACAGACATGCACACACATATATGCACAAACACACACACCCAAACAGACATGCACACACATATATGCACAAACACACACACCCAAACAGACATGCACACACATATATGCACAAACACTCACACACAAACAGACATGCACACACATATATGCACAAACACACACACACAAACAGACATGCACACACATATATGCACAAACACACACACAGACATGCACACATATATGCACAAACACACAGACATACATGCACAAACACACACACACACAGACTTGCACACACATATATGCACAAACACACACACAGACAGACATGCACACACATATATGCACAAACACACACAAACAGACATGCACACACATATGTGCGCAAACACACACACACAAACAGGCATGCACAAACACACACAAACAGACATGCACACACATATATGCGCAAACACACACACACAAACAGGCATGCACACACATATATGCACAAACACACACACACAGACATGCACACACATATATGCACAAACACACACAAACAGACATGCACACACATATATGCACAAACACTCACACACAAACAAACATGCACACACATATATGCACAAACACACACACACAAACAGACATGCACACACATATATGCACAAACACACACACAGACATGCACATACATATATGCACAAACACACAGACATCCACACACATATATGCACAAACACACACACACAAATAGACATGCACACACATATATGCACAAACACTCACACACAAACAGACATGCACACACATATATGCACAAACACACAGACACAAACAGACATGCACACACATATATGCACAAACACACACACAGACATGCACACACATATATGCACAAACACACAGACATACATGCACAAACACACACACACAGACATGCACACACATATATGCACAAACACACACACAGACAGACATGCACACACATAAATGCACAAACACACTCAAACAGACATGCACACACATATATGCGCAAACACACACACACAAACAGGCATGCACACATATATATGCACAAACACACACACACAGAGACATGCACACACATAAATGCACACACACACACACAAACAGACATGCACACACATATATGCACAAACACTCACACACAAACAAACATGCACACACATATATGCACAAACACACACACACAAACAGACATGCACACACATATATGCACAAACACACACAGACATGCACACACATATATGCACAAACACACACACACACACAGACATCCACACACATATATGCACAAACACACACACACACACAGTCATGCACACACAGATATGCACATACACACACAGACATGCACACACATATATGCACAAACACACACACAGAGACATGCACACACATATATGCACAGACACACACACACACAGACATGCACAAACATATATGCACAAACAAACACACACAAACAGACATGCACACACATATATACGCAAACAAACACAGACAAACAGGCATGCACACACATATATATGCACAAACACACACACAGACATGCACACACATATATGCGCAAACACACACAGACATGCACAAACACACACACACACAGACATGCACACACATATATGCGCAAACACACACACAAACAGTCATGCACACACATATATGCACAAACACACACACATGCACGCACATATAAGCACAAAGACACACACAGACAGACATGCACACACATATATGCACAAACACACACACACACATACTGTATATGCGCAAACATAAACACACACACACACAAACAGACATAAGTAATCAAATGCCCTATTCTCCTGGCTTGCTATAATAACATAAGAGCCATAGAACTAACTCAACCATAACTATATAATAATAACTTATATTTATAACTTCAAATAAATAAACACAAACACAGAGTGTGGGAAAAGACCCATGGGTCACATTTATTGCAGAACAAGAGAACCGACTGGAAGCAGCAAGGCAAGCTATAACAGGTGGCGGCAATCTAGCTAGGAGAGTAAGCAACCCCCTGCTAGGAAGAAGGGCCGCACCCGTGAATGCCTACACAAGTGGAGCTTAGCTGCACGCAGAAGGCTTAGGGAGTTCTCGGCATCTTTAGAATGGGGGAGGGACCCCCAGGCATGCACCTGCAGAGACCACCCTCCTCTGTGCAGCCGTCACTCTACCTCTGATGGCAAACCGGGGCGCGGGCCAACCACCACAAGAGACAGCCCAACAAGCACAGCTCTTGCCGCCACACTCATAGGTGTAACAAAATAGCACGCCTCAAATTACATAGGAACAGGTCAATGCCCCTCTCAGAGAGGTACACCCGTCCCTGTAGAGGCTCCTCTCAGTCATTGTGATGTTCCCATGTTCCACAACAAAACCTCCTAACTGTACTAAGAAGATCCTAACCTCCCTATTAATCTTCTTTCAGACCTGAAAGGCCACCCTGTGGGACTGCATATGTTGCCACTCAATTCTGGGGATGATGTTGGACCACCCTAATTTTGCATGGAGGACCCACATCTGAAAAGTGCGCAGGTCAGACTGAATCACTGCACTCAGCTGCTTGCATGGTAAGAGCCCCATATCATCCCCCCCGATGTGAATGATCAGAACGTGGGGTTTCTCCCACCTGTGCAACGCCCCATGCAGTAACTCAGGCAGACCCTGCCAAGTCAGACCCCTACACCCCAACCATCTAATGGCGACTCTAGATGAGGGGAACCCCAGCTGACGCCCATCAGGTCTCGCGATCACTTGCAGCTCTAACCAGTGAATGTAGGAGTGACCCATGATCCACACTCTCAATGGACCATCCCTCAGCCCTGAAAAGAAACAAGAGTTAACCAGGGAACATAGCAAAAGAAAACAATCATTTTACACAGTTAAAGGCTAACATACAACAAATACCTCTTAGACCTCCATCTCCCCAGCGCTCTAATATGGTCGGCAGACCAACCTAAACTTGCAGCAGTGGTAGCTGCTCCAACCCTGAATGAGTGAGGAGCAATGACCCTCGGGTCAAGGTCCACTCGAGATGCTGCCCAGCCCAGAACTCTCCGGAATTGGAATCTTGTCAACGGGGAACCATCCCTGTGAACAAGAAATTGTGACTAACCCTCCTGACGCACGTCCATGTGGGCCCTGATGAGTCTGACTGGGCAACAAGCTGAGCCTTCGTGGGCCGGCAAAGATATCCAAGCTCCTCTCCCTTCTTGGTCTGTTTTTGATCTAGGAAGAAATACAAGAATAGACGACTCGTCATTCTTGACATGAGATGCCTGAAGACCTCCAGGCTTGTTCCTCGAGGGGGGGACCAATTCCTCCACCCTGAGTGCCCTGGGGAAAGCCAGCCCGAAGGTGGCCGAGAACAGAATAGCCTCATAGGCAGATTAACACACTGCCGGCAAAGTCTGACACAGAACAATCAAGCGCTCGATAGTAACAGGCTCCCTAACATCCTTTGTTCTGGGCACATATGTCCCCAACCCCTCAACACCTGCCTAACCAGGAAGGTCCTAGAGGAGTCAGTGAGGCCATACAGCTTACAGAAGAAGGAAACGGCGGTCAGTCGAGACCCGACAGCCCCCTTTGATACCCCATTAACTTTAAGCTTGGTAATCCATTCCAAAAGACCCATTGGTCGCCATCACAAGATGTTCGGCCCATCCTGTCACAGAAAGCAATCCACTCCGTCCAGTGCTTCACGTAAGTGTTCCAGGTAGACGGGGCAAGCAAAGAATGGATCATACCGATCAAAGGTCCCCATCCAGCGCTATCTGCCATAAATAATCAGGACAAAGAGATCCGTTAGTATCCGCATGAGGAACTAACGCATAGAAGGCTTCCCATTGAAAACGGGAAAGCGCATCCGCAATCCTATTCTGGATGCCCGGGACATGCCTAGCATGGAACACAATATTCAGGTGCAGACACCTCAGCACCAACAGCCTTAAGTATCGCACCACAGGAGGAGATCCAGACGTGAGCTTGTTAATAACAAAAACAACGCTCATGTTATATTCCAGAATACCACTTTGCGGTCCCGAAGCTGGTCGCCCCAAACTTCAAGGGCCACTATGATGGGAAAAAGCTCTAAAAGGCACAGATTCCGAACCAGCCCTCATCGACCCACTAGTGAGGCCACAGGCCAGCGCTCCATTGCCCGGCCAAGTAAGCACCGTACCCGTGGGACCCTGCCACGTCCGTGAACAATTGAATCACCGCATTGGAAGGAACAGCCTTCTGCCACAGGCAAATACCATTAAAGTGGCTTAAAAATTGCTCCCATACAGTCAGGTCATCCACCAATTCAGGCGACATGCGAAACTTGCGTGTCTGCGACCGTTTACAGCACAACTGCTGTTCGAGCCGTCAAAGGAAAATCCTACCCATAGGAATAATCCTGCCGGCGAAATTCAGTAGGCCCAATAAAGTCTGAAGGTCCTTCATGGATCCATAAGGCTCCAATTTCATGGCCCGTACAGCCCCCAGCATGCGGGCAATTTTATCTTGCGGCAAACAACACTGTCTTGCCGCAGAGTCAATTTCAATGCCCAGAAAAGTGAGGCACGTACAAGGACCCTGGGTCTTGTCCTCAGCCAGAGGAACTCCCATTCTGGTCAGCAGAAGTCAAGTGACTTTCATCAAGAAAGCGCATTTCGGAAGACCCCACACGCCCTACGAGAAAAAAATCATCTAAATAGTGTGCCAGGCCATCAAAACCAGCAATCGCTGCGATGGACCAGTGCAAGAAACTACTGAAAGCTTCAAAATAGGCACAGGAAATAGAGCAACCCATAGGCAAGCATTTATCCACAAAATACCTGCCCTCAAACCAACACCCCATAAGCCGAAAGGAGGAGGGGTGAACTTGAAGGAGCCAAAACGCGGATTCCACATCCAGTTTCGCTAAACAGGCCCCAACCTCAGCCCTTCGGACCAGCGCAAGCGCGTCATCAAAGGACTGGTAATGAACTGAGCAAAGCTCGGGAGGGATAGCATTGTTAACCGATCAACTTTTTGGAAAGCACAGATGCTGAATGAGCCGAAACTTACCCGGCTCCTTCTTTGGGATGACCCCCAAAGGAGAGACAACCAACCCCGGAATCTGAATCTCTCCAAACGGGCCAGCCATGCGACCCAATGCTATCTCTTTGTTCAATTTCTCCCTCACTACGCTTGGAAATTGATATGCGGACTTCAGATTCCTATGAACCGAAGAACCCACCACAGCAGAGCCGACGGGGATAATAAATCCCCATCGTAGACCATCACAAAGTAAATCGGCGGCCTCTTTATCTGGATAAAGAAGCAGCCATTTCTCAATTACGGCTACCCTCAGTGGGGTGGCCACCCTTTCCAGAAGTGAAAAGCTTGGAACCGAGACCCGGCCGCTCCTGGGAGCGACCTGCCTCCTGGGACCTGGTACACTCGGAACCCGAGTGGCCACCCCCGCAGTGCTTACAGGCATGGCGGAATGTGCACACCGTTCCCCTAGCGCAGAGCTTATACTGGAACTGCCAGCATACGCCTGTAGGCCGCCGTCGAGAATGCTGGGAGGCACGAGTGCCAGAGAGTCCAGCGGGAGTCTGTCCAGGTACAACCTGCTTTTCAGGCCCTAATTGCGCCCACACCCATGAATCTACATCCCCCAAAGAAAGGAGAAGGTTACCAACCTTCTTTCTGTGAAACACTACGTCATAGTCGCGCCACCATCTTCTTTGTATCGCTCATAAACGGTTTCAATAGAATCCTGATATTTCAGGATATCCAATGACTGATCGGGAAATTTAGTTATATAGCACAACGCGTACTCTCGAAAACTTTTGTGCCACTCATCATACGAATCGGGCCTTTTGAACTTCTTGTGGCCCGTACCATCCTCTGCCATTTCTTTCTGACGGTAGACCTCGGCCGAGAGTTCAAACATGTGTACATGTTTACCTTCTTGAATCCACCGAACCATTTTAGATTTGAGATGCTCATGCAGGCTAAATGCAGGCCACGGATCCGTGTCCCCATACATAGCCGCCTTCCACCTATTAGTCGCCTCAGGGCTAGCAAACGGAAAAAGGGGCTCCATGCGGGACGAACCAGGGGGAGGGGTAAACCCATGGCCTTCCTTTTCTCAACTAACCATTTCACCATTCTATACATTCTCTTCTGACCCTTGGCCTCCAACCCCAGTGATCTATCACTTTCGGAACCAGAATTATCAGAAGATGAACTAAAACCCCTATGCCTAGAAGACAAAATGGGCTTACCAGCTCCCAGAGGATGCTGCACCGCCAAATGATCAGAGGAAGTCGAAGGTTGCTCCCGGCTCTGCTCTTCCTTTCCACGACCACATGGACTGGATTGCACTGCCACCAAAGCGTTCTACGGTTCCATGATATTCTGAAAAGAAAAATGCGAGAGAAGGCGAGAGGACGAAGGCCTATGAGCAAAAGCATCAATACCCCCTGGGCTAATACTCCTACGCTCTACGCCACATGCAGGCACCACACTATCAGACACACTGCCCGCGTGCACATCCATCACTGCATCAGCAAACTGAACTTGCCTGATCCACCCTTACTGGGACCCCTTGGCATAAGCTAGGATTGCTGCTAGGTACTTTCTTGGCAGACGCCCTTGTAAGAACGTCCGGGGAGGCCGCGTGCAACACGCGATGTGCTGCGCGTATTGCACGAAGAGGCCGTGCGGGTCCTACTAGGCCGCAAATTACTAGCAGCCCACCTCTTACCCCCTGCCTGATTAACTACCGGCTGAGGCCCTAAATCATTGGTTGAAACTGACATACCCCCGGTCAGGCCTGCAGCCTGCTCATAATTGCCAGTATTGCCCCCTGTCTGAGGCTCACTAACTTGTACATTGCCCCCGTGTGACTAGCTGCCTTGGCCCCTTGACACAGCCAACACATTGCCCCCACGCGAGCGCTGTAACCCTGCCGCAAGCTGCGCACCCCCGCGGGACTCGCCTCTTACCTGAGTACCCTGGAGGCGTAAACGATGCTGCCCGCTTGCTGGCCTGGTCCCAAATGGCCGTTCCGGAAATGACATCAGCCGAAGTGACATCACCGGAAACGGCCAAACCGGAAGTGACGTCATCCGAAGTGGACATGGCCGCCCGCAAGACGGTTCCCGCGCTGCTGACCAATGAGCCGGAGAAGGGAAAGGAGGGCCGACGAGCCGGAGAAGGGAAAGGACACTCGACACCTGCAGATGGAAGACCGCCGCCCGAAAGCACCAACGCTAGGGATTGGAGGAGTGTGACACAGTGGACACCGCCTCACCGGACAACATAACCGACGGTGAAGGTAAGGCCACGATGCTCCCACTAGGCCCAGCCACCGACACATTAGGAGGCAATATTTGAGAAAATGGGGGGCTAACCCCAGACCCACCGAGACCCCAGTACCACTATCCAGGGGAGGGGAACATGATGGGGGGGACTACAGACAGAGGGGCCTGAAAGGGGGGGCATCCCGACCTCGGGGTATAAAGAGAAGGAAACAGGGGCATGACTCACCGAATTTATCAGTTCTTCCAATTCATTCATTCTCACAGGCACTACGGCTGAACGCTCCATGCTGCAGCAGACTGGTATCAGACAGAATGACAGATCCTGCACAAACACTCACACACAAACAGACATGCACACACATATATACACAAACACACACACAGACATGCACACACATATATACACAAACACACACACAGACATGCACACACATATATGCGCAAACACACATACACAGACATGCACACACATATATGCACAAACACTCACACACATAAATGCACAAACACACACACAGACATGCACACACATATATGAACAAGCACACACACAAACAGACATGCACACACATATATGCACAAACACACACAAACAGACATGCACACACATATATGCACAAACACACACACAGACAGACATGCACACACATATATGCACAAACACAAACAGACATGCACACACATATATGTACAAACACCTACACAAAAACAAACATGCACACACATATATGCACAAACACACACACACACACAGACATGCACACACATATATGCACAAACACCCACACACAAACAGACATGCACACACATATATGCACACACACACAAACAAACATGCACACACATATATGCACACACACAGACATGCAGACACATATATGCGCACACACACACAGGGATGCACACACAGATCTGCAGACACACAGACATGCACACACATATATGCGCAAACACACACACAAACAGACATGCACACACATATATCCGCAAACACACACAAACAGACATGCACACACATATATGCGCAAACACACACACACACAGACATGCACATACATATATGCGCAAACTCACATACACAGACATGCACACACATATATGCACAAACACTCACACACAAACAGACATGCACACACATATGCACAAACACACACACACACAGACAGATATGCACACACATATATGCACAAACACACACACAGACATGCACACACATATATGCACAAACACACACACAGACAGACATGCACACACATATATGCACAAACACACACACAAACAGACATGCACACACATATATGTACAAACACCCACACACAAACAAACATGCACATACATATATGCACAAACACACACACACACACACACACACAGACATGCACACACAAATATGCACAAACACACACACGCAAACAGACATGCACACACATATATGCACAAACACACAGACATGCACACACACATATGCACAAACACACACACACACAGACATGCACACACATAGCAAACACACACACACAGACATGCACACACATATATATGCAAACACACACACACAAACAAACATTCACACACATATATATGAGAACACACACACAAACATGCACACACACACAAACAGACATGCACACAAATATATACGCAAACACACACATACAAACAGACATGCACACACATATATACGCAAACACACACACACAAACAGACATGCACACACATATATACGCAAACACACACACACAAACAGACATGCACACACATATATACGCAAACACACACACAAACAAACATTCACACACATATATATGAGAACACACACAAACAAACATGCACACACATATATATGCAAACACACACACAAACAGTCATGCACACACACATATATATGCAAACACACTCACAAACAAACATGCACACACATATATACGCAAACACACACACACAAACAGACATGCACACACATTATATACGCAAACACACACACACAAGCAAACATTCACACATATATATATGAAAACACACACACACAAACAGACATGCACACACATATATATGCAAACACACTCACAAACAAACATGCACACAAATATATACGCAAACACACTCACAAACAGACATGCACACACATATATACGCAAACACACACACACAGACATGCACACACATATATACGCAAACACACACACACACAAAAACATGCACACACATATATACGCAAACACACACACACGAACAGACATGCACACACATATATACGCAAACACACATGCACACATAAAGACACACATATTCACACACACATACAGTCATACGCACAACGTAAAGACACACAGACATGTACACACACATTCACATTATTGAGCAGTACTTTAACTGTGGGTTTAACCCCTTAGTAGGGGGGGCAAACACATACCATTTCAGGATTGCAAGTGTTTAAAGTTCATGCTCTTAGAATTTAGAGCATGTCATTTTTTTACTATAGCCTTTAATGTAGTAGAATGTATGTTAATTATATCTTACACAGACTGAGACTCACTCTTCTAATATCCCACTGTATTTGCATACTGTATCTACTGGAACATATAGCGCCATCTAGCAGTAAAGCCCAGTATTGTGACAGATTGCTATAAATCTCACACACATAATACAGCTCTGGAGTTGTAAAGCAGTATTAAAGGGACATGAAAGCAAACATATTTTTCCTTTATGGTTCAGACAGAACATAAAATTTTAAACAACTTTCCAATTTACTTCTATTATCTAATTTGCTTAGTTTTATTGATAGCCTTTCTTGAAAAGAATACCTAGGTAGGATCAGGAGCACAGATATGCCTCTTTTGTTCTTGGCTTATTGATGTGTTCAGCTAGCTCCCAGTGGTACCTTGCAGTTCCTTTAACAAAGGATACTAAGAGAATGAGGGAAAATTGATAATAGTAAATTGCAAAGTTGATTAAAAATCTATGTTATAAATTAATTCATAACATTTTGGGGTTTCATGTTCCTTTAATGTGTGACAGCAGCAGCATATCTAAAAAGTGAGAAGCGCTCAACCTGGGAACGAACAATAGCATAATAGCTTGTTCTATGGCTAGTTACCACCCAAGAAGCAGCCTCTTTTTGCTCAACATGTGCCTTTCACAGAGAAGCATATAAGTCTGATCCTGACTTCACAGTACAGTCCAGCCCCGAAATACCAGGCAATCCCTCTCTGAATGAGAGAAAACGCAAAACCTCAGACGTATGTTTTGACCTAGTGTGGGCCTCCTCAGTGAGGTGCAGCCATATCCCTCTAGGCACACTGAGCAACGGGTCCACGTCTGGCTTCCCGCATCACCCTTAGGGAGACTTCCCTAAGTGTCATAATTTGCATAAATAAAAACAGAGAAGCTCTCAATCTGGGAATGAAAAGCAGCATATAAGTTTGTTCTATGGCTAATTAGCACCCAAGAAGCAGCCTCTTTTTGCTCAACATGTGCCTTTCACAGAGAAGAACTTTCCTTAAGCATATCAGTCTGATCCTGACTTCACAGTCCAGCCCCGAAATACCAGGCAATCCCACTCTGAACGAGAGAAACGGAAAAACCCCAGACGTACGTTTCGGCCTATTGTGGGCCTCGTCAGTGAGGTGCAGTCACATTTCTTTAGGCACACTGAGCAACGGGTCCACATCTGGATTCCTGCATCACACTTAGGGAGACTTCCCTAAGTGTCATAATTTGCATAAATAAAAAGTGTGAAGTGCTCAACCTGGGAACGAACAATAGCATAATAGCTTGTTCTATGGCTACTTACCACTCAAGAAGCAGCCTCTTTTTGCTCAATATGTGCCTTTCACAGAGAAGAACTTTCCTGAAGCATATCAGTCTGATCCTGACTCAACAGTATAGTCCAGCCCCGAAATACCTCACTGACGAGGCCCACAATAGGCCGAAATGTACGTCTGGGGTTTTGCTGTTTCGTTCAGAGAGGGATTTATTTCATGGCTGGATTGTACTGTTAAGTCAGGATCAGACTGATATGCTTCAGGAAAGTTCTTCTCTGTGAAAGGCACATGTTGAGTAAAAATAGGCTGCTTCTTGGGTGGTAACTAGTCATAGAACAAGCTATTATGCTATTGTTCGTTCCCAGGTTGAGCACTTCTCTCTTTTTATTGATGCAAATTATGACTCTTATGGAAGTCTCCCTAAGTGTGATGCAGGAATCCAGGCGTGGACCCGTTGCTCAGTGTGCCTAGAGGGATATGGCTGCACCTCACTGACAAGGTCCACAATAGGCCGAAACGTACATTTGGGGTTTTGCTGTTTCTCTCATTCAGAGAGGGATTGCCTGGTATTTCGGGGCTGGGCTGTACTGTTAAGTCAGGATCAGACTGATATGCTTCAGGAAAGTTCTTCTCTGTGAAAGGCACATGTTGAGCAAAAAGAGGCTGCTTCTTGGGTGGTAACTAGCCATAGAACAAGCTATTATGCTATTGTTCGTTCCCAGGTTGAGCGCTTCTCTCTTTTTATTGATGCAAATTATGACTCTTAGGGAAGTCTCCCTAAGTGTGATGCGGGAATCCAGACGTGGACCCGTTGCTCAGTGTGCCTAGAGGGATATGGCTGCACCTCACTGACAAGGCCCACAATAGGCCGAAACGTACGTCTGGGGTTTTTCTTCAGAAGAGTTCTTCTCTGTGAAAGGCACATGTTGAGCAAAAAGAGGCTGCTTCTTGGGTGGTAACTAGCCATAGAACAAGCTATTATGCTATTGTTTGTTCACAGGTTAAGTGCTTCTCTCTTTTTATTTAAGCAGCAGTAAATCCCTCATGTGTCACAGCAGAATCATTGTTCTTCTGATTTAGCTGCAAATATCCATATTTTCTTGACCGATTCCTTAGTCCCTCTCTTCTGATCCCCAGTTAAGAATTATTTTGTGTAATATGTATCACTTGCCGTTTCTGGCCTAGATTACAAGTGGAGCACAAATATAGTAACACTTTTGAGCTCTAACATTGCTCAAATTAAATAGTGCTCCTATTCTTGTCATATTACAAGCTGAAAGTAAAAAGTTTGCGCTCAGACGAAAGCCTCAGACGCGCTGACATCTGGAGGTCAGATACTGTGATTGTGAAAGCTCTCTTTCCCCAAAGACTTATATGGGGTACGCTACAAAAGCCTTGTATGGCTTTCACTTGCAAGCTAACCTGAAGGTGCGCTAGGCCAACTGCGATAAAGCTTAATGTGCATTAAACTATTAAAGGGACATCGTACACTAGATTTTTCTATGCATAAATGTTTTGTAGATGATGCATTTTTACAGCCCATCTGGGAGTGTTTTTGTAACAATGTATAGTTTTGCTTATTTTTTTATAACATTGTGCTGATTTTCAGACTCCTATCCAAGCCCCAAAGCATCAGAAATAGACTTACATCTACAAACTCCTACTTTTTCCTGTTTTTCATATGCAGGAGGGGGGTCAACTCTTCCTGCTTTCTCAGCCCCTTTCAGTTGGTGTCCCAGCCTAACCTCATCAACAGTGCTTATCTGGTAGCTTCTAAGTAAGTTTTTAATTAAAATATTTATTTATTATTCAAAACAAAGTGTCTGGGTTACAACACAACAATAATTTCCCAGATATCCAACAGAAGGTGCAAAGTGATGCATTATACAGAATCTCTGTTGCATAGAATAAGCGTTTAGCATCCCCCCTATCTCATACAATACAGTGTTACATAAACCTCCCAGAGTCTTACATCCTGTATCGAGGTAACACACGTTTACCTCCCTATTTTCTTCTGAAATAATTTGTCCCTTATTATTTTATTTAAAAAAAAAAAGAAAAAACATATTGCAAAACTGAAATAACATTTCCTAACTAACAAAAACAATTTAATGGTACTATTAAATGGCCCTACACCCCTATATATTAGTGTCAAGTCTCATCGGAATCCTAGAGGAAAATGGTGATTTAAACTTGAGCCTTCATTTTCCAGAAGGGGAAGTCCTTTAGATAATCCTGACAGTTCGTTCCGCCACCCCAACCTCCTACTTCTCCCCTACTCCGCCTTCTCCTGCATTATCCAGTAAAACCACATTTAAATAAATTGGTCCCTACTTCCCTAAATAGACACGGCTAAGTCTGACATAGAATATATATGCTCTATTTTATGTAGCATTTCAGGCCAGGCTGGGGCCCCTACCTTCCAGTGCCTGGCTATACAGATCCTGGTTGCCGTACATAAAATCTTAATGAACATATTAATTGCTTTATTGTATGGTTTGAGCCTGTGGTTTAGAAGAGCCTGTGCTGCAGTCAGGATAATTGGGTCTTCTAATACTCTGCCCAAAAGTCTCTGTAACTGTTCCCATATAGCTCTGATCCCGGGGCATTCCCACCACATATGCATGTATGTCCCCCTAGCCATGCATCCTCTATAGCATCTTGTAGTACCCTCAGAGGAAAAATGTTGTGTCTGATCTGGAGTAAGATACCATCTAAAGACCGTCTTAATACAGTTTTCTTTAAGGTCCGCGTTAATCAGCCCCCTTCTTGAGTTATAGAGAATCAAATCCCATGTATGTCTTGGAAAGTCGAGCCCCGTGTCTTGACCATTTATTGATTACCGGCGAGTGGATCGAAGTTTGAGCTCCCTGAATAGCTAAGTAAAGTGTTGAGATCAAGCTCTTCACTCTGTTTGGGGTAATACATATTTGTTCTAACGTCGTCCGTGTCTGTGGGGCCCAGGGGAAGCAATATTTATGAATGGCTGAGGAAATCTGGAGGTACAGAAACCATTGTAATTTCAGAGGTTGAATTCTGTCTTGTACATGGGAAAACGTTTGTATTTAGTTACCTTCCAGAAAGTCAGCTACCCTGAAGAGTCCTTTATTAGTCCATTTTACCCACCTGTGCATGCACGTCTGGATGTAAGAGAAATTTAATTGGTTTGGTCCTAGAGTTTGCATTAGTTAGTTTCCCATTAAATATTTTCCAAACCCGTATTGTGTCGCCAGTGGCGATAGCTTTATAATCATGGCTGTTAAATGTCTGTTCTACTTCCCACGGGATACCATCAGAAGATTTATAACCTCCCAGGTCTGTCTCAAGTCTGGTCCATAAAATATTATAGTCATTTTTACTTAGTAAAGAAGCCTGTGCCAGTCTGGCCGCATGATAGTAATCAGTCAAATTCGGGAGGCCTACTCCCCCCAGTTGTCTGTGTCGGGATAGTGTATGTGAAGCTATTCTTCCCCTTCTATCTACTCTCAGGAAAGTGTTCAAAGAAGCCTGTAATTTCTGTAAATCAGATCTAGATACCTTGATCGGGAGGGCCCTGAGATATAAAATTCTTGGGAGTATGTTCATTTTAATCGCTGAGAGCCTGCCATACCAGGAGAATCTGCAGGCTCTCCATTTTTTAAGATCTCTATTATTTGCGTTATAGAGTGGAGCATAGTTCAAATTATAGAGCTTGTGGTATGAGTCTGATAGTTTGATGCCCAAGTACGTAATTGACTTTGTGGCCCATACAAATTCAAAATTGGTCTCGATCAGCTTTTTAGTAAGTGGCGGAAATGTTTATAGGTAAAGCCTCGCTCTTGTCCAAATTAATCTTATAGCCCGAGAGAAGTGAGAAATCATGCAGGGTTTGATATAGGTTGGAAAGGGATATCAGGGGTATAGTCAAAGTCAGGAGAACATTGTCCGCGAATGATGAGATTTTATATTCCAAGTCTCCCACCACCACTCCAGAAATGTCTGAGTTATTCCTAATACATGCGTCAAAAGGCTCCATACAAAAGGCAAACAGTAATGGGGATAAGGGGCACCCCTGACGGGTGCCATTCACAACCTCTATAGTTTTAGACTGGAACCCTGCTGCCCTAATAAGCAGTGTCAGGTGAGAGTATAGACCCTTTATTGCCTTCATAAAGGCCCCCCAAACCCCATCTCCGTCAAAACTGTACTCATATAGATCCAATCTATTCTGTCAAACGCCTTCTCCTCGTCCAAAGATAGGAGCAGAGAAGGCGTTTCTTTCTCCCTTAAATAATCTACCAAGGTTATAGTTTTCGTCACATTATTTGGCGCTTCCCTCTCTGAGATAAACCCAACCTGGTCCGGGTGGACTAGATTCGGGGCTAGTTTCTTAAGCCTATTAGCCAAAATTTTGGTGAGGATTTTAACATCCTGATTTATCAGGGAAATTGGTCTGTAGCTTTGGCATTTCTCTGGGTTCTTACCGGGCTTGAAGATCACTACAATCCTAGCGCTCAGTTCCTCTGGTGGGATAGCATTGCCTTGCATAACATCATTATAGAAGTGGGGAGCCAGTTCAGACTTAAACATTTTATAGTATTCCCCCGGGAAACCATCCAGTCCTGGGGCTTTACCTGCTTTCAGGTCTTTAATTGCCTATAGAATTCCCCCCCCCTTAGTGACCTCAGCATTTAGTTCCTCACTGTCTTGTTTGCTTAGTCTTTTTAATTTTGCATCTGCCAGAAATTTTTAAAGTAATTCCGGTATTTGAGAGGACTGCTCTACTTTTTTACCATCACAGAGAGTGGAGTAATAATCCGCGAATGTGTCTGCTATCTCCTGGGGGTGAGAAGTGTGTGTACCATCTGCTTTCGGTAAAATAGGGATAGCGACACTCCTAACCTTCTCCCTGATTTTATGGGCTAAGTATCTGTCAGGTTTGTTAGAATAAATAAAACATTGAGCCTTCAATCTTTGAATTGCCCTGATTGAATTGGAGTCTAGGATTTTGGCTAAAGCCTTTCTTTTCAACTGAAGTGTTTTGAAAGTAGATATAGCAGATGTTTTTTGGTGGTGTATCTCCAATTCCCTTATTTATGTCTGTAGTTTATTTATTGTGTCAGTAGCCTTTTTAATATATGTCATTTTTTGTTTGAACAGTAGGCCCCTGAGGTACAGTTTATGGGCTGCCCATGTGTTAATAGAGTTAGTGGCCGATCCTACATTTAAAAACCAATATTCCTCCAGCTTCTCAGAGAAAGTCTGCTGTACATGTTGGGGATTAAGCGTCATCGGGTCAAAGGTCCACAACCTTTGCCTATGTATACTAATTATACCCACCAGTACTATTTGTATGTAAGTGAATGGTTGGACCATACGCATGGCTGTATCGAGGAGGAGATAACATTAAATAACAGTGTCTGACTAACAAAAATATAGTCCAGCCTAGAGTACAATCTATGTGCATGTGAGTAAAATGTTTAGTCTGATGTCTGCCCGTATTTAGCCTCCCATGTGTCTAGAATGTTGTGCATAGCCAGGGACTCCCTTCTAGCTTTCGCTATAGTGTTGTGTCTGTGTTGTTTGTTAGTTATTCTTGCTGTCTCTGTATTCTTAAAGGGAGCTAAAGATATATTAAAATCCCCAGCTAAAATAATTTGAGACTGGGACCACTGCGTCAGTAGATGTGAAATCTGCCTAAAAAAAAAATCTTGTTTCTCATTAGGGGCATAAACATTGCATATGGTAACCTGAGTATTGTGGATGCGCCCCCTAACAATCTGATACCTGCCATTCGGATCAGTAATCACTTTGTTTGTGTGGAACTGGAGCGATTGGTGAATGAGAATAGATACCCCCCTCTTTTTTGTATCTGTCGTTGAGTGGTAATGCAAAGGGAATTGTTTTAACCAGTATTTGGGAATTATTGTATCAGTGAAATGCGTTTCTTGTAGCAATACAAGATCTGCCCTAGAATATTGGGTGAGTGCTGTTTTTCTCTTTATGATCGTTTTGAGGCCTCTCACATTATGTGAGATAATCTTAACACTTCTAGCCATCAGTCATGTCTTAACCCTTTGGATTTTTAACCCTTACCCCTCCTTCTCATTCAGTGTAACGCCTAGTACCACTATAACAAAACATTAACAAACAATCGGCTAGATTACGAGTTTTGCGGTAAGAGCGGCTCAGTACTACCTTGCAAGTTATTTCCACCGCTCACCTCCCTATAGCACTGCTATTACAGATTTTCATAAATCCGGCGTTAGCAGGCAATATAGCAGTGTTGAGCATAATTGAGCTCCATACCGCACTCAAATACCAGCGCTGCTTTGAGCTGATTTTACGTGCTCGTGCACGATTTCCCCATAGACATCAATGGGGAGAGACGGCTAAAAAAAGCCTCTGCAATAAAGGAGCGTAAAGCTCCGTAATGCAGCCCCATTGATTCCTATGGGGAAACAAAAGTTAAGTTTACACCTAACACCCTAACATAGACCCCCGAGTCTAAACACCCCTAATTTGCTCCCCCCAAAGTCGCCGACACCTACATTACCCTTATTAACCCCTAATCTGCCGCCCCGACACCGCTGTCACCTACCTACACATATTAACCCCTAATCTGCCACCCTCAATGTCTCTGCCACCTACCTACACTTATTAACCCCTAATCTGCCGCCCATAACATCGCCGCCCCTACATTACACTTATTAACCCCTAATCTGCCGCCCCCAACATCACCGCCACTATTCTAAAGTTATTAACCCCTAAACCTAACCCTAAGTCTAACCCTAACCCTAACACTCACTAACTTTAATATAATTAAAATAAACCTAAATAAAAATTACTATCATTAACTAAATAATTCCTATTTAAAACTAAATATCTGTAAAATAAACCCTAAGCTAGCTACAATATAACTAATAGTTACATTGTAGCTATCTTAGTTTTTTTTTTTATAAATCAAAGTTTTTTATTGAGTTATTTCGACAGCAGGTAACATATATCACTTGACAGGCTCATGATATAAAACAACATACAAATACATGATAACAATAAACCGTCATCTCATACATATCTCAATAACTACAATCCTGCACAAGTTGCACTAAGTCAAAGCGTGTACATATGCACATATGAGATTAATGATAAGTTTACAATACAGTGAGAACTAGTACAAAAAAAAAAAAAGAAATGAAAAATACCTTGTTTCCATTTAGATGCTCGTAAAACTTAGCTTATTCAATTTTTTTCCTGAATATCTTAGGTTTTTATTTTACAGGTAAGTTTGTATTTATTTTAACTAGGTAGACTAGTTAGTAAATAGTTATTAACTATTTACTAGTGTCAGAAGATCTGTGAATGTTATTAAATAATATATATATACATATTATTATTTAATATATATAGATGGTTGTATACACTAAATAATTCATTTTATTTGTAAAACTCCAAATGTCACTGTGTGTAATTTAGCACCCATTTCTTTTGAGTACACAGGATACAGCACAAGCCTGTGCCCCAATCATCAAAAGAAATTGTTTTCAAAGTAATCTTATAAAAGACAATTGGCCTAGTTATCTCAGACTGTCATTTCAAAGAAGGGCAAATCACTTCAAAAGAGATGGCCATCTACAGTTTGTATATTGTAAATCGTTGATCAGACATAAGATACGCTTCTCCTAATTAAGATAACATTTAAGTTATTTCAAAGAGAAAACTTCTGTCTCATTATCTAATTCACAGAAACCCCTCAGACGTGTATACCAAGATGAGTGATAAACTTATCAGACATGGCCTAAATATATGCAAAGATATGGGGCCCCTATTGTGTTTGAATCCACAAATTCTAGACAATGGAAGTTTGGCTAGGCAAAAACACATGTTTACAGTGTAGCTATTTTAAATTCAATTATTTTTTATATGTAGCTGGTATAATTTTGTTTCTTGTAGAACAATGTGTAAAATGCTGGGTTTCATATGAATATGGGAGATTGGGGACCTAAGAAGCAGAGACAAATAACATTCATATTAGATAAATATTTGCTGAGATTGATAAATATTGCAAATATAGATATATGAATGTTTAACATTTCAAACAATTATTTCTTTCATTTCAGACACCTAGTAAGTACACAGATAATTGGTACTTTAAATAATATCCTATGTGTTTTATACACTTAAAAAGAAACATACAGATATGAAATATTAATTTGTATGGTATAATAATCCAATGTAGATATAATTGTGTGAAAACCACATATATTTGCTGATCTCAAAGCATGTATGTGATGTTGAGTGGATGGCTGAAGAAGGAAATTGAATCCAGGATGAAGATATTATAATCCTTAAATTGTTTCATAGAAAATATGGTTTAAACACATTTTATACATTATAAGTGAAATACATTCACATGTGGTTTTAAAATGATCAGGAAAAATTATACTGTGTGACCCATGTGTATTTGAACATGAGGAGAGGAGATCTACAGTGGAGATAAGAAGGAGCCAAACATAGGGTGATATTGTCACTAACCAGCACACGCTATGGTTGCAGGCAGATAGAATACTTACAAACAGAGTGGCACCACGATGTGCCTAGTTGCACAGACCGGGACCTCAACTGTCGCCCGGAAGACCAAACAATAAATTATATTAATAATTTAAATATCTTAAAAACCACAATAAGTGATCTTTTGGATACATATGAAATACATAGGACTATTCTGAATTTCACATGATTTTGTAGGCAATGAAATGTGATGTGTTGTCATGGTATAGCTTGTGCATCATATGTGGATGTTTAAATGAGAATTTTTTGATGAGTAAATTGAATGTCATCGATTTTGGCTTAGGATGTTCATATTACAAAAATACGGTATTTTGATTTATAGGATTATTAATATATTGTACATGAATTGAGTTCATTGGTTATATGTATCACGTTAAATATATATCAAACTCTACAAACTTATGAATAGGCGTACTAAAAACAATATTGGTATCTTGGTAATAGAGCCCATAATGAAAGAAACAGCCTAGAATAGTGCATCAGTTACTAATTACGTATTAGAAGGGAGCTTATAATAAAGCAAAGAATCCATTTGGGTAGTGGTAGTGATGGGGTGAATATACAATGTCATTGGTCAAACATAAGCATTAACATCAATTGCAAAGACATTAGTTAAACACAAGCATTAACCCCGATTGTATATATCCTCCCCCATAAAGGTGTGTCAAGTAAGAATTGTTGTGATTGGTTAGAAGAGGTACTTAAGCAGCGGGATTGTCAAACAATGTATTACAGCCTGATGAAACGGCTCTGTGTAGCCGAGAAACGCGTTGTTGATTTTAAGGACATTTTAATAAATTTGTTTTTATAGTACCTCGCTGGAGTGGGTCTCCTTTTTACCCTCCTATATCAATCAGTAATTCATAGTGTCCATAGTGTATAGGACATCCGGCCTGTCTACATTGCCTGTATACACTCCTTCGGAAGTTTGAAGAAGGTGTGTGCATCTAACGGACCGTGATTGGCCAGACGAACCACGTGACTGTCGGAGGCTTGCTGTACGCCATTGTTTGGTCTTCCGGGGCGACAGTTGAGGTCCCGGTCTGTGCAACTAAGCACATCGTGGTGCCGCTCTGTTTGTAAGTATTCTATCTGCCTGCAACCATAGCGTGTGCTGGTTAGTGACGATATCACCCTATGTTTGGCGCCTTCTTATCTCCACTGTAGATCTCCTCTCCGCATCTGAAATCCTCGGAAGAGCTGCCATGACTTCGGACTTCATTTATTCTCATCTCCTTCCGTGAGCGCACCTCTTCAGGGAGTCTAAAACCCTGGATATATTGTTTTCATTTGATATTTGTTTCAGCCTGAGGTTGCTGCCGGACTCCTAACAAGGGACTTAATTGCTAAGTATTGAAAATTTGATACTGTAAGACTGTGCTAAATCAATATCCTGATACGGTATATTAAGTAATTTCTTACGTATAATAGTTTGCAGTCTTAGAAGTGCTTTAAATCGCAAAATATTGATTGTTTGAATACGGTAACACTGTTGTTTTAAAATTTATTTTTATGATATTTTATTTGATTGCACTTAGATTAGTTTATATATTTAAGTACCATTGCTATTAGACAGTGGTTCACAGTTAGTAATTCAATTGAATCAATCACTATTTCACCAAATGTTTAGTTGTAAGTGTAGTAGTATTAGGTTTTTGGACGATCACGTCACATTGATATAAATATATCAATTGAAATAAGAATTAACACTACAATAAATAAGAATATTTAGTCATATAAGTTAGCTATAGAGACAATTTGATCCACATTGAATGGTATTATATATTATAATTACAACTTATGAAATATTGCACTTAAGCACTTTAGAAAGAATATTAATCAGTTACACAATATTTAATCACTGTGTCATTATATATTCACATTTTATTTAATATTTATCAGGTTAATTCACTTTAGAAATCAATTGAATTTAAATAGAGTGTATACCAAACAGACATCTTAAAAGTCAAACAATATATTTTAAATATATTTTATATCAACATCCAATTATGCTTTCCATTAACGAAAGACATAATAAGAGGTTATTATTAGTCTCAAACGTAGGATCAACAAATGTGGCCCCTAGTGAAGATACATCTATTGATCAAATGCCTATTCACACCCTTTTTGCAAAACTAGAAGATTTAATAAATGATGAATGCAGACACTGGTTGGATGCAGAGATGCTCCAAAAATATGTAGATGTGAATCAAGTCCCCAGAGGGTTAAGAATCCTTAAAAATTGCTCTTTTAAGGATGACCAACTATTAAATACTAAGTGGGAAGAAACATTAACTATCTGCTCAGTAACTCTCATGAAAATTTTGATTACCTACCGGAAGTCACTAGTTGAGAAAATTTCTAAAGAGATAGAAGTGGTCCAACAAAGTTTGGACAAATTTAAATCCACTAAACAATATGAAGAGCTTAACTATATGGTTTTGCAAAAGACAGATAATTATCAAAAAGAACTTATGGAAAATAAAAATCGTAAATTAGCCAGAGATAATGAAGACTATCTTAAAGGTGAAATCTATACTTACAATAAAAAGAAAACACAGACAGAAACATCTAACAATAGTGGGCACCATGACGAGGAATATTTGATGACACCGGTCACACCTACCAATAATCATCCATATGATGGTAGATGGACAGTTGTCAGTCACCATAAAAATAAAAATAAGAATAAAAATAATAACAATAAAAATCCGAGCAATTATAAGATTGAAAACCACAATAGACAAACATTGAATTATCAGGATAGGGACTACAGACAAAATACACATAATCAACAAAAACCAAGATCTGAACAATATCAGGCACCTTATCGCAATTGGTCACACAATGGACCATCCCATTCAACAAATTACAGGTATGGGAGGGACGAAAGACAACACTATCATCAAAATAGGAATAGAAATTCATATGAACAACATAACCGTTATAAACCATATACTAATGAGCAATGGTCAAATGATCAAGTGACCTCTATTAACCAAACATCTTACACAAGAGCACCCCTAGGGGGGATTACTCGAGAATGTGCTCAAAATGTAAGAAATTATAGTCCTCGGGACTATTCTGAAACCAGCACCTCAAATAGGTTCAATGCCCTGAGTGATTTAAATCCTCAAAATTTTGATGAGAGGCCTTTTGAATGCAATGAGTCTATTAATCCCCAATCATCCGTTACTGCAAATAATTTTTTAGAACAGCGCCCCAGACAACCCATATGGAAACAAAAAAAGATTGCAAGCTACCTAGAACCTGTAGTCAGCCTAACCTCTCCTTACAAAGGAAAAAGACCTCACACAAACGAGGATGTAGAGGAAGAAACACAGCCTACAAAAAGGCAAGACTACAGGAACTAGGCAGTGGCATCTACAATTTATCTTCTCATTCTTTGTCAAATGACAAAATTAGGGTTTTAGGAAAAGGATTGTCATTTAGCCCATCTAACACGCACAATATGTTCTCCCTTTTTGTTGACCTAAATAGATTCACACAGAAACTTTCGATGCAAAAATATTTTGCAGAGAAAAAACTAAAAGAGGAAACCACATTACCTATATTGTTAGAAACAATGGATGCTAGGCTTAAAAAACAAATTGTTCCCACATATGAGCCTGAAGCTTTAATGGATCATTTATGCAAAGGCTTTATTCATACAAATTTTAAAAATAAATCCAATTTCTCCCCTAGACTTCAAAATAATGCCCACATAGAAATTTTCAGACAATTGGTCAATGACATGATCCCAAAAAGTTTAAATAAGAAGGGGAATCTTTATTGGAATGAGAAACAGGCCCTTCAGTCTTTGAAAAATGACAAATCAATCGTCATTAGGCAAGCCGACAAAGGCGGTGGGACCGTCATTCAGGATTTGACCGACTATTTAATAGAGGCTAACAGAATCCTGAGTGACAAGAACTATTATATTAAAATGTCATCTGATCCAACTACCAAATATTTGGCATCTTTGGGTGATATAGTAGAATGCGCTTTTAAAGAAGGTATAGTTACCAAAAAAGAAAAAAACTATTTAATTCCAACTGAACTCAATCGAGCATTCTACTATCACCTCCCAAAACTGCATAAAGACCCCAAATGTCCCCCCGGTCGCCCGATAATCTCGGGGATAGGGAGTTTGACAGATAATGCCTCATCCTATGTTGACTTCTTTTTACAGAAGTATGTAGTAGGTCTCACCTCCTATATACGGGATTCATCAGATTTGATCAGTAAATTAGAAAAAATCAACATCACACGTGATCTAATTTGGATCACGTGTGACGTCCAAGCACTATACTCTAACATTCCACATGTTTTAGGTATTCAGGCCATCTCAGGATTTTTAGAAACAGACATATACTTACCTGACACACAGAAAGACTTTATTCTATCATTAATTTCATTTATTTTACATCATAATTATTTTATTTTTCAAGATGAATATTATCTCCAAGTCAGAGGGATGGCCATGGGTACCAGGTTCGCCCCTAGTTATGCAAATTTATTTATGGGGTCATTTGAACAGCAATATATCTACGACTCAAACTTTGGGGGCGAACCTGGTATACTATGGCCAGTTCATAGACGACTTGATCGTCGTCTGGAAAGGTGACAAACTATCAGCTGACAATTTTGTTAAACACCTTAACAATAACAATAGAGGTTTGAAATTCACTAGTACAATAGATGGTAGTAATGTGGTATTTTTTTATCTATTTTTACGTTTTGAGAATGATGGAATTATCACTAGTACCCATTTCAAGCAAGTTGACTGTAATAGTTACCTTGACTATAGGAGTAATCATCATCTTCCATGGAAGACTAATGTGCCCTATGGGCAATTTAAGCGCGTCCGTAGAAACTGTAGTAGCTTAATAGATTATGAGTCCTAAAGCAAAATTCTCAAGAAGAGATTCAGAGAGAAAAGGTATCCAGAACATATTATTAATAGTGGGTATGAGAGAGAAAAATGATGATAGAAACTTATATTTTCTTAAAAATCAGAATTCATCTCAGGAGAATCGAAAGAATCAAGTCATATTTATTACAGAATATAACTGTAATCATGATATGATCAAAAAGAGTATTAACAAACATTGGAAAATTCTTATGAAGGATCCTATATTGGGTCAATTATTAGATACAAAACCTACAGTTGTTTTTAAAAAGGCACCAAATCTAAAAAGGATTTTAGCACCTAGTTAAATAGTTAAAAATAAGGTTAACCTTACGATAAATAAAAATAAAACCAATGGAGAAAGTTCAAATCATTTTGGAAATAAAAAAACTATCAGTAAACCATTAAGAAAAGGTAGTTTTAAATGTAATAACAAGAAATATAACATGTGTGACCATATAACCAATAATGTCAACACATTTCAATCTAATGTCACCTTTAAAACATTTAGAATGAGTAGTCGAATGACCTGTGCATCTAATTACATAATATATATGCTATCCTGCGTTTGTGGATATCAATATATAGGACGTACCTGCAGACGCCTAAGTGTGAGATGGTCGGAACATTTCCGAAATATTAAAAACAATTATAAATTACACAGTGTATCTAGACACTGTAATGTAAAACATAATGGGAATCCATGTTGTCTAAAAATCACACCAATAGAACATATCCCTAAATCAGATTTCTACAACCGCTTTTTCAGACTCAGGCAGAGAGAGACCTTTTGGATATACAGATTACAAACTTTACATCCACTAGGTCTCAATATGAATATCGACCTTGCAGCCTTTAAACAAAATTAATTAATAATAAATCAAACAAATAAAATAAAATAATTATATATTATATAGGGTCTAATAATTAATAGGTGAATAATATTTTTGAAATATAAATGGGATATTACATGATCACAATTTGGTTTATATATTTTAATGTAACATTATAAGTTAGATTTTGATATGTTATTATTGCAATGATTTGCTGGTATTCTCATTATATTTTTGATCTTTTGATTAAAAAGGTGATTGTAAGTATAACCTAGTAGTATTAAGAATGAGACCAAGTATATCAAAATCTAATGTCTGTTTATAAAGACTATAGCAAGTTTAGGATGAACATCTACATCACCAAGAACATAATAGGTCCTCTTTAGGAATTCATTTGAAATATATAGGTTCTATAATAATGTACTGGAAAATATATATAACATAAGCGAACTGTAAAATTTTATATTGAAAATTGATATAGTTTGTGTAATTTTGAGAGCTTGTTTATTATAAGTCTGTTTTAATATTAATAATTTAAATATCTTAAAAACCACAATAAGTGATCTTTTGGATACATATGAAATACATAGGACTATTCTGAATTTCACATGATTTTGTAGGCAATGAAATGTGATGTGTTGTCATGGTATAGCTTGTGCATCATATGTGGATGTTTAAATGAGAATTTTTTGATGAGTAAATTGAATGTCATCGATTTTGGATTAGGATGTTCATATTACAAAAATACGGTATTTTGATATATAGGATTATTAATATATTGTACATGAATTGAGTTCATTGGTTATATGTATCACTTTAAATATATATCAAACTCTCCAAACTTATGAATAGGCGTACTAAAAACAATATTGGTATCTTGGTAATAGAGCCCATAATGAAAGAAACAGCATAGAATAGTGCATCAGTTACTAATTACGTATTAGAGGGGAGCTTATAATAAAGCAAAGAATCCATTTGGGTAGTGGTAGTGATGCAGTGAATATACAATGTCATTGGTCAAACATAAGCATTAACATCAATTGCAAAGACATTAATTAAACACAAGCATTAACCCCGATTTTATATATCCTCCCCCAGAAAGGTGTGTCAAGTAAGAATTGGTGTGATTGGTTAGAAGAGGTACTTAAGCAGCGGGATTGTCAAACAATGTATTACAGCCTGATGAAACGACTCTGTGTAGCCGAGAAACGCGTTGCTGATTTTAAGGACATTTTAATAAATTTGTTTTTATAGTACCTCGCTGGAGTGGGTCTCCTTTTTACCCTCCTATATCAATCAGTAATTCATAGTGTCCATAGTGTATGGGACATCCTGCCTGTCTACATTGCCTGTATACACTCCTTCGGAAGTTTGGAAGAAGGTGTGTGCATCTAACGGACCGTGATTGGCCAGACGAACCACGTGACTGTCGGAGGCTTGCTGTACGCCATTGTTTGGTCTTCCCGGCGACAGTTGAGGTCCCGGTCTGTGCAACTAGGCACATTGTGGTGCCGCTCTGTTTGTAAGTATTCTATCTGCCTACAACCATAGCGTGTGCTGGTTAGTGACGATATCACCCTATGTTTGGCGCCTTCTTATCTCCACTGTAGATCTCCTCTCCGCATCTGAAATCCTCGGAAGAGCTGCCACGACTTCAGACTTTATTTATTCTCATCTCCTTCCGTGAGCGCACCTCTTCAGGGAGTCTAAAACCCTGGATATATTGTATTTGAACATGCAACTTATTAATATAAAGAAATGATGGCATTTTAAATGAACATTTTAAAGAAATGTTTTTACTGTATAGAAACAATTAAAATTAAACTGTTTTTCTCTGTCTGCTGCCCCCGATGGTCAAAATCTCAGTATTACAGCCAGAAGGCCTTTGGCTGTTAAAAATGAAATTTCCCATGGCCAATCCGATAAGACCTCCCAGGTGTCCAATGAGATGTTAAGTTTTGAAGGGCCTCCCAAACCAATTCACCAATGATGGTACAGAACAAAAAGGGGTGGGGTTATATCACATGATAAAACCACAAGCATAGGATAGTAAAGGATGACTGCTGTCTGTCTGCTAACTGCTAACTGAAATTGACTACATTTGAAACACAGTTACTAAAAAGCATAATAGCTACCCTTACTTTTCCACATGCAAAATACTCCTTTTGTATTCTGAGGTGAAATTGGACCTGTTGAGAAATATTGGAAGCTGAATATCGATTTGGTTATATCTGAAAAAGTATAAGAGGTTGCTAAATATAAGTCCAATAGGTTCAAATCAAAGGTATTTAGTAATTATTATCAAATAGCAGGTCTAAAAGAACAAATTGTATTTTAACCTTGTGTTTCATAGTCCTATACAGTGTTAAGCTTGTCTGTTGTATGCTAAGTAATTTATCTTTGCAAATACTACAGTGTTAGTGTTAGTGGCAGTGATGAGGTATTGAGGTTGTTAATAAAACACCACTGTGTGTTATATGTAGCTAAAGCAGTAAAATATCTGTTGTTTGTGTGCTACAGGGGGTGAAGTCACTCCAGTGTTAGTGTTAGTGGCAGTGATGGGGTTGTTAATAAAACACCACTGTGTGTTATATCTGTAGCTAAAGCAATAAAATGTTTGCTGTTTCTGTGCTACAGGGGGTGAAATCACTGCAGTGTTAGTGGAAGTGATGGGTTTGCTAATAAAACACCACTGTGTGTTATCTGTAGCCAAAGCAGTAAAATGTCTGCTGTTTGTGTGCTACAGGGGGTGAAATCACTGCAGTGTTAGTGGAAGTGATGGGGTTGTTAATAAAACACCACTGTGTGTTATCTGTAGCCAAAGCAGTAAAATGTCTGCTGTTTGTGTGCTACAGGGGGTGAAATCACTGCAGTGTTAGTGGAAGTGATGGGGTTGTTAATAAAACACCACTGTGTGTTATCTGTAGCCAAAGCAGTAAAATGTCTGCTGTTTGTGTGCTACAGGGGGTGAAATCACTGCAATGTTAGTGGCAGTGATGGGGTTGTTAATAAAACACCACTGTGTGTTATCTGTAGCTAAAGCAGTAAAATGTCTGCTGTTTGTGTGCTACAGGGGGTGAAATCACTGCAATGTTAGTGGCAGTGATGGGGTTGTTAATAAAACACCACTGTGTGTTATCTGTAGCTAAAGCAGTAAAATGTCTGCTGTTTGTGTGCTACAGGGGATGAAATCACTGCAGTGTTAGTGTTAGTGGCAGTGATGAGGTTGTTAATAAAACACCACTGTGTGTTATGTGTAGCTAAAGCAATAAAATGTCTGCTGTTTGTGTGCTACAGGGGGTGAAATCACTGCAGTGTTAGTATTAGTGCAGTGATGAGATATTGAGGTTGTTAATAAAACACCACTGTGTGTTATATCTGTAGCTAAAGCAGTAAAATGTCTGCTGTTTGTGTGCTACAGGGGGGTGAAATCACTGCAGTGTTACTGTTAGTGGCAGTGATGGGATTGTTAATAAAACACCACTGTGTGTTATCTGTAGCTAAAGCAGTAAAATGTCTGCTGTTTGTGTGCTACAGGGGGTGAAATCACTTTAGTGTTAGTGTTAGTGGCAGTGATGGGGTTTGTTAAAGCAGTAAAATGTCTGCTGTTTGTGTGCTACAGGGGGTGAAATCACTGCAGTGTTAGTGGCAGTGATGGGGTTGCTAATAAAACACCACTGTGTGTTATATCTGTAGCTAAAGTAGTAAACTGTCTGCTGTTTGTGTGCTACAGGGGGTGAAATCACTGCAGTGTTAGTGGCATTGATGGTGTTGTTAATAAAACACCACTGTGTGTTATATCTGTAGCTAAAGCGGTAAAATGTCTGCTGTTTGTGTGCTACAGGGGGTGGAATCAAAGCAATGTTAGTGGCAGTGATGGGGTTGTTAATAAAACACCACTGTGTGTTATATGTAGCTAAAGCAATAAAATGTCTGCTGTTTGTGTGCTACAGGGGGTGAAGTCACTGCAGTGTTAGTGGCAGTGATGAGGTATTGAGGTTGTTAATAAAACACCACTGTGTGTTATATGTAGCTAAAGCAATAAAATGTCTGCTGTTTGTGTGCTAAAGGGGGTGAAGTCACTGCAGTGTTAGTGTTAGTGGCAGTGATGAGGTATTGAGGTTGTTAATAAAACACCACTGTGTGTTATATGTTGCTAAAGCAGTAAAATGTGCTACAGGGGGTGAAGACACTGCAGTGTTAGTGTTAGTGGCAGTGATAGGGGTTGTTAAAGCAGTAAAATGTCTGCTGTTTGTGTGCTACAGGGGGTGAAATCACTGCAGTGTTAGTGTTAGTGGCAGTGATGGGGTTGCTAATAAAACACCACTGTGTGTTATATCTGTAGCTAAAGCAATAACATGTCTGTTGTTTGTGTGCTACAGGGGGTGAAGTCACTGCAGTGTTAGTGGCAGTGATGGGGGTTGTTAAAGCAGTAAAAAGGCTGCCGTTTATGTGCTACAGGGGGTGAAATCACTGCAGTGTTAGTGTTAGTGGCAGTGATGGGGTTGTTAATAAAACACCACTGTGTGTTATATCTGTAGCTAAAGCAGTAAAATGTCTGCTGTTTGTGTGCTACAGGGGATGAAATCACTGCAATGTTAGTGGCAGTGATGGGGTTGTTAATAAAACACCACTGTGTGTTATCTGTAGCCAAAGCAGTAAAATGTCTGCTGTTTGTGTGCTACAGGGGGTGAAATCACTGCAGTGTTAGTGTTAGTGGCAGTAATGGGGTTGTTAAAGCATTAAAATGTCTGCTGTTTGTGTGCTACAGGGGGTGAAATCACTGCAGTGTTAGTGGCAGTGATGGGGTTGTTAAAGCAGTAAAAAGTCTGCTGTTTATGTGCTACAGGGGGTAAAATCAATGCAGTGTTAGTGGCAGTGATGGGGTTGCTAATAAAACACCACTGTGTGTTATATCTGTAGCTAAAGCAGTAAAATGTCTGCTGTTTGTGTGCTACAGGGGGTGAAATCAAAGCAATGTTAGTGGCAGTGATGGGGTTGTTAATAAAACACCACTGTGTGTTATATGTAGCTAAAGCAATAAAATGTCTGCTGTTTGTGTGCTAAAGGGGGTGAAGTCACTGCAGTGTTAGTGTTAGTGGCAGTGATGAGGTATTGAGGTTGTTAATAAAACACCACTGTGTGTTATATGTAGCTAAAGCAGTAAAATGTGCTACAGGGGGTGAAGACACTGCAGTGTTAGTGTTAGTGGCAGTGATAGGGGTTGTTAAAGCAGTAAAATGTCTGCTGTTTGTGTGCTACAGGGGGTGAAATCACTGCAGTGTTAGTGTTAGTGGCAGTGATGGGGTTGCTAATAAAACACCACTGTGTGTTATATCTGTAGCTAAAGCAATAACATGTCTGTTGTTTGTGTGCTACAGGGGGTGAAGTCACTGCAGTGTTAGTGGCAGTGATGGGGGTTGTTAAAGCAGTAAAAAGGCTGCCGTTTATGTGCTACAGGGGGTGAAATCACTGCAGTGTTAGTGTTAGTGGCAGTGATGGGGTTGTTAATAAAACACCACTGTGTGTTATATCTGTAGCTAAAGCAGTAAAATGTCTGCTGTTTGTGTGCTACAGGGGATGAAATCACTGCAATGTTAGTGGCAGTGATGGGGTTGTTAATAAAACACCACTGTGTGTTATCTGTAGCCAAAGCAGTAAAATGTCTGCTGTTTGTGTGCTACAGGGGGTGAAATCACTGCAGTGTTAGTGTTAGTGGCAGTAATGGGGTTGTTAAAGCATTAAAATGTCTGCTGTTTGTGTGCTACAGGGGGTGAAATCACTGCAGTGTTAGTGGCAGTGATGGGGTTGTTAAAGCAGTAAAAAGTCTGCTGTTTATGTGCTACAGGGGGTAAAATCAATGCAGTGTTAGTGGCAGTGATGGGGTTGCTAATAAAACACCACTGTGTGTTATATCTGTAGCTAAAGCAGTAAAATGTCTGCTGTTTGTGTGCTACAGGGGGTGAAATCAAAGCAATGTTAGTGGCAGTGATGGGGTTGTTAATAAAACACCACTGTGTGTTATATGTAGCTAAAGCAATAAAATGTCTGCTGTTTGTGTGCTAAAGGGGGTGAAGTCACTGCAGTGTTAGTGTTAGTGGCAGTGATGAGGTATTGAGGTTGTTAATAAAACACCACTGTGTGTTATATGTAGCTAAAGCAGTAAAATGTCTGTTTTTTGTGTGCTACAGGGGGTGAAGACACTGCAGTGTTAGTGTTAGTGGCAGTGATGGGGGTTGTTAAAGCAGTAACATGTCTGCTGTTTGTGTGCTACAGGGGGTGAAATCACTGCAGTGTTAGTGTTAGTGGCAGTGATGGGGTTGCTAATAAAACACCACTGTGTGTTATATCTGTAGCTAAAGCAATAACATGTCTGTTGTTTGTGTGCTACAGGGGGTGAAGTCACTGCAGTGTTAGTGGCAGTGATGGGGGTTGTTAAAGCAGTAAAAAGGCTGCCGTTTATGTGCTACAGGGGGTGAAATCACTGCAGTGTTAGTGGCAGTGATGGGGTTGTTAATAAAACACCACTGTGTGTTATCTGTAGCCAAAGCAGTAAAATGTCTGCTGTTTGTGTGCTACAGGGGGTGAAATCACTGCAATGTTAGTGGCAGTGATGGGGTTGTTAATAAAACACCACTGTGTGTTATCTGTAGCCAAAGCAGTAAAATGTCTGCTGTTTGTGTGCTACAGGGGGTGAAATCACTGCAGTGTTAGTGTTAATGGCAGTAATGGGGTTGTTAAAGCATTAAAATGTCTGCTGTTTGTGTGCTACAGGGGGTGAAATCACTGCAGTGTTAGTGGCAGTGATGGGGTTGTTAAAGCAGTAAAAAGTCTGCTGTTTATGTGCTACAGGGGGTGAAATCAATGCAGTGTTAGTGGCAGTGATGGGGTTGTTAATAAAACACCACTGTGTGTTATCTGTAGCTAAAGCAGTAAAATGTCTGCTGTTTGTGTGCTACAGGGGGTGAAATCACTGCAGTGTTAGTGGCAGTGGCAGTGATGGTGTTGTTAATAAAACACCACTGTGTGTTATATCTGTAGCTAAAGCGGTAAAATGTCTGCTGTTTGTGTGCTACAGGGGGTGAAATCACTGGAATGTTAGTGGCAGTGATGGGGTTGTTAATAAAACACCACTGTGTGTTATATCTGTAGCTAAAGCAATAAAATGTCTGCTGTTTGTGTGCTACAGGGAGTGAAATCACTGCAGTGTTAGTGTTAGTGGCACTGATGGGGTTGTTAATAAAACACCACTGTGTGTTATATCTGTAGCTAAAGCAATAAAATGTCTGCTGTTTGTGTGCTACAGGGGGTGAAATCACTGCAGTGTTAGTGTTAGTGGCAGTAATGGGGTTGTTAAAGCATTAAAATGTCTGCTGTTTGTGTGCTACAAGGGGTGAAATCACTGCAGTGTTAGTGGCAGTGATGGGGTTGTTAAAGCAGTAAAAAGTCTGCTGTTTATGTGCTACAGGGGGTGAAATCAATGCAGTGTTAGTGGCAGTGATGGGGTTGTTAATAAAACACCGCTGTGTGTTATCTGTAGCTAAAGCAGTAAAATGTCTGCTGTTTGTGTGCTACAGGGGGTGAAATCACTGCAGTGTTAGTGGCAGTGGCAGTGATGGTGTTGTTAATAAAACACCACTGTGTGTTATATCTGTAGCTAAAGCGGTAAAATGTCTGCTGTTTGTGTGCTACAGGGGGTGAAATCACTGCAATGTTAGTGGCAGTGATGGGGTTGTTAATAAAACACCACTGTGTGTTATATCTGTAGCTAAAGCAATAAAATGTCTGCTGTTTGTGTGCTACAGGGGGTGAAATCACGGCAGTATTACTGTTAGTGGCAGTGATGGGGTTGTTAATAAAACACCACTGTGTCTTATATCTGTAGCTAAAGCAGTAAAATGTCTGCTGTTTGTGTGCTACAGGGGGGGAGAAATCACTGCAGTGTTAGTGTTAGTGATGGGGTTGTTAATAAAACACCACTGTGAGTTATGTGTAGCTAAAGCAGTAAAATGTCTGCTATTTGTGTGCTACAGGGGGTGAAATCACTGCAGTGTTAGTGGCAGTGATGAGGTTTTTAATAAAACACCACTGTTTGTTATCTGTAGCCAAAGCAGTAAAATGTCTGCTGTTTGTGTGCTACAGGGGGTGAAATCACTGCAGTGTTCGTGTTAGTGGCAGTGATGGGGTTGTTAATAAAACACCACTGTGTGTTATGTGTAGCTAAAGCAGTAAAATGTCTGCTGTTTGTGTGCTACAGGGGGTGAAATCACTGCAGTGTTAGTGGCAGTGATGGGGTTGTTAATAAAACACCACTGTGTGTTATCTGTAGCCAAAGCAGTAAAATGTCTGCTGTTTGTGTGCTACAGGGGGTGAAATCACTGCAGTGTTAGTGTTAGTGGCAGTGATGGGGTTGTTAATAAAACACCACTGTGTGTTATGTGTAGCTAAAGCAGTAAAATGTCTGCTGTTTGTGTGCTACAGGGGGTGAAATCACTGCAGTGTTAGTGGCAGTGATGGGGTTATTAATAAAACACCACTGTGTGTTATCTGTAGCCAAAGCAGTAAAATGTCTGCTGTTTGTGTGCTACAGGGGGTGAAATCACTGCAGTGTTAGTGTTAGTGGCAGTGATGGGGTTGTTAATAAAACACCACTGTGTGTTATGTGTAGCTAAAGCAGTAAAATGTCTGCTGTTTGTGTGCTACAGGGGGTGAAGTCACTGCAGTGTTAGTGTTATTGGCAGTGATGGGGTTGTTAATTTTTATTTATAAAATATTTGACCAGGATACATTGAGCTTTCTCTCGTTTTCAAGTATGTCCTGGGTCCACAAAACATTGCATTGATACAATAAAATTCAAAGACAATAATAATACACAATATATGCAAAAATTTTACATAGAACAGGTAGGAAATATATAATCAACCATGACAGGCGCATTCTGTTTTGAGATATGTAGAGAGGGATCTCTTACAAGATATTAGGCTTGAGGAAGGTTTGAAAGTGTGCGGGAGGTCATTCCATAACTGTGGTGCTCTGTAGGAAAAGGAGGATCGAGCTGCTTTCTTTTTATATTGAGGCAAGCTAAATAATGTGCTGGTACTGGATTGCAGGTTATAGGAGGTGGGAATAGCAAGGGAGAGTATTCTGCTCAGGTAGGGTGGGAGCTTCCCAGAAAGGCTCTTAAACACAAGGCAGGATAGATGGCGGGTGCGTCTGGATTCCAGCGTCAGTCAGTTTAGTTCTTTTAGCATGTCACAATGGTGGGTCCTGTAGTTACATTGTAGCACAAAGCGGCAGAACAAGTTATACAATGTATTAAGTTTATTATCGTGAGTTTGCGGTGCAGGTGCATATACTACATCCCCGTAATCCATGATAGGCATCAGCATTTGCTGTACAATCTTTTCTTTTACTGTAGGGCTAAGGCAAGAATTGTTTCCATACAGGGCACCTAGTTTTGGATAAAGTTTAGATGCAAGTTTTTCTATGTGGAGGCCAAAAGATAAATTAGGGTCTAACAACATACCCAAGTATTTGAAAGAGTGGACTGCGGTCAGTGTGCAATTGGATTTTGTTTTGATGCGTAGATGGGAATTTTTTCATTTGTGTAATTTAGGACCCGTTCCAAAGATCATTGTGACAGTTTTGTCAGTGTTTAGGAAGAGTTTGTTTTTTGAGAACCACTTTTCTACCTCTGTGAACTGGGCTTGGAGCACTGCTTCAAGCTGCGGCAGATCGGATTTGTTTGCATAGATTACCGTGTCGTCTGCGTACATGTGTACAGTTGAGGATTTGCAGACATTAGGCAGATCATTTATAAATAATTTGAATAAAAGGGGGCCGAGAATGGAACATTGGGGAACACCACACGTGACTGGGAGAGGGAGAGAGTCACTGTTAGAAATGGAGACATTGTGATTGATCCGATACATATGATCTTAACCAGGTTAACGGACGATCAGCAATACCAGAGTTTTTTACTTTGAGCAGTAGTATGTTGTGGTCTACTGTGTCAAAGGCCTTTGCAAAATCAAGGAAAATAGCTCCAGTTAGGTCTCCTTGTTCCATGCCCGTTTGTATGTCGTTGCAAACTTTTAGGAAGGCAGTTGTGGTGGAGTGATTTGGGCGGAAACCTGATTGATCAGGGGTCAGATAGTTAGAAAGTTGGTAATACTCGCATAATTGCGTATGGACGCATTTTTCTAAGATTTTTGACAATACTGGGAGCAATGATATAGGGCAATAGTTAGAAACCAAGGTTAACTCCCCACTTTTATGAAAAGGCACTACTCTTGCAGTTTTCCAGAGTTTGGGTATATATCCAGACATCAAGGATTCGTTAATTAGGGTTGTGACAGGCTTAGCAATTGCTGGCGCACTGAGCTTCAACAGCATTGCTGGGATTTGATCAGGTCCAGACTGGTTTTTCATTTTTAGATTATTAAGGTGTTTCTTAATGACATTGATGGGTACAGGTCTAAATTTGAACTTCTCTATATTGGGTCTTTGCTGTTTTAGTGGGGCCTGATCCACATTTGTAGTTTCAGGATGCGTGCCATTTATTAGTTTGTCAGTTAGGGTGGTGGAGCATCCAACAAAATAATTGTTAAAGGCATTTGCTACTTCTAAGGGGAGTTGCAAGGTTTGGTTGTCCACATTGACAGTGGAGGGTTGGGAGTGGATTGGTGGATTTTGTAAGTTATTTATGAGTTTCCAAAACTTTCTAGGGTTAGATATGTTATTGTTCAGATTTTCACTGAAATATTGGGCCTTGGCCAAATTTGTTTGTTTAGTGCATATATTTCGCCATTGTCTATATACACAGTGATTGTTCACAGAGCCAGTATGCTTGAACTTTGTCCACAATGAATCCCGAAACTGGTACATTTGAATGAGGGCAACTGTGATCCAATTCATATGTGCTCCTTTTACTCTCACCTTACGCAGCGGGGCATGTAAATTCCAAACTTGTAGGATCTCAGACTGAAAGAATTCAACTGCAGAGTCTAGATCTGGGATTAGGTTTAATCTGTGCCAGGGGATGTTCTTGATGTCATTTAGAAATGATTGAAGATTACATTTTATAAAGAACCTGGTGATTTTAACCTTGGAAGAGGATTTAGTTGCCTTAATTTTGCGCACGCAGTACACTAAGCAGTGGTTACTGAAATTGTTAGGAAGAACACCTGCCTCCTGGATTTGGTCGGGAGAAGTGGAGAGAATCCAGTTGAGCAGGGTATGATTATGGCTTTTGATGTTTATGCGAGTTGGGGAGGAGATTAATTGCGCTAGCTGCAAAGATTTAAACAGCGAGCAACAACTGTTATTTTTTGGATTCAGCCAATCAATATTAAAATCTCTAAAAACCAAAATGTCACTTTTTGGGTTTTGAGCTATGGAGAGGCGTGCCGGAAACTATCTTCCAGAGGCTACCTGTTGCAAAGGGCTGTGTGGCAGCTGAAGTAAGTTGGCCTGTGAATTTTCTTTAAAGACTGTGGCAAATATACTTTAAAATTCAGCTGGGGAGAGAGATATATTAGTGTCAGATTGGCCTGCAAAAAAAGTTAAGGGAGCAGGTATCTATGGACATTTGAGCTAGGGGTCATACAGGCAAAAAACACAAGGAAAGTTCACAAATTACAGAGATAAGAGAGGTATCCATTGAGGGAAATAAAACCATTAAACAAGCAAGATATATGGTCCATCAATGTGCTCCAATTTGCATTTAAAATAAAGAATAAAAAGAATAGCCAATACATATTACAACACACACATTAGTAATAACAGGGAAGAAATATAATGAGATAACTATCTTCCAGAGGCTACCTGTTGCAAAAGGCTGTGTCAGCTGAAGTAAGTTGGTCTGTGAATTTTCTTTAAAGACTGTGGCAAATACATAGTTGCCAACAGTCCCGTTTTTGCCAGGACAGTCCCAGAATTTGGGTCCCAGTCCCGGCCATTTAAATGTCCCGGCCTGTCCCGGCAAGTAGCAGGCTGCAGCTCCGGTTTAGCTAGCATGAGCTGTGCGCAATCTGTGTCACTGACTCAGTCTCCTACTTGCCGCTCATATACGGGAGCCTTCACACACGCGAGTTACTCTGCAGAGGCAGCCTGAGCCAGATCAGTGCCAACAGTCTGCGACAGTCGCGCCAGAGGTGCGATGCGGGTGCCAGAGTCTTTTTTTTTTTTTGTCTGGCCACGCTGCTTGTGTCCATTGCGAACTGCTCGTCAAGAAAAGATTAGTTTCAGATGAGGCAGCTGGCAGTGAGGGTTATTTTAAACTCAGACAATAATGTAAGTTATAAACATTGTATTTTCAAATGTTATTGCTAATATGCAATTAACTCATAAAGTTTGAGCTTTGCAAAGATGTAAAGCTGTTTTGCTAAATTTTCCAAATGGTCCCAAATTTAAATATGTATTTGTCAAGCACAGTGAAAGCAGTGCATAGCGGTTTTCTTGCAAACAATATATATATATATAACTGAGATTTTGGTCAGCAGTTCAGACATTAATACCAACCTCTGGCACACAGCTTGACAGGGTTTCTTGGTTCTAGTCCTCACAAAGCGCTAGCCATATTTAATGGATTTCTATCTAAACAAAATTGAGGCATATTGTGGTTAATCTGTGGATCAGTGCGAAAAGAAATGTACCTAAAATCTGGTCTACTAAGGCTGCATGACTACTGGTGTTGAGAAATACTATGGTATCACTCATGGGGCCACATTTTCTGTCTCTATCCTATGCAGCTGTAAAAAATCCTGGTCACAGTATGCATGTTTTATTCAGAACAACACCTACCGTGACATCTGACTATTGAGTGACATTACAATGTTATTAAGGTTCTTCAAGTCAAATGCCATTCTTTATTCAGTCATATCTGACATAAGGAAACATAAAAGGTGATTGATGTGGGCCCCACACAGTGCCCTTCATTAGTCTCATGAGTGTTCTTCCTTAGAGGTAAAGTGCAGCGAGAGACTGATCAGCTGCCATTATTATGCTAACCATGTTCAGAATACAACCATGCTTGTGACCTTATGCTTCCCTGTTGCGTTTACTGCTGGTACATTTTTCACTAAGATATTCCAGGACAATTAGAAGGTGAGCTGTATATGTTTTTATTGTAAAATATACCAACAGTAACAAATATACAGAGTCTAATGATGGAATTGATTTGATATGGTGAGTGCAGGATCAGTAGTGCTGGAGTTGCTGACTAAGTTCAGTGGGTGCTTAGCTATCTCAATAGGGGCAATGGGTGAATGCAGTTCTACAAGCACTTGGTACTAGTGCATTTGTTGTAGTGGATGGTAATCAGTGCTGAAGATGCTGCTGACGTGTAGTGACTAGTTTTCATGCATGGTTAGTGTACTGTAAATGGAGATATATGCAAACTGTGTAATGCAGACCAACAAGTGCATTAAAGGGACATTAAACACTTTGAGATGGTTATATAAAATGATAAATTTAATATATAAAAAAAGTGGCACTATACTTTTATTATTTATTTTGTCCACATTTTCCTTTAATTCAATTATTTTTTGTCAGGATAGGTTAAGTCCAGAGTTAGACCCAAATGCTAGAATGAGGTTTGTAACACCCTAGCACTGTGAGTATATACCAGGACCTGACCCTGCGACAGCTACAGTATAATATACTCACTGAAATAGACTGGAAGTTGGTACAGCAGGGTCAGGAGAAGAAACTTTGTGTAGATAGGGTTAACAAAAAGAGTAAACAAGCAAGCAATGTCTAGCAAGGTGTAATCAGGCAGGTAGGGGTTAACCAGTAGAGTAATCAAGCAAGCAATGTCCAGCAACGTGTAATCAGGCAGGTAGGGGTTAACCAGTAGAGTAATCAAGCAAGCAATGTCCAGCAACGTGTAATCAGGCAGGTAGGGGTTAACCAGTAGAATAATCAAGCAAGCAATGTCCAGCAACGTGTAATCAGGCAGGTAGGGATTAACCAGTAGAATAATCAAGCAAGCAATGTCCAGCAACGTGTAATCAGGCAGATAGGGGTTAACCAGTAGAATAATCAAGCAAGCAATGTCCAGCAACGTGTAATCAGGCAATTTTGGGGTTAACCAGTAGAATAGTCTAGCAAGCAAAGTTTCAGCAACGTGTAATCAGGAAGTTTGGGGTAAACCAGAAGAATAGTCAAGCAAAACAAAGTCCAGATAACAGGTTTCAGGCAGGTAGGGGTTAAGCAGGGTAGAAGTCAAGTAAGCCAGCAGTTCAAATATAAAGTATTTCAAATTAGTACTCACAAGCCGGGAAATGAGAACAAACAGGCACTGAGGAGAGGAGACGACGGAATAAGAAGCCCTTCTGACGTCAGCAGAAGGGGCCGGTGGCAAACAGGGTTGCTAGGCAACCAAGGAAGCGCTACAGCACCGGAAAAGGCAAAAGAAGAGAAAGCGATCAGCTGAGCGATCGTGACAGTGCCCCCTCCTCAAGGACCCTTCCGGGGAACACAAACAGATTTTGAAGGATTCTGGGCGTGGAACTGTTTGATCAAAGCAGAGGCGCGGACATGAGAAGCAGGTTCCCAGGAACGTTCAGTGATGGGATATCCTTTCCAATGAACCAAATAATATAAACGGTTACCCTTTAATTTGGAATCAAGAATTTGACTGATCTCGAATTCTGAAGTACCATCCACAAGAAACGGAGAGGGAACTTTACATTTGGTGGAAAACCGGTTAGAGACTGCCGGTTTAAGAAGAGATACGTGAAATACAGGATGAATCTTCAGGTTGTCCAGTAAAGCCACCCTGTAAGCAGTAGAACAGACCTTGGAAACAATCCTAAATGGTCTAATGTATTTAGGACCCAATTTAGCACAAGGTTGTTTGAGACGAATTAATCTGGTGGATATCCAAACTTTGTCTCCAGTGCGAAATGAAGGTGCCTTACGGTGTTTGCGATCAGCAAATCGTTTATATTTTTGAGAAGAGAGGAGAAGAATTTCCTGAATCTTCTTCCAGTGTTTACAGAGATTCTTCACAGTTCGATCTGCTCCAGGAACTCCAGAACCCCCAGAAGACATAGGAAAAGTTCTAGGTACAAATTCATAGGCTGCCTTGAAAGGAGAAGTCTGTAAAGAAGAAATGAAACGGGAATTGTAAGCAAGTTCTACTAAAGGAAGAAGTTGAGACCAATTGGAGTGCTGATGATTAACATAGTGCCTGAGATAGGATTCAAGAGATTGGTTTACCCGCTCAGTTTGACCGTTGGATTGAGGATGATGGGCAGTAGATAGAGATATGGTAACTCCAAATTGTTTGCATAGAGATTTCCAGAATCTTGAGACAAATTGACAATGTCCAAAGGAAAACTATGTAATCTGGTGATATGGAGTATAAACAGTTCAGCGAGTTTCTGGGCAGATGGTAATCCAGGTAAAGGAACAAAATGAGCTGCTTTGGAAAATCTGTCTACCACAACCCATATGGTCTTGTTTCCGGCAGAATTAGGAAGGTCTGTAATAAAGTCCATGGAAACATGAGACCAGGGATAATATGGAACAGGTAGAGGTTGTAAGAGTCCAAGAAGTAAACAAGAAGACTGTTTATTAGAGGTACAGGCATTACAAGCTGCAACATAATCCTTGACATCTTTGACCATAGAAGGCCACCAGACATGTTGTTTGAGTTTCCACAATGTATTACGTACTCCTGGATGTCCAGACAAAATATTATCATGAGCCCAACGAAGAAGTTTGAGGCGGAATTCTGTAGGTACAAACAAGATTCCAGGAGGTATGTTATAGGAGGAAGGAATAGAGGCTTGAGCAGACTGTAATGCTTGGAAAGGAAAAGTAGACAACTGAGCAAGAACTTTAGCAGGACGGAGAATGGGTTCAGAATCCAATAATGTAGAATCAGAGGCCAGAAATTGTCTGGATAAAGCATAAAGCATCCGCTTTAGTGTTCTTAGAACCAGGTATATAAGAGAGGACAAAATTAAATCTGGAAAAGAACAGAACCCATCGGGCTTGACGTGAGTTGAGGCGTTTAGCAGTATGAAGATACAGAAGATTTTTATGATCCGTAAGAATAAGAAATGGTTGAACCGTGCCTTCAAGCAGATGTCTCCATTCTTCCAAAGCCATCTTAATAGCTAACAATTCTTTGTTACCAATGTCATAATTCAGTTCTGAAGAATTAAACTTCTTGGAGAAGAACCCCACAGGAAGAATTTTGCTAGTGAGAGGATTTCGCTGAGATAGCACAGCCCCAGCAGCGATCAGAGAAGCATCCACTTCAAGGATGAATTGGAGACTCGGAACTGGATGGCAAAGAATAGGAGCCGAAGTAAATGCAGACTTCAAAGATTCAAAGGCCTGTAAGGCTTTATCAGACCAATGCTTGCAATCCTGACCCTTCTTAGTAAGAGCAGTAAGAGGTGCCGAGATATTAGCAAAGTCCTTTATGAATTTACGGTAGTAATTGGCAAACCCCAGAAACCTCTGAAGAGATTTTAAGGAAGTTGGTCTAGGCCAATCTATAATAGCCGACAGTTTGTCAGAATCCATCTCAAATCCAGACAGTGAAATTATGTAGCCCAAAAAATGAATAGATTCTTGATGAAAAGAGCACTTTTCAAGCTTGGCAAAGAGAGAATTTTCACGTAATCTCTGGAGTACTAGTTTAATGTGATGAACGTGATCCTGTAAAGTCCGAGAATAAATCAAAATATCATCAAGATAGATAATGACGAATTGATTAAGATAGTCTCTGAATATTTCATTAACAAAATGTTGAAAAACTGCAGGGGCATTGCATAACCCAAAAGGCATAACTAAATATTCATAGTGTCCAAACCTAGTGTTGAAGGCTGTTTTCCACTCATCCCCTTTACGAATCCTGACCAAATTATATGCCCCACGAAGATACAATTTGGTAAAGATGGAAGCACCCTGGAGACGATCAAACAATTCAGGAATGAGAGGAAGGGGATAACAATTCTTGATTGTAATCTGATTAAGAGCACGATAGTCAATGCAAGGACGAAGACCTCCATCTTTTTTTTCAAAAAGAAAAAACCTGCTCCTACCGGAGAGGAAGAAGGGCGAATAAAACCTTGGGCCAAATTATCCTTGATGTATTCTTCTAGTGAAACGTTTTCTTGACGAGAAAATGGGTACGTTTTACCCTTAGGAAGAGGTGCTCCAGGTAGTAGGTCAATGGGACAATCAAAGGTCCGATGTGTAGGTAATATTTCAGCATCTTTCTTAGAAAAGACATCACAAAAAGAATGATATTGTACAGGCAAAGAATCAGGAATGTCCAAAACTGCCACAACTGTACTAGAAGGTTTGGGAGTATTCTGAAGACACTGTTTGAAACAAGAAGATCCCCAAGTAACAAGTTCCCCTTTAGACCAGGAAAAAACCGGATCATGAAGTTGTAGCCAAGGAAGTCCCAAAATTAAAGGAAACCGAGGAGAAGAGATGATGTCAAAACAGATGGTTTCCGAATGAAGTACTCCTACAGACATAAGAAGTGGTATCGTAGAATATTGAATGATTCCTGAACCTAAGGGTTGACCACTGACCATAGTGACCTTAATTACTTGGCTCTTGGAAAGCAAAGGAATCCGAAAGGAATTGACAAAATCTGAATCCATAAACATTCCTGCAGTTCCAGAATCGATGAGTGCTTGAGCCTGGAACTTGGTGTTGCCAAAACGGAAGGTGACTGGAACAAACAGCTTGGGATTGAGGGTAGGAAAAGATCTTTGGCTTAACTCAGTCCCTCTTTCTGGAGTTAAGCCCTGGCTTTTACTGGACGGGTTGGGCAATCTTTTAACATATGCCCCTTAATACCACAGTAAAGACATAGTCCAAGATTACGCCTTCTAAGACGTTCAGCTTCAGATAACTTAATTGCACCAACCTCCATGGGTTCACTTGATTCAGAGATAGAAGAATTCGGAGCAGGAAGGTTTGGTGAACGAGACATAGGACGGAAAGTAGATTTGATAAAGGATCTTCTGTTACGGTAACGTTCATGGAGACGCTCAGAGTAACGAGCATCTAACTTGATACATAAATTGATGAGTTCTTCTAGAGAATCAGGAAGATCCCTATAAACCAGTTCGTCTTTTAAACGATCACAAAGACCTTTACGAAACGCTGCACGCAGGGCCCCATGATTCCACATAGTTTCAGCAGCTAAAGTCCGGAATTCTATAGCATATTGTGCTACAGAAAGAGAACCCTGCCTTAAATCTAAAAGTCCTGCTTCGGCAGCCGCTGACCTTCCAGGTTTATCAAACACGGAAGAAAATATGGATACAAAAGTGTCAATATCATGGAGCAAAGGATCATCCTTTTCCAACAGTGGAGACACCCAAGCCAAGGCTTTACCTTTCATAAGAGAAATCAAAAAGGTGATCTTGGAGGAGGAGGAAACAAACATCAGAGGATTATTTCTGAAGTGAAGGCGGCACTGATTAAGAAATCCTCGACAGTCTTCAGGGTTGCCGTCATATTTATCAGGTAGCGGAATTCTGGGAACTAACTGTTCTGCAGGTTGTGGCGGATTAAATGCAGGGTTAGAACTGGCCGCAGGAACAACAGGAGTTGCTGAGACTTGTGAAGGTGGAGAGAGATTATGCAAAAGAGCACTAATTTGATCCAACTTAGAATCCAGGGATTGTGCAGAGGTGTGCAGAGTGGATTCCAAGAAGCTGTCCCTGTAGAGCCACAGCTCTGGATAACTCACCAGGGTCCATTATATGGCCTGTTTGTAATGTCAGGATAGGTTAAGTCCAGAGTTAGACCCAAATGCTAGAATGAGGTTTGTAACACCCTAGCACTGTGAGTATATACCAGGACCTGACCCTGCAACAGCTACAGTATAATATACTCACTGAAATAGACTGGAAGTTGGTACAGCAGGGTCAGGAGAAGAAACTTCGTGTAGATAGGGTTAACAAAAAGAGTAAACAAGCAAGCAATGTCCAGCAACGTGTAATCAGGCAGGTAGTGGTTAACCAGTAGAGTAATCAAGCAAGCAATGTCCAGCAACGTGTAATCAGGCAGGTAGGGGTTAACCAGTAGAGTAATCAAGCAAGCAATGTCCAGCAACGTGTAATCAGGCAGGTAGGGGTTAACCAGTAGAGTAATCAAGCAAGCAATGTCCAGCAACGTGTAATCAGGCAGGTAGGGGTTAACCAGTAGAATAATCAAGCAAGCAATGTCCAGCAACGTGTAATCAGGCAGGTAGGGATTAACCAGTAGAATAATCAAGCAAGCAATGTCCAGCAACGTGTAATCAGGCAGATAGGGGTTAACCAGTAGAATAATCAAGCAAGCAATGTCCGTCCAGCAACGTGTAATCAGGCAGTTTTGGGGTTAACCAGTAGAATAGTCTAGCAAGCAAAGTTTCAGCAACGTGTAATCAGGCAGTTTGGGGTAAACCAGAAGAATAGTCAAGCAAAACAAAGTCCAGATAACAGGTTTCAGGCAGGTAGGGGTTAAGCAGGGTAGAAGTCAAGTAAGCCAGCAGTTCAAATCTAAAGTATTTCAAATTAGTACTCACAAGCCGGGAAATGAGAACAAACAGGCACCGAGGAGAGGAGACGCCGGAATAAGAAGCCCTTCTGACGTCAGCAGAAGGGGCCGGTGGCAAACAGGGTTGCTAGGCAACCAAGGAAGCGCTACAACGCCGGAAAAGGCAAAAGAAGAGAAAGCGATCAGCTGAGCGATCAGCTGAGCGATCAGCTGAGCGATCAGCTGAGCGATCGCGACATTTTCAGTTACTGTTAGAAATGGAAGTGCAGAACATTGTTATATTCCACACAGCCATTGGCTGTACACTCTAGTGACCTATTTAAAACTGTCTCTAATTGGTCACAGCAGAGAAGTTATCCTAAATTCCAACATGGCAGCTCCCATTGTTTTATATTCAACAATACTGTACACTTATTTTGTCAATATTTAAACAGCTCATGAAACTTAAGAAAATACATCTACAGGTTATTCTCTGACTAATCTTTTCTTTGAATGCGTCATTCTACCTAGAATTTATTTAGTGTTTAATGTCCCGTTCAGTGTGTTGGTGGCAAAGTGACCAATTAGCCATAAAACCAATATGATGATGATGATTATTGCACAGCGTTGAAGATGGATTCTGACAGGTTTATTTAATTTTGCTGCAGTTAATAGACCGTGCAGGTGAAGCAGAATGGGGAATAAACAAAAATGGTGGAAATATCTGAAAACCACTACAACCAAAAGTCTATCTCCGTGATAGCGCTAATGGCATATGTGCATACATTTTCCTTTTGCATTCTTCTTCTATACCTTTTAGTTTCATATTTAAAAAAAAAAAATATATATATATATATATATATATATATGCTTACCATAATTTTTAGAGGTGAAACTGGGACCAGCTGGTGCGGTGCCAGTGGGGGTTATGGTCAGGGGCATGGTCAAGGGAGCGTGGCGATTTCAGGTCCTTTTAAAGTAGTAGCTTTTATGTGTGCAATGTTTCTTGGATACTCTACCCTTCCTCAGTCTGACAACAAGTGCATCATACAGTTTAAATAGACTATAACATCACCCCCTAGTAAAAAAGGCACCATTACGTTGTCATGGCAACCCATACACAACATGAGCAAATAAATCATTCAGCTAAAGTTCAGATTCTAAATAATGCCAAACATCAAGCATAATGATCAATTTAATAAAATAGTGAAAAGCGTATACATCACACAATTTAATATCTGCTGTGTTTTATGTGTCTAATTAAGGAACAGAGCCAAATACTGATAAGGCATAAATACAACATTGAATGAAATAAGTAAAAAAGAAACACATAAGTACCTGCTAAAGCTGTTTAAGAGGCTACGCTATACCATAATGCAGGAAGATTACATCCAAAACGCTAGCATGAAGTAAAGCAAGATCCATGCCAAAAATCCTGCCTGTCTGCACTTCCTGGTCATACCCACATGATTCCCCTAAACATATATCATCGGTGATCTCACCAGAAGTCGGGGGTGTTAAATTCTTAGAAAAATAAACCAAGTAGTACTACAAAATATAAAAACCCTATGCTGCTCACTCAGTCTGTATTACTAAATGTAAACTTTGAAGGACACGAACGTTGTGCTAAGCAGGGCTGTATGTAACAAAGTACCAGCATCTAATTATGCTGGAAAGACACAGTCCAGTCATTTTGAATAAAGTGTCCCGGTCTTAGAAGGTCTGAAACCCGGACACATGATTTGAAACCCGGAGGTGGCAACCCTACTGGGACAGAATGAACAACCGGGTGGGACACTGGGACAGCGCCTCCAAACAGGGACAATCCCAGTAAAAGTGGGACTTCTGGTAAGTGTATATATATATATATATATATATATATATATATATATATATATATATATATATATATATATATATAGTAAAGCAAATAGCGTCAGCACTTGTAGATAAAAAATTCCACTTTATTGAGGTAACAAACAAAGTTAAAAACAGCAGCAACGTTTCGAGTCAACACAGACCCTTACTCATGCTATGGATTGTGGGACATCACCTTCTTATATAGCACCTGTGTATTAATTAGCTTAATTTATCTGTATACATTCAGATCTCCATTTTGGATTTTTACCCCCTAACGGGTCAGAATGTTCAGCAGTAATCATTGTACTTAAATCACAGCTTATTACACATAATTAATGTTTCTATCAAGTGACTATAACCCAAGACTATATATCTATACATATTATTAAAAACATGGCAAACAAAATTACAAATACACCAAATCACCTAACAAAATTTATAAAAACAAATGAAGATCATAGTCTTTGTTTAGACCATTCGGACTAAGTGTTTTTAGATGCTGTATCCACCATACCTCCCTTTTTTTTTTAAAGTAACTCTCTGTTACCCCCTCTTCTCTGTTTAGGTATGTGGTCAATTATTTGGAACCTTAACTGGCTAACTGTGTGTCCAGCATTAATAAAATGGGAAGATACAGGCAGTGTCATGTCTTTACATCTAATAGAGGACTTATTAAGGTTCCAAATAATTGACCACATACCTAAACAGAGAAGAGGGGGTAACAGAGAATTACTTTTAAAAAAAAGGGAGGTATGGTGGATACAGCATCTAAAAACACTTATTCCAAATGGTCTAAACAAAGACTATGATCTTCATTTGTTTTTATAAATTTTGTTAGGTGATTTGGTGTATTTGTAATTTTGTTTGCCATGTTTTTAATAATATGTATAGATATATAGTCTTGGGTTATAGTCACTTGATAGAAAAATGAATTATGTGTAATAAGCTGTGATTTAAGTACAATGATTACTGCTGAACATTCTGACCCGTTAGGGGGTAAAAATCCAAAATGGAGATCTGAATGTATACAGATAAATTAAGCTAATTAATACACAGGTGCTATATAAGAAGGTGATTTCCCACAATCTATAGCATGAGTAAGGGTCTGTGTTGACTCGAAACGTCGCTGCTGTTTTTAACTTTGTTTGTTACCTCAATAAAGTGGAATTTTGTATCTACCAGTGCTGACGCTATTTGCTTTACTATATCCATATATGTGGGCTGGCAGATCCCACACAGCGTGCGTGCACTATTCTAAACTTGGAAAGATGCGCTGAAAAATGCTGAAATAATAGCATAAAGAAGGGTGCTGGATTTACCTGTTAAAGTTGTGTGTGTATATATATATATATATATATATATATATATATATAATCTCTGCACCATAATAAACAGGCGGAGCTAAATTATGCTAATTATGTGGGTTTGGCAAAGTAGGCAGAACTTTAGGGCACTGGGGCAGGGCGTGTGGTAAAATTTTTCATGCAGGTAATTGATAGCTGCAAAGTGTCCCTGGAAATGTGTTTCAAATGTTGGCAACTATGCAAATATACTTTAAAATTCAGCTGGTGGAGAGAGATCTTTGTGTGCTACAGGGGTGAAGTCACTGCAGTGTTAGTGGCATTCAGAGGTAAAATTGATTTATGTTATTGGCAGCCAAGCGGACGGCATCACTGCCTGCCAAACCTGTGTAAATATATATGGTGGGGGTAAGGTGGAACTTTGGGGACGGATTTTGTGTAACCCCCATGTGTCACTAATGCTGTCACCTACAGGAGGACAGCTGGCACCCCTAAGGTCTGAATACTTTTATTATCAGTAAAGAGTCGACCCTATAGGTTTACTGCGCGTGCGCGGCCTGTACATCTCAGTGACTCTAACACTTGTGACACCGCTCAGCTACTGAGACTGCGGCGCTTACACACGTGACCGGCAGTAGCCAATCGTACGCCTCTCTTTGACAGCGCAGTCAGGAGCGGAGGTGTTTTGTCCTTTGGGGGGTTCCGTAGCTAGACAGCTCCGAGCAAAGGAAGAGGAAGCTGTGAGCAGGTCGCTGTGTGAGCATGGACACGCTGCTCGTATGCGGGTGACAGAAACGGTGCGTGACCCGGAGAAAGGATGTGCGGCTCCGGCCTGGGGTTGCAGGGCTGGGTCATACAGGGGTAAAGTGTGTGGTAGAGAGCATTGTATACACCAGGAGCTCAGCTGAGACGTGCACTGTGTATAGGGGCAGTGGAGCTGGGGAAACTGTGTATAGGGGCAGAGGAGCTGGGGGCAATGTTTATAGGAGTAGAGGAGCTGGGGGCACTGTGTATATGGGTAGAGGCGCTGGGGGCACTGTGTATAGGGGTAGAGGAGCTGGGGGCACTGTGTATAGGGACAGTTAAGTTGGGGACACTGTGTATAGGGGCAGAGTAGCTGGGTACACTGTGTATAGGGGCAGAAGAGCTTGGGGCACTGTGTATAGGGGCAGAGGAGCTAGGGGCATTGTGTATGGGGGCAGAAGAGCTGGGGGCACTGTGTATAGGGGCAGAGGAGCTGGGGGCACTGTGTATAGGGGCAGAGGAGCTGGGGGCACTGTGTATAGGGGCAGAGGAGCTGGGGGCACTGTGTATAGGGGCAGAGGAGCTGGGGGCACTGTGTATAGGGGCAGAGGAGCTGGGGGCACTGTGTATAGGGGCAGAGGATCTGGGGGCACTGTGTATAGGGGCAGAGGATCTGGGGGCACTGTGTATAGGGGCAAAGGAGCTTGTTGGGGGCACACTGTATACGGGCAGAGGAGTTGGGGCATACTGTATACGGGCAGAGGAGCTGAGGACACTGGTATACTGTGTATACGGCAGGTGAGCAGGGGGCACTGTGTATACGGGCAGAGGAGACTGGTATACTGTGTATACGGCAGGTGAGCAGGGGGCACTTTGTATACGGGCAGAGGAGACTGGTATACTGTGTATACGGCAGGTGAGCAGGGGGCACTGTGTATACGGGCAGAGGAGACTGGTATACCGTGTATACGGGTAGGTGAGCGGAGGGCACTGTGTATACGGGCAGAGGAGACTGGTATACTGTGTATACGGGCAGAGGAGACTGGTATACTGTGTATACAGGCAGAGGAGACTGGTATACTGTGTATACGGGCAGAGGAGACTGGTATACTGTGTATACGGGCAGAGGAGACTGGTATACTGTGTATACGGCAGGGGGCACTGTGTATAAGGGCAGAGGAGACTGGTATACTGTGTATACGGCAGGTGAGCAGGGGGCACTGTGTATACGGGCAGAGGAGACTGGTATACTGTGTATACGGCAGGTGAGCAGGGGGCACTGTGTATACGGGCAGAGGAGACTGGTATACTGTGTATACGGGTAGGTGAGCGGAGGGCACTGTGTATACAGGCAGAGGAGACTGGTATACTGTGTATACGGGCAGAGGAGACTAGTATACGGGCAGAGGAGACTGGTATACTGTGTATACGGGCAGAGGAGACTGGTATACTGTGTATACGGGCAGAGGAGACTGGTATACTGTGTATACGGCAGGTGAGCAGGGGGCACTTTGTATACGGGCAGAGGAGACTGGTATACTGTGTATACGGCAGGTGAGCAGGGGGCACTGTGTATACGGGCAGAGGAGACTGGTATACCGTGTATACGGGTAGGTGAGCGGAGGGCACTGTGTATACGGGCAGAGGAGACTGGTATACTGTGTATACGGGCAGAGGAGACTGGTATACTGTGTATACGGGCAGAGGAGACTGGTATACTGTGTATACGGGCAGAGGAGACTGGTATACTGTGTATACGGGCAGAGGAGACTGGTATACTGTGTATACGGCAGGGGGCACTGTGTATAAGGGCAGAGGAGACTGGTATACTGTGTATACGGCAGGTGAGCAGGGGGCACTGTGTATACGGGCAGAGGAGACTGGTATACTGTGTATACGGCAGGTGAGCAGGGGGCACTGTGTATACGGGCAGAGGAGACTGGTATACTGTGTATACGGGTAGGTGAGCGGAGGGCACTGTGTATACAGGCAGAGGAGACTGGTATACTGTGTATACGGGCAGAGGAGACTGGTATACTGTGTATACGGGCAGAGGAGACTGGTATACTGTGTATACGGGCAGAGGAGACTGGTATACTGTGTATACGGGCAGAGGAGACTGGTATACTGTGTATACGGGCAGAGGAGACTGGTATACTGTGTATACGGGCAGAGGAGACTGGTATACTGTGTATACGGCAGGTGAGCAGAGGGCACTGTGTATACAGGCAGAGGAGACTGGTATACTGTGTATATGGGCAGAGGAGAGTGGTGTACGGGCAGGTGAACAGAGGGCACTGTGTATATGGGCAGAGGAGACTGGTATACTGTGTATACGAGCAGGTGGGCTGGTTACACTGGGTATATGGGCAGATGATTATACTGGGTATACGGGCAAATCAGCTGGGGGCACTGTGTATACTTGCAGATGAGCTGGAGGCATGGTGTATACGGGCAGATGAGACTGGTATACGGGCAGGTGAGCAGGGGGCACGGTGTTTACGGGCAGATGAGACTGGTATATGGGCTGGTGAGCAGGGGGCACTGTATACGGGAGAGGAGACTGGTATACTGTGTATATGGGCAGGGGGCACTGTGTATACAAGCAGGTGGGCTGGTTACACTGTGTTTACTGGCAGAAAAGATGGGGGCACTGTGTATACTGGCAGATGAGCTGGAGACACTGGGTATATGGGCAGATGATTATACTGGGTATACGGGCAAGTCATCTGGGGGCACTGTGTATACCTGCAGATGAGCTGGGGGCACTGGGTATATGGGCAGATGATTATACTGGGTATACGAGCAAGTGAGCTGGGGGCACTGTGTATACGGGCAGATGAGACTGGTATACGGGCAGTTGAGCAGGGGAGCGCTGTGTATATGGGCAGAGGAGACTGGTATACTGTTTATACGGGCAGGTGAGCAGAGGGCACTGTGTATACAGGCAGATGAGACTGGTATACTGGGACATGAGCGCTGTGTAGCCGGGCAGGTGTGCTGGGACATGAGCGCTGTGTAGCCGGGCAGGTGTGCTGGGACATGAGCGATGTGTAGCCGAGCAGGTGCGTTGGGACATGAGCGCTGTGTAGACGGGCAGGTGAACGGCGGCTTCTGTATTGGCTTCCAAATAAGGCAAGTTATGGGTGCAGTTTGAGTATTGAAAAACAGCTGCAGTAATAAAAGATGGGAATCTAAAGTAAAGGTTGATAATATTCTGTAACCGTTTTGAGGGTTTCGGGGCAACATGTGGATGATCATTTGATATTGTTGCCTATTTGATATCCATATTACATGGACTATCATTTATGCACCCTTATCCAGACACATCGATCTGATCATCATTTTTCAGTTCCTACAATTAAATGTAATTTCTCTATACAAAATGTATTTTCCCCAGCACAGATGGTCCCCTTTTTTTTTTTTTTTTTTTTTTTTTTTTTTTTTTTGTGTTAATAAAAAGTAAGAGAAAACAATTAGTCCTGTGTTGTGGTCAGTATTGGACCTTGTTATTACACATTAAAATGTTACATTATTTTTGTCTTTAACAGCCTTCTCTGCCATCATGGCAACATCATCTGAAGAAGTCTTATTGATCGTTAAAAAGGTGCGCCAGAAAAAACAAGATGGCGCTCTTTACCTCATGGCCGAGCGCATTGCCTGGGCACCAGAGGGCAAGGACAGGTTCACAGTCAGCCACATGTACGCAGACATAAAATGTAAGTGATCTAGTGCATGTGCTGTATATAGTAGGGGATATGATCTTATTGCCAGCGCTACTGTACTGCTATTATTACATACATGTTATGGAAATGTGTATTTATTATAGGGATCAACATATTTTTTAGCATATTGCCCTGCTGATTTAACGCCTTTGGCATGAGTATGGCACGAGTAACGCACACAAACATTGTACAATACAATATTTTTACCCTGTAAGGGCCTCAAACCTTTATCTCTGATTTCACTTATTCATTGTAGGGTTTAACCTTTTGATTGACGTAAAAATGTGAGCTAGTGATTTAACCCTTTACTGCCCAGAATACATATGGACAATCAAGTGGTTAAATTACTGCTGGGTAGCAAATTTTGAGCAAGCGATTTTAACACCTTGATTATACTGAATACATGCAGTTTGAAACCTTTAGTATCCTCCTTACCTTGAAAGGTTTTGGACTGAAGTTGAAAGAATCAGTAAAGTATACAATACTTTTTTATATATATCTATATCTATATCTATCTATATATCCAAACAATTTCCAGTTCAGCCCACCAAGAGACAGCAGCCTGGGTGCAAATATAAGTAGTATATGTAACAGAAACAGATGCACTCTCAGGGCTTCCACAAAATCCTTTTAATGGAACGTTTTCGGGGTTGACAACCCCTTCATCAGCATTAACTCATAAACAAACATCAAACAATTTATAGTGTTTCTAACAGTATCTCACCAAACAAGTGTTACTCCAAAAGTGCGCCAAAAATCGTGTGTGGAACGCATCTTGCGTTCCACTGTGATAATGCCTACCGGAAATGATATTGTCTCACTTCCGGTTTCACGGCATAAGAATATTCAGCTTACAAACAGTGTTGTGTATTTTGTCATCATATACTAACTCTTACATAGTAATGTATCGTGTACTAAGTAAGCAAGTGCTAATGTACCTTTAGGTATATTGAAAAGCTGCCTAAGATCGCCGTGATATTAGCTCTAATCGGCTGATCGAGTGTCATCGTGTATATAGATCATCATAGCAACTGTTGCTATGGTTATAGTCAACAATCATAAATCGTGTTTTAACACTGTGGTAAATCACATAGTGCAACACACCTATATATGTGATTAGAAGTGATAAACATTCTGAGTCACCTTCATGCATAAATATAAACAGTAATATATGTACATAAATAAATATAAGTTTAAATTTAAATACAACAAAGTGGTGATTCTTGCTGTGCTTGTTATCAATAAATATAATAATGTGGAATGACTGCAAATATTAAGTGGGCTCTTTGCTAGTAGTATACCCACAGAATCTGTTTTGACGATATGTAAATACGTTTTCAAGTGGAAGAATGGGAAGAATGGTAATGTGCTATAATAAATTGGGCATAAATCTATTTCACATTACCCATATGCTGTAAGTATATCAGTACTACAATTCGTCTTTATATTTATGACCATGTACAAGTACTGAGCCCAATAGAGATATTCACCTAATTATACAGTGAACTCTCAAAGAGACATAAATTATCAAGTTGATACTGGGAAAGGTATATGTGATTATATCAATATTCATAATCCAACCTTTAAAGGGATATCACAATTTGTCTGACAGAAATGCCTTATCACCTGTTCTAAGACTATGCTTAATGATGTATAGGAATATATCTTAGTTACATCTGATGTATATTTCTCCTTATCACGTATATATAGAAAGATAAATAAGGCCAACTTTATAAGTGACCAAGTATGAAACAGAGATAGTCCATCTTGTTATTCCTTCATGTTTAGAGGTAATTTAATGAATCCCCACAGTAAGGTCTAAGGTGCATAAGTAGGTAATTCTACCTCAGGGACCAGGCTTCCACAACCAAGGTGGGGGGTGTCCCCTCCACCCGGATGTGTCGTAAGCGACCAGCTATCATTGTTCATAGGAGCAATGGAGCTGGAAGCTACACGTAGCCACAATGACCTTGGGTTGTTCCCCAAGCATGTAGCACTATCTTATGGGATCAGATAAGATTTTTGAAATCTGGGGTGGTATTTAATCCACCTGGATGTATAGTTCCAAGTTTGAAGATCCACTGGGCTTCACGTTTAAGCAATGTCTTGCTCCAATCCCCTCCCCGGTCCAATGGGGGTATGTGGTCAATGAGGATGTAACGTATGGAAGAAACAGCGTGACCTTGTTTAGCACAATGGCGTGCGACAGGCTGTTCGGAGTCTCCCTGTTTCAGTGCAGATCTTATTGCATGCCTGTGATTTGCCATTCGTTCACGTAACGTGCCTGTAGTCTTGCCCACATAAAAGCACGAACATGGGCAGAAGAGGAGGTACACTACGTGTGTGGTGGTACACGTAATGGAGTGTTTAATCACATATCTCCTGTTAGTGTGTGGGTGATGAAAGGTTTTGGTACTAACCAGGCCATTACACGTTGTACAGCCCAAGCATCTGTAAGATCCTTTGATGTTTATTGTGGCCCCTGTGGTGTAGCTAGATTTCTGATCAGTGCGCATTAAGAGATCCTTAAGGTTGGTACCCCTCTTAAAACCCACCATAGGTTGTAACTGACGGGTAAATGTTAATTTTGGATCAGACGCCATTATGGGCCAGTGCTGATGTAAAATGCGTCCCGTGTTCTTGGTGGTTGGAGTGAATGTAGTAGACATAATTAGTTTATTGCTCGTGTCTCTTTTTAATGTAGGCTTAATCAGTTCATCTTGAGTAAGTGAGGATGCTGTGATCATGTTGTCTTGGATAATCAAGGATTTATAGCCCCTTTCACGGAATCTCTCTCCCACTCCTGTCAGTTGGGAGATCCCAGTATCCATCTCTGAATTATTTCTCATTGTTCTTATGAACTGAGACTTGACTATGCCCTTTAAAAGGGCAGGAGGGTGACAGCTGTCTGCTCTCAGTATGGAATTACGGTCAGTTTGTTTATGATATAAGGTAGTACCCAATTGGTGTGCCTTTTTAAAGACCGTCAGATCCAGAAAGTTGATAGTCTGTCTATCAACAGTCATCTTGAATTTTACATTACTGGTGGCCATGTTGTATTTCTCAAACCAAGTTTGTAGGTCCTCCATGGTCCCCCGCCACACCACAAAAATGTCGTCAATATATCTGTAATAGCATACTACTGACAAATTGTTAGTGCGCCACAGATATAGATTTTCAATGGCCGTACCAGCTGTTTGCAAATAGAACTTACTTTCAAATCTAAATTAATTTTTATACATATATATTCAGTTTTTCAAACCAAAACCTTAATAGGAAAATACATTTCTTTTTTAGAACACGATGAGTCCATGGATCATCTTAATTACTAATGGGATATTCACCTCCTGGTCAGCAGGAGAAGGCAAAGAGCACCACAGCAGAGCTGTTAAATAGCTCTTCCCTTCCCTCCCACCCCAGTCATTCTCTTTGCCTACGTTAGTGATAGGAAGAGGTAAAGTGAGGTGTTAGATTAGATTCTTCAATCAAGAGTTTATTATTTTTAAAGTAGTGCCAGAGTGTGCTGCTTTGTCCTAGGGTGTAACCGTAGTCCATATCAGTCTCTACAGTAGAGCTTTGGTGGTTTTAGAGCAATGGGAACTTGTGGGACATAATTCTCACTGTGCTTCCCATATACTGATGCTGCCCTTACACGGAAAACCTGAGGGCTATTTACTCAGGACTTTCGTTTACTTGCCGGTCCATGGGAGGGAGAGGACCTCCTAAACCTGGGAACTGCCTTGCTGCCAGGCAGAAGATGAGGTAAGTGCTGACTTTATTTCTGGGGGTATAAGTAGACAACTCAGAAAAAGTTTGGGCACTTTAATTCTTTACAGACCTCATTGTGAAGGAGATAGATGTCCTAGTGTATTAAGGGACACAAACAGGGCAGCTTGGATGCAGGCACTGGGGCTATAGGCGGCAGTTTTGATGCATGCACTATGGCTAAAATGTATCAGGTGACATCTTTTCTCCCGGCGGTTTCATGTCTAATATAACTGACCGGGAGATTACATATTTTAAACAATGAGCAGAGAGGCGCTCAGTGTGAGGGTGTTACACGGTAACTTTTTAGCCAGCAGCTATCTGACAAAGAGGAAGCTGATAGTCTGCTTATGGTTCCCTCGGGCTTATTTTGTAACTAATAATGGCGACCGGGTACTGCATATTCAAACGCCCATGATGGGCGGAGCCTGTGTGGCGCCAAATTGGTTGCGCGCCTTCTTCTTTAGTACTTCCGGTTATCGGAAGACAGGGGTAGATGTCTGCGCTTGGGGTTATGTACTGAACACTTAGTCATTTAGCGAAGCGCACCCCTTGTGGGATTACTACTGCTCACAGAAGTGGATGAGAGCGAGAATATGCCTAAATGTATGTTAGCTCCTGACTTATCAGTGTCAGCTCAGTGCTGAAGTTTCTAGCTACATCGCTTTTTACATAAAGACAGACTTTAGGTCACAGTGGTTCCGTTTAGAAAACGCTTCCACTGACTCAATTTGTGCACAAAGGCTAACATACACCTCAGCTGGATTTAGCTGAGGTATAGAGGTTTTTTTATAATTCTCTTATACCTTCTCAGCCATATCTGCCCACAGTAAAGTTTAAAAAAAAAAAAAAAAAGTAACTGTTTTAAATTTAAAGAGACAGTAACAGTTTTTTATGTGTAAAAAAAAAATAAGTCTTTACAGGATTAATCATTTTTTATTTGTTCCCTATGTTGTTAGAGAAATAAAGAATTTTCTCTTTACTATTTAAGAGACAGTAACGATTCTTTATGTGTTACAAAAGTTAAGACTTTTGATTGATCATTTTTTATCTGTTTTCTATGTTGTGAGAGAACTGCCACTTACATAAAAAAGTTTCTCTTTAAGATTAAAGAGACAGTAACCATTTTTATATAGCCATCTCATACAGTGCCCTGCATTTTTTCCTCACAAATTCCACCTGGTATTCCTTATCTAGACATTGCTTCCTAAGATCGTTGGAGCGATCTTTGATACGTTGTCTGTGTTTTTCCCATGATACGGGAAAACACTTGAGGATTGGTATTTAAATAGCTATTCCGAATTTTCTTCTTTGAAGCCTGAAGAGGAGGATTCTTCGGTGGTATTTAGGGGGAAAATCTCAGACTCTGTGTACTTCCTTTGCTTGATACTGAAGTGTAAAGTTTAAATTTGAACACCTCCGTTTGTTACTTTGGGAGGTCCCGGCGTATTCAGTCCTAATAAGTCCAGTAACCTTTACAAGGATGATTAAAAGGTTAGGGAGAAATTGGGTCCCCCCCTTTTTTCCCAGTGATAGCAGACTCTATCAAGGAGTCTTGTCAATGGTACCCAGGGATTGGGTGTATGTCAGAGTTGCCACAGGACCGCAGAGTGTTAGAGGATAGATATTGGTCTGCGGATGCCTCATCTGAGTATAGACTTTTTGTGATTCCCTACAAGGGAAAGACCTTGTTTGGACCTGTTTTAACGGAAATTCTCTCTGATATTTCGAGAGGTAAGGGTCATTCCTTCCCTCCGGATAAGAAAGCAGTTGTCAGTATAGTTTAGTTCCTTTTGATCTTTCACAGGAAGTTGTTCAACTCTTTCTTTCAAGCAGGAGCTGTCCAAACTTTACTGTTGACCCTGTCAAGCTTGGAATAGGTTAAAGCAATCCAAGAATCTTGCTGGTGCATCAAAGTCAGCATGACAGGCCTGTCCCCAATCCAGGGTGATTTGATATCCCAGGGATACAAAATAGAGTTCAGGACTTTTTCTCCCAGGGACAGGTTTTTGTTTTCAAGATTATCTGCAGTAGAAGAGAGGAGTTCTTACTCTGCGTAGGAGACCTCTCTGGCATGGGAGTGATAGTTCCTGTTTGGTTTCAGGACCAGGGTCTGGGATTTTTATTCCAACTTGTTCGTGGTTCCCAAATAAGAGGGAGCCGTCAGACCTATTTTAGATCTCAAAGGTCTAAACAAATTTTTCAGAGTACTGTCCTCAGATGGAAACTATTCGTTCCATTCTACCTTTGATCCAAGAAGGTAAATTTCTATCAACCTTGGAATTAAAGGAAGCATATCTGCATGTTCCTATTCACAGGGATCATCACACGTTTCTAAGGTTTGCCTTCCTAGACAAACACTGCCGATTTGTGGCTCTTCCCTTCGGTCTTGCCACATCCCCCAGAATTTTATCAAGGGTTCTGGGATCACTGTTGACGGTGCTTTGGTTAAGGGGCATTGCATTGGTGCCCTATCTGGACGACATCCTAGTCCAGGCGCTATCCTTACATCAAGCAAGATCCTTATCCTTCCTGTGGATTCACGAGTGGATGGTAAATTTGGGAGAGCGTTCCTTAGTTCCAAAGACAAGGGTTACTTCTGTCAGAAACATCTTCATTGATAGGGAATCTATTAAGTTTCCCAAGAAGTCTGGAAATCAAAGATTTTCGATTCTTGTTTTGCCCTTCAGTCCACTCCGCGGCCATCAGTGGCTCAGTGCATGGAGTTAATCGGGCTGATGGTAGCGGCAGTGGACATCATCCAGTTTGCTCGGTTCCATCTCGGATCTCTGCGTGTTCAGGCAATGGAACTGAGATTATGCGGATTTGTCAACTAGAATACTACTGGAGCAGGAGACAAGGGATTCTTTTCAATGCTGGTTATCTCTGGATTATCTTTCCCAGGGAACCTGCTTTCGCAGACCATCTTGGGCAATTGTGTCAACAGACGTCAGCCTTCTGGGGGGGGGGGAGCAGTCTGAGGTTCCCTAATGTCCCAGGGAGTGTGGACTCAGTCGGAGTCTGTTCTTCCTATAAACTTCCTGGAGCTGAGAGCGATCTTCAATGCTCTTCTGGCCTGGCCTCCGTTAGCCTTGGTCCAGTTTATCAGGTTCCAGTCGGACAACATAACTTCAGTGAACTTACATCAATCATCAGGGAGGAACGAGGAGTTCCTTAGCGATGACAGAGGTAACCAAGATAATTCAGTGGGTGGAGGCCCATTCTTGTTGCCTGTCGGCGATCCACATCTCAGGGGTGGACAACTGGGAGGCGGACTTTCTGAGCAGGCAGACCTTTCCTCCGGAGTGGGAATTCCATCCGGAAGTGTTCTCCAGCCTGATTCTCAGGTGGGGCCAAACAAGTTGGCCAATTCCTATTTTATAGTACCTTAGCGATGTAGTTTTTATGAATTTAATGAGCTGAGTATTCCTTGAAGTGTCTTGTTTTCTATATTTGTCCCTCTAATCTCTATATGGTAGATTATATCTATGTACAATGTGTAATGTGTGGATATATGCCACTATAAGCTCGTATGATTAAAGAATTTTTCTTTTATTTCACAATGATTAAAAATGGATATATATATATATATATATATATATATATATATATATATATATATATATATATATATATATATATATGTATATATATATGTGTATATATATATATATATATATATATATATATATATATATATATCTATCTCTCTCAAATCAAATTCTGTTCGAAGTAATAAAATGAATAAAATCTTTACAGACACCGATGTCTACTATGGCTTTATAAAATTGTGATTATTAATATATGCAAAATACAGTTGGTACACTTTTGCCTTCTCTTCAAGCAATAAATATGTATAAATTATGCAAAACAGGATATATACATTATATAGTATTTCTTATCGCTATATATGATCATTTATCTTTAAACACATTTATATAAATGAACCAGCTCTACAGAAAAGGTGGATGGTTATAAGATCGTCTTTAGCTTGAAGTGTCTTTCAGGTATTATTTTAATAAACAGGCTTCTCCCCGTATATATATATACCTTTTTTATCTTTTATAACCGTTTTAACTCGGTAGATATTTCGTTGATAAAAAAGGTATATATACGGGGAGAAGCCTGTTTATTAAAATAATACCTGAAAGACACTTCAAGCTAAAGACAATCTTATAACCATCCACCTTTTCTGTAGAGCTGGTTCATTTATATAAATGTGTTTAAAGATAAATGATCATATATAGCGATAAGAAATACTATATAATGTATATATCCTGTTTTGCATAATTTATACATATTTATTGCTTGAAGAGAAGGCAAAAGTGTACCAACTGTATTTTGCATATTTTAATAATCGCAATTTTATAAAGCCATAGTAGACACCGGTGTCTGTAAAGATTTTATTCGTTTTATTACTTCTAACAGAATTTAATTTGATATTTTGATATATATATATATATATATATATATATATATATATATATATATATATATATATATATATATATATATATATATATATATATATATATATATATATATATATATATATATATATATATATATATATATATATATATATATATATATATATATATATATATATATATACCATTTTTAATCATTGTGAAATAAAAGAAAAATTCTTTAATCATACAAGCTTATAGTGGCATATATCCACACATTGTACATAGATATAATCTACCATATAGAGATTAGAGGGACAAATATAGAAAACAAGACACTTCAAGGAATACTCAGCTCATTAAATTCATAAAAACTACATCGCTAAGGTACTATAAAATAGGAATTGGCCACCTTAATTTACACAATAAATTCATAAACCGGAGGGATTAGTTTATCTAAAGGTGAGCAACATTCCTTATTGAATTGGACAAGTATTCAAAAATTTTCTAGACATGATTCTCAGGTGGGGTCAGCCGGAATTAGATCTCATGGCATCTCGACAGAATGCCAAACTCCTGAGATACGGGTCGAGGTCCAGGGACCCCCAGGCGGAGCTGATAGATGCTCTGGTGGTTCCTTGGACCTTCAGTCTAGCATACCTATTTCCTCTGTTTGCTCTTCTTCCTCGGGTCATTGCTCGGATCAAGCAGGAGAGGGCATTGGTGATCCTCATTGCACCGGCTTGGCCTCGCAGGATTCGGTATGCGGATCTGGTGGACATGTCATCTCTGCCACCTTGGAGACTTCCATTGCGGAAGGCCCTTCTAATTCAAGGGCCCTTCACCCAAATCTAGTTTCTCTGAAGCTGACTGCTTGGAGATTGGACGCTTAATTTTATCCAAGCGGGGGTTTTCTGACTCGGTCATAGAGACCATGATTCAGGCTCATAAACCTGTAACTAAAAAGATTTTCCTTAAGATATGGCGTAAATATCTCAATTGGTGCGAATCCAAGGCTTACTCATGGAGTAGCGTTAGGATTCCTAGAATTTTGTCTTTTCTCCAAGAGGGTTTGGAGAAGGGTTTATCGTCAAGTTCCCTAAAGGGTCAAATCTCTGCTTTGTCTATTTTGTTTCACAAACGTCTGACGGCTGTCCCAGATGTACAATCATTTTGTCAGGATCAGGCCTGTGTTCAAACCAGTTACTCCTCCATGGAGTCTGAATTTAGTTTGAGCCTATGCATTCCTTAGATATTAAATTTGTTATCTTGGAGTGTTCTATTTCTTGTTGCTTTTTCTTCTGCTTGGAGAAGTGCCAGAGCTCTCAACATTACAGTGTGAGTCTCCTTATCTTATTTTTATTCAGATGAGGTAATTTTTACGTACTACATTGGGATTTCTCCTTAAGGTTGTTTCTGATTGGAACATTAATCAGGAGATTGTTGTTCCTTCCTTGTGTCCCAATCCTTCGTCTCAAAAGGAAAGACTTCTGCACAATTTGGACGTGGTCCGTGAGTTAAAGTTTTACCTGCAGGCGACTAAGGACTTTTGTCAGTCTTCTTCTTTGTTTGTGGTTTTCTCAGGGAAACGCAAGGAACAGAAAGCGGCGACTACTTATCTTTTCATTTTGGTTGAAGATTATCATACGTTTTGCATATGAAACTGCTGGACAACAGCCTCCTGAGAGAGTGACGGCTCATTCCACTAGGGCTGCTGCTTCCTCATGGGCATTCAAAAATGAAGCTTCTGTGGAACAGATTTGCAAGGCTGCAACTTTGTCCTCTCTTCTCATTTTTTCAAAGTTCTACAAATTTGATACTTTTTCCTCGGCTGAGGCTGTTTTTGGGAGAAAGGTTCTTCAAGCAGTGGTGCCTTCCGTTTATGGTCCCTATCTTGTCCCTACAATATCATCTGTGTACTCTAGCTTGGGTATTGAATCCCATTAGTAATTAAGATGATCCGTGGACTCATCATGTCTTAAGAAAATTTATGCTTACCTGATAATTGTATTTCTTTTTTTGACACGATAAGTCCACGGCCCGCCCTGTTCTTGTAGACAGGTTGTGGGTTATGTAAACTTCAGACACCTCTGCACCTTGGCTTTTCCTTTCTCTTCCTAACTTCGTTCGAATGACTGGAGTGGGAGGGAAGGGAGGAGCTATTTAACAGCTCTGCTGTGGTCCTATTTGCCTCTTCCTGCTGACCAGGAGGTGACTATCCCATTAGTAATTAAGATGATCCGTGAACTCATTGTGTCAAAAAAGAAATACATTTTATCAGGTAAGCATACATTTTATTTTATATTATTCATGTTTTCATTGACTGCTTAAATATCTTTCACAATAACACTTGCCCCCTAATGAAATATTCCTCCAATTATGCATTATTTTTGCCTAATAATCCGATCTGCGCGTTCTTGCGCAGTTTGGAATTAACAGTCATGCAATAGCCAGTTGAATTATCTGTCATACGTACGGTCTCTGAAACCACTGATGTCAGCGGCTTTGACAAAGTGCATATGTGTAGGTCCCGTGCACACGCACTAATAGTTTCTACCTAGGTAGCCTCACTGATTTAAGGTGAACATTTTAAGCAGTGAATTAAGAAAACACATAGAAAATTGCAACAGGAAGGTAATTTAGAAAATGTTCTGTGCTTCAACGTTACTTAGCTGAAATAAGAGATGTAACACTATATATGTTTATAAGTCATTTCTAATTATTTTAAACCTTAGTTATTTATTTTTAATTATAGGTCAGAAAATCAGCCCAGATGGCAAAGCTAAAGTACAACTTCAGCTTGTTCTCCACGCAGGAGACTCCACCAACTTCCACTTCTCTAACGAAAGCACAGCAATAAAAGAGCGAGACGCGGTCAAGGAGTTGCTGCAGCAGCTGCTCCCCAAGTTTAAGCGGAAAGCCAATAAAGAGCTGGAAGAAAAGAACAGGTAGATGAAGGAAGGACACGTACGGTCAAGCTCTTTTTGTCATTGTTGTTCTGAATTTCTATATTTCTTGGCTTACCCGAGTAGCACTCGCTGACAAAGATGTGTAAACATACAAGGCATACATTCAATAGGGTTTTTTCTGTCTTTATGGACTAGGCCACTGGTTTTCAAACCTGTCCTCAGGCTTCCCTAACAGGTAAGATTTCCAGGATTACCTTGGGTGAGAGCAGGTAAAATAACTAGGTTTTTATAATCAGCTGATTATTTCACCTGTGCTCCAGATTTTAAAGGTGCATAAAATTACAATAGGAAAATGCTCTACTGGTCTGAAACAGAACATAGCCGCATGGACAGTTGGGGCAGTATATGTGTAAAGCTGCCATTCACCAGTTGTGTACTGCTCATTTCTGCTCCTGTGTTGGCTTTAACTATGTGTTTAATCTTTTCATTTTGTTTAAAGACACAGTTATAGGCAAGCATTGGTGCAATAAAAATGTTTAGAAGGTTTTTTTTGTTCTGTGTCCCTTTAACAAGATTCAGAACCTTATTCCCTCATATCATGTATAAATACTAGAGCTAGTATTAAAGGACCAGTCAACACAGCACAAAACCAAAATAAATATACAGCCACATAGATGATCAAGTTTGTAATGTACTAGGCGATAAGCCTGCCCAGAGGGCAGTCTATTTATTTTTTTAAACTTCAGATGTAGCAACACCCTATTTTGTAAGAAATATGTTTTATATATATATATATAAAACAGGCTATAAAAGAGGAAGTCACTCACAGGGTCTTGAATATAATCCAACAAGTCTTTATTGACGTTTCGGGTGTTTATCATTATGCTGTTTTGATAAAGGGGTAACACCCGAAACGTCAAAGACTTGGTGGATTATATTCAAGACCCTGTGAGTGACTTCCTCTTTCATAGCATATATATATATATATATATATATATATATATATATATATATATATATATATATATATATATATATATATAGCAACACCATATTTGGTCACAATTATTTTATATATAATAAACTACATATATAATGAGACCCTATTTGGTCACACTTATTTTATATATAATAAACTACAGATATAACACCCTATTTGGTCACACTTATTTTATATATAATAAACTACAGATATAGCGACGCCCTATTTGGTCACACTTATTTTATATATAATAAACTACAGATATAGCGACGCCCTATTTGGTCACACTTATTTTATATATAATAAACTACAGATATAGCGACGCCCTATTTGGTCACTTATTTTATATATAATAAACTACAGATATAGCAACGCCCTATTCGGTCACACTTATATATAATAAACTACAGATATAGGGACACTATTTGGTCACACTTATTATATATATATATAATAAACTACAGATATAGTGACACCCTATTCGGTCACACTTATTTTATATATATATATAATAAACTACAGATATAGTGACACCCTATTCGGTCACACTTATTTTATATATAATAAACTACAGGTATAGCAACACCCTATTTGGACAAACTACCGTCCTAAATATATCCAAAATTGCTGCTCTTCAAATGATGTCTACTTTGAGTATATTTCTTTGTACACAACATTTTTAGTAAAACAGGCATCACTTCCAGTTAATAAGTAGCCTTGTTCTTGTCCGTCTATGACCTTAACTTTTACATCTGCAGAGCTTTTTACGCGAGAGAAAGCTACATACAGCTGTCCATGACTAAAAACTGGCTCTGGCAAATAGATGCCAACTCTATCTAAAGTTTGTCCTTGAGACTTGTTAATGGTCATAGCAAAAGCCAATATAACTGGAAATTGTCTTCTTCGTAATACAAAAGGAAGTTCTGTATTACTTGGGGCTAAGTCTATTCGAGGAATAAAGACAGTTTGCCCTTCAGCTGTACCTGTTAATACTTGTGCAATAATTACATTTTAATGCAAAGCTTTTGCAACCAATCTGGTACCATTACAAAGGTTTTGCAATTTTAAGATTGAGTTTATGAACTGGCATTCCAGAAGAAGCCAATTCTTTTAAAAACTCAACTGGATAATTATCCCTATCTTCCTGTGATTCATCATCAATAGAATCAGTGCTTAAGTATGTAGAGGTCTCACCTTCTAACAAACTAAGAACTTCTTCATTGATCTTGTCAACATCACTATTTTTTGGACATACAATTGCCATTTTGGCAAACTTAAAAGCATCAGAATCTTTTAAGTGTTCACCAAAAATCTCCTTTACAATGGAGTCTTTGCAGATCATTTGATATGGAATTTCAAAGATGTCTTCATGAGTCATGCTCGTTTGTTAATATTCCATCTCCAAGCTTTAAAAGCCAAGAGCTAAACTCAGGATCAACAGATCTTACATTATTATTATAAATAGGGAGAAAATAAGGAAAAGTAGTCCTTATAAAAAGATAGGGAATTCAGCACTCTCATATACACATTTAAAGAGACAGAGATAAATATCTCAAGGTATCAACCTAAGTATTAAGATAAATAGAGCAGAGTGTGGAGCCAGGTGGAAACCCAGAATAAAGACTTGACAACTAGCATGCTTGCAAGGCACTCATAATTTTATTATTTACAAAAAGCAACAAAATTCTTAGTTAAGGTCATGTGACCATAAAGGTAATTTGAAACAAAATGTAATCAAAAATATGAGCCCTGAGGAGTCCCTGCTACCCATTGGGATGAAACACGTGTAGGCAGTTGTAACAGCTGATTGCTTTGATGAGACACCTGTCTTTTGGAAATTCCTACTACACCTCAAAGAATTGCAGCTTGCTGGAGTGATTCATTACATTGTTTTGCATCTTGTGCAACACAGGAACATTCACCGGATTTGCAGCTTCTTACCAAGGATTCTGTGCTTGATTTACATCGCAAAGTCTGTGAGTGCATGCTATGACTGTGTTGCCTGTGGATGCCTGTTTTCAACAGATTTGGAAGGACTTCCTTTAAATTGTGATGTGTTCATGCTAAATGCTGCTGCTTTACTAATATCCTGTTTGTCAGAAGTTATGCAAAATTTACTATACAATACCCATATTTAAAACACATAGATCCTATATTTATATCATGACAGTACTGACCCTTAACTTTGGGACTGTCCTCTGATGTTGGTGTTGTGTTTTAAGACTTGGTATAGTTGCATGCTGCATATGGTTGTGCAAAGCTTTTTCCTGTGTTTATATTTCACTCCAAATTGAAAAATATGCATTCTAAAGTATTCTTGTGATTGTATTATTCTGGCTCAATGTTTATGTGAACTGCATAGATCCTCATTATATTATGACAACATTACCCTTATATTACTCTTTCTTTTGGGGTTGTCCTCTAATAGAGGTGTTGCATTGTCACTATTATATTTAGCCATTCATTTTTTAAACACATTATTTTCCTATGAGATGTCTCACTTAGCTTTTTAGCTCATATTTTTTATTAAATTTTGTTTCAAATTACCTTTATGGTCACATGACCTTTTACTAAGAATTTTGTTGGTTTTTGTAAATAATAAAATTATGAGTGCCTTGCAAGCATGCTAGTTGTCAAGTCTTTATTCTGGGTTTCCACCTGGCTCCACACTCTGCTCTATTTATCTTAATACTTAGGTTGATACCTTGAGATATTTATCTCTGTCTCTTTAAATGTGTATATGAGAGTGCTGAATTCCCTATCTTTTTATAAGGACTACTTTTCCTTATTTTATCCCTATTTATAATAGTTTGCAATACTTATATAGGGTCTGCACCTCTAGTTTGATATTACTACACAGAGCTAAAATATTGGTAAATGGCTCCCTTATCTCCATTTTTTTATAGATCTTACATTATTAGTCGGCTTCAAAAGCTTAAAACGTATGCCAGAGTGGATTGAATTTTATGCTGACTTCAACTATAGCTGATCTACTTCCATGTGCAACAACAGGAAGAGTTTGAAATCACCACCGAGAAGAATTTTTACCTCCAAAAGGTTTGTTGTTATTCATCAACTCTTGAAGGAGTTTGTTGACGCATCTAAGTGCATCACTGGGAAGACAAGGTACATTCATCCCAAATAATAAACTTTGCAGTACGGATCATTTGCACATCATTAGGTTTGCCTAATGGAAGAGGTTGAAGTATCCAACAAAGGAACTGGAAACTTAAACTGCGAGTGGTATGTTCGTCCACCTTCAAGCAAATTTCCCGGAATATCTGTTGAAGCACATGGTAATGCTACCTCACTATTTCCTCTAAATGTTCTCAACAAAGTATTGTATAGGACAGGTAGGTTTTACCACTACCACCGGGACCATCAAAGAAATAACACCTTTGTGGTAAAGTGTCATTTTCTGATGCAGCAATGATTTCTTCAAAACTTTCTCTTAGGTCATTACAAGCTGCCTTCATTTGGACTCCAGTATAACTTTCAAAAGAAGCATCATGGAGGTCTCTGGAATTTTCTGGTAAATTGTTTGGAGGATTTGGTAAACCAAAATCCTGACATTTTTTGCCATTAACAATCAAGATATCCTGAATATCTAAGTGCATAATATAAACAACTTTGACACTCTGGTGTGTGTGACTAGAGTGTCTTGAAAAGTCTTCAAAGAGTTTTTCTTTGTACTTTTCAAAACGCTCTTTAGCATTTGGTGGAGATGCTAAAGCACAAATATGAGCAAAAAGCTCTCGAAGCAGTCGAGGCATCATTTCACTTGTTGGTCATAATCTTCAAAAAGACAGCGTTTTTGAGCTGCCTCTTTAAATGTGTAAAATTAAATACAATCAACTGTTCGGATATCTTCAAAAGAAGTTGCTCCTTTAACATGGAGTAAAAGCAATCGTAAACAAAATCTCTCAACTTCTGAAGTTAAAGTTACAGAGTACATGTGACCAATAGTGTTGTTTGCTCGATCTTGTACTCCTTTTTTTTTTTTTTTCCATTTTGGTGTCTTTTGATGAAAAACAAAATGCTGAGGAATATCATTGTAAAGATATGCATGAACTTAAAAATCTTCTTGGTTTATGTTAAACAAGCAGTCAAAGTTGTGTCTCTTAATTGCGTTCTTTCTACAGCAGTTTCAATATTATCTTCAGTAAAATATACTGACTGTTCTCCAGGAAGGTGAACTTGTAGTCGCATGAAGGTATGCGATTGATGGTGCATATGAAAACCAAAAAGCCGCCATGCTGCTTCTGGAGCACTGACATATCTGGAATCCATAAATGAAGTTATCTCATCATGAAGAAGTTTCATGTTCTATAATTGAAATATTAGCACAGTCATGCCCTTTATAAATATATTTGAATATGTACTTTATATTTTTTATGGAAGCACAGCTTTCTATATTAATACGGCAGCTGTATTTTAATGTCAAGTATGGGTTGTATCGTACAACCCAAGAGTTATCAATTTCTTTACCATTGATTTCAATTGAAACACTTTTTCTGCTTCTCTTGTAACGTGGATAACCATCTACATTCATCAAAGTTTCTTCCTGGAAGGATTGGAAATTGCTTAGAGCACACCCCATCAACCATACATGGAGATCTTAGATTATGCTCCCCACAGGGCCCATGTATCATGTGCTTGGTAACAATTGCATGTAACCGGGGATTGACTTGAATATCGGGTATTTCTGCAGAAATAAAGCTACCAATTACTTCAGCATTTTTAGGCTTATCTTCTGCAGATAAAATAAGCAAAATATGTGCATGAGGTAATCCACGTTTCTGAAATTCAATAAAATGAACTTTGGCAGCTGGTTAACCCAAAACATGTTTGTTTGTGATATCATCAAGAAGTCCTTGAATTTTTAAATGAAAAACTCTTGCCACTAAATCAGGAAGAAATTCAACTGTTTGACCTTCTTTCAGATTAACAATTTCAGACCATTTTGGGTTATATGTCATGGTTATGAAAAAAATCAGACTTCCCATACTTTCTAACAATAGCCATGGCATCTTAGTAATTCTGTACTATGTTTCTTGGACTACCTTGGAATGTAGATGGAAGTATAACTGCTTTGAATGGAAGTAAGTCCTGGTCTGCAGCTACACTTTGAAGATGTTCCATGAGACCTGTATACTTTTCAACCCTCAATTTTGACTTATTTTGTCTAACATTACCTTCTATCTTAACATATGCATCTACAAAGTACTGCTGAGTCAATTTGCCAGCACTTCGAAATGGGTTAAACTCGTCTCGGATGGAAAGTATGTACCCATAAAATTGCATTTGTGTGACCCTTTCTCTTGGCTTTGCTAAGGACTGAGTTCTTATATGTCTAAAAGTAGTAGGGTTGTAATTAAGTTTCATTTTAGGTGACCAACTTTGTTCCCCAAAAGGGAAAAGAAGTGGATACAACACTAGCTCCACATTTGAATCTAAAATACTTAACCTTTCAGTTTATTTTTCCATTGTTAGGACTTCGACAATGAATAATAAGATCTCGCTGAAGAGGAGGTTCACCGTCTGCATTTTGAGAAATAGCTACCTCATTACACCGAGGAGCATTATATCTACGTTTATCGTTTTTACGATCTTGTACAATTGCTATTGTCACAGTTGCAGGTGTAACACCATTCCGAGATGCATCTTCTAAACATTCCTGTTCTACTTCATACAACATTGTACATGCTTCAGCAAAAGGATTGTTTAAAGCTATAAAAGAAATTAACTCCGTCATTAATTCAGGGTTGCATTTTGCATTTTCATTAATCATAAGGCGCTGTTGTGCAGCCTCATCAGGATAAAGAATATATAGTTGTGCAAACTTCCTATTATCCTCCTTGCAAGGATGAAGTGATCCATTTTCTGTGATAAATTTGTCCATTAAAGGGACGCTGAACCTAAATCTTTTCTTTTGGGATTCAGATAGAGCATGCAATTTTAAGCTACTTTCTAATTTACTCCTATTATTTTTTTCTTCTTCTTTCTCTTGCTATCTTTATTTTAAAAAGAAGACATCTAAGCTTTTTTGGTTCAGTACTCTGGACATCACTTTTTTATTGGTGGGTGAATTTATCCACCAATCAGCAAGGACAACCCAGGTTGTTCACAAAAATGGGCCGGCATCTAAACTTACATTCTTGCATTTCAAATAAAGATACCCAGAGAATGAAGAAAATTTGATAATAGGAGTAAATTAGAAAGTTGCTTAAAATTTCATGCTTTATCTGAATCACGAAAGAAAAATTTTGGGTTCAGTGTCTCTTTAATTCTAAAAAAGTTAGGGCCATAACCGGGAGGAGAAGCAATATTCGCCCCCATTGAAGCAAATGCTAAAGAATTATTAAAATATTAATATTTTTGTATTTTTTATTTTAATGTTTATGATTTCCGGTCATTAAACTTTCTATTAAAGGAGCAACTTTAATAGGTTCAATAATGACTTTTCCTTTGCTGCAGAATTGACTGAATAGTTTGTCTGATGGCTGCTCTTTTGGAAAATGTAATGCATCACAGTTGGTGCATATAACATTGAGCTCTCCACAGTTATGATGATCTAATGAATCATATCTCACAATTGCTGCAATGTGTTGAGTATGTTTTTTACAAAATATGTACGATGTCGTTTAACACGACTTGCACTGTTTTGCTTTTACGTTCCCTTTTTGTATTGTTTATGGTGTGCTGTTTTTTTGTTTTTGTTTGAGATCGTTCATTTTCTGCATGTGCTTTTCATTGAGCATAAGCATTTCTTTGTTCTTTATGTCTCTGATTTTCTGTCATATTTGCTCTCTTTTCTTTTCTGAACTGCTTTTGGTTCCCTTAAATGAGCCCTTTTTGCATCAGATTGTTCTTCTAAAGTCAACTTTTCTTTTAGGGGCATGTTTTTTAAAAAATGTTATTGGTTATTTAATATATACAGGGAGTGCAGAATTATTAGGCAAGTTGTATTTTTGAGGATTAATTTTATTATTGAACAACCATGTTCTCAATGAACCCAAAAAACTAATTAATATCAAAGCTGAATAGTTTTGGAAGTAGTTTTTAGTTATAGCTATTTTAAAGGGATATCTGTGTGTGCAGGTGACTATTACTGTGCATAATTATTAGGCAACTTAACAAAAAACAAATACCCATTTCAATTATTTATTTTTACCAGTGAAACCAATATAACATCTCAACATTCACAAATATACTTTTCTGACATTCAAAAACAAAACAAATCAGTGACCAATATAGCCACCTTTCTTTGCAAGGACACTCAAAAGCCTGCCATCCATGGATTGTGTCAGTGTTTTGATCTGTTCACCATCAACATTGCGTGCAGCAGCAACCACAGCCTCCCAGACACTGTTCAGAGAGGTGTACTGTTTTCCCTCCTTGTAAATCTCACATTTGATGATGGACCACAGGTTCTCAATGGGGTTCAGATCAGGTGAACAAGGAGGCCATGTCATTAGATTTTCTTCTTTTATACCCTTTCTTGCCAGCCACGCTGTGGAGTACTTGGACGCGTGTGATGGAGCATTGTCCTGCATGAAAATCATGTTTTTCTTGAAGGATGCAGACTTCTTCCTGTACCACTGCTTGAAGAAGGTGTCTTCCAGAAACTGGCAGTAGGACTGGGAGTTGAGTTTGACTCCATCCTCAACCCGAAAAGGCCCCACAAGCTCATCTTTGATGATACCAGCCCAAACCAGTACTCCACCTCCACCTCGCTGGCGTCTGAGTCGGACTGGAGCTCTCTGCCCTTTACCAATCCAGCCATGGGCCCATCCATCTGGCCCATCAAGACTCTCTCTCATTTCATCAGTCCATAAAACCTTAGAAAAATCAGTCTTGAGATATTTCTTGGCCCAGTCTTGACGTTTCAGCTTGTGTGTCTTGTTCAGTGGTGGTCGTCTTTCAGCCTTTCTTACCTTGGCCATGTCTCTGAGTATTGCACACCTTGTGCTTTTGGGCACTCCAGTGATGTTGCAGCTCTGAAATATGGCCAAACTGGTGGCAAGTGGCATCTTGGCAGCTGCACGCTTGACTTTTCTCAGTTCATGGGCAGTTATTTTGCGCCTTGGTTTTTCCACACGCTTCTTGCGACCCTGTTGACTATTATGAATGAAACGCTTGATTGTTCGATGATCACGCTTCAGAAGCTTTGCAATTTTAAGAGTGCTGCATCCCTCTGCAAGATATCTCACTATTTTTGACTTTTCTGAGCCTGTCAAGTCCTTCTTTTGACCCATTTTGCCAAAGGAAAGGAAGTTGCCTAATAATTATGCACACATATAGGGTGGTGTTGTCATTAGACCACACCCCTTCTCATTACAGAGATGCACATCACCTAATATGCTTAATTGGTAGTAGGCTTTCGAGCCTATACAGCTTGGAGTAAGACAACATGCATAAAGAGGATGATGTGGTCATTTTTTCTTTCTTTCTTTTCTTCTACATGTAACACATGAATGCACAACTTGGTATACACAAAAGGGTGAATATTTCAATTTTTTATTTTGCAAAGTCAATTTTTTAGTTGCAAAGTATATTTTTTCTAGTGAACAACCAATTAGCCTCAGAGACACCTGATAGCTCACACAGGTGAGAATCAATTAGGAACACACCCCTTAGAATGGACACAATTGTCAATTGACACAATTGTTTGTTTGTAGGGTATAAAAGGCAGAGGTAGGAATGATTATGATATGCCTGATGAAACGGTTTGCCAACCGAGAAACGCGTTGCAATCATTGGGGCCAACTGGGTGACCCTGTAATCCACTTTGTATAACAACCCTGGTGTTGTTTTTAAATTTTTGTTTTTAATAAATATTTGCAAATTTTTACTTTTGGAGTGGATCTCATTTCCTACCGTCTGCCTGCAATCACTACTAAGTGCACAGCTACTGAGAAGCATTAAACCTGCCTTTGTTTTCACTGCATCAATACCAAAAGATTGTTTGTTTGGGTGAGCTGCCACACCTGCCTGAATCTGCAGCCTGTATCTACCAGCACATTGGTGTGCTTTGGGAGTATGTGAGTACCCACTTTATACTATAAAGCACATTTTTCTGTATCATCCTTTAATGGTCTGCACATACAGTGCTCTCTGTTTGTTTTACACCTGTTGCAGAACTACAGTATTGGAAGTATCCTTGAACGGGTGAGCTGTCACACCCATCTAAATCTACAGCCTGCCCCTACCAGCACATGAGTGTGATCGTGGAGTATGTGAGTACTCATTTGGCTATTCTGTTGCTTTTTCTTATGTCTTCAATCAGACTATACCATACATGAGGCACCCCTCTGTTTTTTATTTCTCCTAGTTCTTACCTGGATCATCCGGTTGAGAGGAGGCAGGAGCCGCTCAGCTATCAACTTATTTGTAAAAAGAGACATTTTCTTTCCTGTATACTCCAAAAGGGATTTATATAACCTTATATTGATATATTTTCACCTCATAAGATAACATTAGTTTGTTTAAGTTTTAAACTGTCTTTAAGGGTTATCAATAACTACCATCTGAATTGTATACCATTCTGCGCCCCCTCCACTGTGATTTTATCACGTATTAGAAGTTTATTTCTATGCATTCTTCACAGAACCCAGAAAAGGAATCTTTTTATTGTATCCTACCTCTTCAATTACAGTGGGATCAAAACCAAGTGACTACTGATGCCATTATTGATTCAGGAGCTTCCGGAAATTTCAGTATTGTAAAAGCTAATAAAATCCCTTTTGATTCTGAAGAAAACACCAGTCACTGTTAGTTATTGATGGGTCAGCAATCAGTACAGGGCTTATCACACACCACACAGTGCCACTATTAGTGGGCACACTGAATTACTCTCTTTTGATGTCTTACCTTCTCCGCATTTCTCTATTGTTTTAGGTATAAACTGGTTACAATTACATCAACCCTCAATAGATTGGTTCACTTTTCAGGTATCATTTAATTCCACATTGTTGTCCACTGTTCTAATACTTGTTTCCCTCAACGTACACTTTTGCAGTCAACATCAGAAAATAATTTTCTACCTAGCGAATACGACTATTTTGCTGATGTCTTCAGTAAAACTGAAGCAGAAAGTTTACCTCCACACTGTATTTATGATTGTCCTATTCAACTACAACCAGGTACTAGTATTTCCTATGGTCATTTATACCCTCTGAGTCAACCAGAGTTGGATCATCTTAAAGAATACTTAGAAGAAAATCTTCGCAAGGGGTTCATCAGGGCATCCACTTCCCCTGCAGGATCAGGAATGTTCTTTGTACGTAACAAGGATTCTACTCTCCGACCGATTATCGAGAGCTAAACAAGCGTACAATCAAAAACAGGTACCCACTACCTCTAATACCTGAAATGATCGATTGATTATCAGAGGCCACCATCTTTTCAAAACTGGACCTCAGAGGAGCATATAATCTCATCCTGATAAGAGAAGGCGACGAGTGGCTTACAGCCTTTAGAACAAGATATGGCTTATATGAATATTTAGTGATGCCTTTTGGGTTATGTAATGCCCCAGCCACCTTCCAACATTTCATAAACAACGTGTTTAGAGACCTCCTTAGATGTCTGGTCGTTTATCTTGACGACATCCTAATTTATTTTCTAAAACCAAGTCAGACCATATCAAACACGTACGTTGGGTACTCTCAAGACTTAGAGTACATAAATTGTATGCCAAACCAGAAAAATGTGTTTTCCACACTAACGAAATATCATTTTTAGGTTATATAATATCTCCTAATGGTATTCAAATGCAGAATGAAAAAGTTGATGCAGTTAAGGATTGGCCACTTCCAAAAACAAAAAAGGAACTCCAAAGATTCCTGGGATTCTCCAATTACTACAGGAAGTTTATTAAAGGATTCTCAAAGGTAGCAAAGCCCCCCTCACTGTACTTACTAGTTCATTAACACCATTCCATTGGACTCCACAAGCTACTACTGCATTCAATAATTTAAAGACATGTTTCACTACAGCTCCCATGCTCAGATTTTCTGATCCAAACCTTCAATATATTTCAGAAGTGGATTAGTCTGATTTTGCTGTTGGAGCTGTACTGTCACAGAGAATCTCACTCACAGAGCCTATATACCCTATTTCTTTCTTTTCAAAAGTAATGAACTCTGCTGAAATAAACTACCCCATTGGGGAAAAAGAACTTCTTGCTATAAGGCGCTCCTTAAAACATTGGAGACATCTGCTAGAGGGAACCAAGTTACCAATTATAATATACACAAATCACAAAAATCTTCAATATTTACAAAACAACATAACGTTATCTGCTAGACAAGTTCGTTGGAGTTTGTACTTCGCCCGATTTAACGTCAATATAATTTACAGACCTGCTACAAAAAATGGAAAAGCTGATGCCCTTTCACGTTCCCTTGAAAAAACAGAAGTAACTGCCACTAGTACCATGATACCTACAGAACGTTTCATAGGAATTTCATCCCAATTCCTCGCAGATGTAAGACGTTCTTTGGAACGACATTTAAATGCCTAACATACCTCCTAGTCAAAGACGCTGGTATCTATTAATATAAGGACAAGATTTATGTACCAACTGATTTTAGATTACAACTAATAAAGAATTATCATGATTCACCTTTGTCTGGTCATCCTGGCATACAACAGACTTTGGAACAACTTACTAGGAATTTCTGGTGGCCTAACATGAAAACCACTATGCAAGAATATATACAATCCTGTCTCGTTTGTGTCACATCAAAATCGGATAAAAAAACACCTTATGGACTTTTAATGCCTTTACCCATACCTGAAAAACCATGGCAACATATATCGATGGACTTTATTGTTGAACGGCAGTTCTCAAAAAATCATAACACCATATTAGTTGTCATAGATATATTCACCAAGATGGCACACTTCATACCGTACAACAAGCTTCCTACTTCTTCAGAAACTGCTACCCTCTTCCTCAATAACATTGTAAGATTACATGGAATACCACCAATAACTGACAGGGGAACCCATTTCACCTCCCGCTTTTGGAACAAACTATGTGATATAAGCCAGATAGATCATCATTTTACTGCATTCCATCCTCAAACAAATGGTCAAGCAGAAAGACTAAACCAATGGCTTGAGCAATACCTCAGGTGTTACTGTTCTTACCATCAGAACAAATGGGTTAAATATCTCCCAATAGCTGAATACACCTTCAACAACCTTGTAAATACATCTACAAAAATGACCCCATTTCTGCTAACTATGGGTATCATCCCTCATTCTCCTTATCTTCCAATGCTGGAACTACTTCACCCTTAGTTGATGAGTTACACAACTCTCTTGGAGAATTTTAAAATGATTCATCAAATTATACAAATGGCGCAAGACACTCAAAAACATTATTATGACTTACGTAGGACTCCTCCAACATACTCAGTAGGAGATCTGGTCTGGCTTTCCACAAACAATCTGAGATTACGAATCCCCAGTAAAAAGCTAACTAGTCTTTTCATTGGACCGTTTCCAATTATACGAATTGTTAATGATAATGCAGTCACCTTGAAATTACCGACTACAATGAAAATACATCCTACATTCCATGTATCCTTGATAAAACCTCACAAGACTACAAGAGACCCACATACTATATTACCTCCAAAACCACAAATCTTAGAGAAAGATGAATACAAAGTACATTCTCTCCTTGATTCACGATATTGTAAGGGAGAATTACAATATTTAGTTCATTGGAAGAGCTACTCATCAGAGCAAGATACTTGGGAGCCAGCATCTAACCTTAAAGCTCCCAGACTTGTATCCATGTTCCACCGGAGGTTTCCTGACCGACCTAGACCTCAAGCTGTGGAACAGCTTGCTTGAATGGGGGTCATGTCATGGATTCAGGAGGTCTGATCTCATTTTTTTTTTTTTTTTTTTTTTTTTCCCTTTAAGCAGTACAAACTACTGGGTTACTTTTCCTTTAATTCCCTTCAATCAATTAACAACTTCAGCAACCTTTAAAAGTTAGACACATCCTAGAACCTGTGCTTAGTATTGTTTTCATAGTGCCTACCAGCAACTACTGAGAATCTGAACCCTTTCCTATTGGAATTTAAAAGTGGAATCTTTCTTTGGGAAACTGCAGTTTTTCATCAGCTTAAGTGGATTCAGCAACTCTCTTAAGGTACCGTTCAAACTTAAAGATTGTATCACCTACTTCTGGATTTGTTTAACTAGCAGGAATTCTATAACTTTTATTCAATGATTTTCTATTAAACTGCATTGTATATTTATTGTCGCTCTGTCATCAAGTGCAGACAGACCTGCTTCTGATATTTGCACCGTTATCCTGTCTGACCTGCTAACCAAATTGTCCCTTTCCTTTATGCTTGTACATTCAACTAGCATAAAACATCAGCATAAAATAAAGTGAAATACATCAAACATTATGCAGGCAAACAAAATCAAATTGCAATCAAACACACTCCAATCTGTGTAATATTCAAGTGGCGCCAAAGTGACTACCTGCGTTCCACCATCTCGTGCTACTGGAAGAGTGACTACGTCACTTTCAATTTCGCCGTATTAACATTGCTCGGTTATAATATACAAAAACTAAAGTGTCATCAAAGAAAATAAGTGTTATTATCAATAGCGTGTCCCCTGTTACATAGTGAATCCTCTAAGTGATACAAGTATTAACCTGTGCAGTATCCTGTGTGTTGCTCATTGGAGACGGATCTTAGTTGTCATGCCAACAACCTCAAACATCCGGATTCGTCATGTGTACCAAATGTATACAGAAACTTATGCATTATCAACTAATTGTGTCATTAATATATGTACATACAGACACCTTGTAATCTGTGCTTATTCAACTTAACTAAACATACTTAAACAAGAGCGATGTACAAGAGGCATATAGCGGTAACTATGGTAACCAAACGCACTGCGCTAGGTGCGTTACCATCAGTTATACTTGTCATATTTCTTAAGGAGTAACCATTCGCCTCTACCCTGTTCCAACATATCCTTAGCACTAGGAGCAATCAGAAAATACATCATATTGTTGGAAATCAGCGTATACAAACAAACTGAAAATCTACAGTACAATGATGTTTGCCCCTTGGATAGATTATATATTACCATCTTGACGATAATTAAAGAACAATAAATGTTACTACTAACCAACTGTGCTAAAGACCCATATCTCCATTTATTAACCACTAAACCGCCCAACACAAAGATCGTAATCTAATTTATAAATTAACTCCTAATCCGCCATTTAAAAACGCAAACAACTAATTAACATATTAAATACTAAACCGCAAAAAACAAATTTAAACAATTAACCTGTAAACCGCCAACCCACACCCAGAACGCAAAGTATTTTTTCTAACAACTATCCCCCCTAAACTAACACCCCTATACATTAACCCTAATAAATTAAACATTTATAATAGTTAAAAACCGAAATTAAACAAATACCTAAAATTCCAAAAAATTAAAAAATCCGAAAATTGCAAAAAATAAAAAAGCTAAAATTACAGAAAAAAACAAACGACATTATCCAAAATAAAAAATACTGTACTCCTAATCTAATACCCCCTTTAAATAACAAAACAAAAAATTTTTTTCTTAAGGAGTAACCATTCGCCTCTACCCTGTTCCAACATATCCTTACAAACAAACTGAAAATCTACAGTACAATGATGTTTGCCCCTTGGATAGATTATATATTACCATCTTGACGATAGATTAATTAAAGAACAATAAAATAACACTATATACAGATGATAATGATCAAAATATTAGTAACTAAAATATATCACTTCTGGACTTCACAATCCCGTATACTGTGGATATTAGGCAAATAGCCTATATGAGCAGTTATGGAAACAATAGGGTTTATGTTACTACTAACCAACTGTGCTAAGGACCCATATCTCCGTTCCAGCACCTCAAATATTGCATAGGACAAAGGTTGGGCCACTAATAGAACCGCAACATATACCCTTATTAAGATATACATATGTTAATACCATATGGTGGCAACTGTACCCATGTACCTATGTTATCATCAGATCAAAAAAATTATATATTTTTTTACAACTGCTTATTATTGTAGTGTCAGTGTCTACATTATTTATACAGTCACTATGCATTGTGACTGTATAAATAATGTGTAGGCTGACCCGCCTCCGAATAATAAACCTGACACTTCAAACCAAAATTTCCGCCATCCCCCAAAAATCACAGCTAATAATAAAATTAATAACCCCTAATTCGAAAACCCCTCACATCGCAATCTACCTAAAAAAAAGTTATTAGCCACTAAACTGCAAATCCACCCATATTACCGCCAAAACCGCATACAATAATAAAACTAACAACTAATCCGAGAACCCCCACATCGCAATTTGCTTTACCTATGTGCTTACAGCGCTGTTGTAGCTGTATATTTTTTTTATTTTTTTGCAATAAATTTGGATTTTTTATAATATCCCCTGAGTACCTGCATCCTCTGTTCTTCAGCACCCCAAAATTAAAACCCTGCTAAACTACCAATAGCCCTTAAAAGGGCTTTTTGTAGGGCATTGCCCTAAAGAAATCCGCTCCTTTACATTAAAAATTAACTTAGTCCCCCCTAACAGTAAACAGCTCCCCCCCACCCACCAAAACCCCCAAAATAAAAAAACCTAACACTAAAAAAACTAAACTACCCATTGCCCCTAAAGGGGCATTTGTATGGGCATTGCACTTAAAAGGGCATTCAGTTATTTTTTGATTGCCTAAAAATCCCTAATCTAAAAAGAAACTAAACCCCCCCTAAAAAAAAAAAAAAAAAAAAGCCCAACTCTAAGCCCCAAATAGGTACTCACGGTTCCTGAAGTTCGGTGGAGAAGGTCTTCTTCCAGGTGGGTCCATCATCTTCTATCTTCATCCACAGCGAAGGGGCTGCGGAGCGGTCTTCCCAGATGTGGCTATCCTTGGGCGGCTTGGAGACTCCGCTTCATATGATCGTCCTCCGCACACTGAACATTGAATGCATGGTACCCCATATTTATTGGGGTATCTTGCATTCCTAATGTCTGATTTTTTTTAAAATCAGCCAATAGGATGAGAGCTAATAATCTTATTGGCTGTTCATATTAGCCAATAAGATTTCAGTAGCTCTCATCCTATTGGCTGATTAAAAAAAAATCAGCCAATAGGAATGCAAGGTACGCCAATAAATATGGGGTACCTTGCATTCAATCTTCAGTGTGCAGCGGACAATCGCATGAAGAGGAGCCTCCACGCCGCAGAGGAGCTCCATATCTGGGAAGACCGCTCCACGCCGCCTTCGCTGTGGATGAAGATGATGGACTCGCCTGGAAGAATACCTTTTCTGCCGAATACTCGAACCGTGAGTACCTATTTGGGGCTTAGTGTTAGTTTTTTTTTGGGGGGGAGGGGTCTCCATCTAAAGGGGGGGTAGAGTCCACGGCTTCATTCATTACTTGTGGGAAATAAGAACCTGGCCACCAGAAGGAGGCAAAGACACCCCAGCCAAAGGCTTAAGTACCTCCCCCACTTCCCTCATCCCCCAGTCATTCTTTGCATTTCGTCACAGGAGGTTGGCAGAGAAGTGTCGGAAGATTCAGAGTAGTCTCTCTTATGGAGGGTAGTACTCTTCGGAATGGGACTGGAGTTTTGAGTAGTCGTGTCAGCCTCTCAGTGAGAGCTTGGTTGAAAGTTAGAGTCCTGAGATGCAGGGAGAGTCTTTCTGCAAAACCATCAAGACTTTTTTTAAAAGCTCCATAAGCAATCAGCGTTGACGAGTTTCGCTGCTTGCTTTCTACACTCAAGTCCATGTCAGGAGCGATGCTACTACACTGTCACACTTGAGAGGCTGTGTTACTGTTCCACGGCATAGATTCTGGTAAGATCGTTTTATTTTTTTTATACACATAATGATAACGCAGAAGACAGGGTCACAGTGTAATACCTTTTTATCTTTATAGAATCAAGGGTTAATATCCCTGGTAGGGGGGATGATTGAACAGGGGGGGTTTATACATAATATTGTTTATTGTGTCATTGCTGCGACGTGTGAGATGAGGCTCTGGCAATGGGTGGACTTAGTTTAACTTCCCGGGAGTATTTGCCCTGCAGATTTGGCACGTTTTCACCCTAGTGTAGGGGCGGTCCTGCGAGGCATTCCTTGGCCTACTGAACTTCTTTGCTTGACTGGCGGTGCAGGAGACGTACCGTTTTCTGTGGTCCGGGTCATAGGAGGTGGTGAGTGCCCCGGCCATTGGAGGTTATAAGGGTGCCATTTTTTATATTTATAATTAGTCCTCAATAAAGCCATATGCTATGGAGGACTCTGACGCATTAGAGGGTACTCCCTCTTTAACTAAGTCTAGTAATTGTGTTTATTGTGAGGAGGTTCCGGTAGATCCACCTGCTCAACTATGTTCCTCATGCCTTGATAAAGTCACGACATCTAGAAAGAATATGATGTCTAGTACTACTGAGCCGTCCACCTCTGAGGGTTCCCCGTTCCGTGAGGTGCGTTCCCTACATTCATCTCTGAGTACACATGCACCTCCCCAGGGCATGACTATTTCGCCTACGGCAGAGATCCATTGGCCGTCAGATTTTGCGGATCAACTGCAAACGGTGGTCTCTAAGGTGATTAGTGCCTTACCACGTTCTGCCAAGCGCAAGCATAAGGTAAAATATGGCGATCCGACCCAGGCGTCTACGCCAATGTATATTTCGGAAAGATTATCCGCTGATGACGACTCCGACTCTTCGGAGGACGTTCCTTCTGGGTCGGAGTCTATGTCATCCAAAGCTCCGACGGCAGAGGAGCCTAACTTTCGGTTTAGGATGGAAAATTTGCGCTTTTTGCTGAAGCAAGTGCTTGCTACCCTCGAGGTTCCAAAACCAAAGCTACCGGAGGAACCTTCGATTCCTAAGCTTGATAATGTATATGAGGACAGGGTGGTGCCTCAGACCTTCTCGGTTCCTGTTAAGATGGCTAACATTAGTTTCTTCCTTTTCCCTTTCTTCTTCCTTTAAGAAGCTGTTCCCCGTCCCTGACTCTCAGTTCAAGCTATGGGGGACTGTCCCTAAGGTGGATGGTGCTATCTCTACGCTCGCGAAGCGAAAAACGATTCCTCTTGAGGATAGTTCGTCTTTTAAAGAGCCCATGGATAAAAAGTTACAGAACATGTTAAGAAAAATGTTTCAACATACGTGGTTTGTTTTTCAGCCTGCAGCCCCGGTAGCTGCGACATATTGGTGCGAGGCTCTGTCCGACATGGTCGAGAGGGAGACTCCCCTCGACGATTTACAGGAGAGAATTAAGGCTTTGAGGGTTGCTAATTCTTTTGTTTGTGATGCCAATATGCAAATTATTCGCCTGAACGCTAAGGTGTCAGGTTTTTCCGTATTGGCCTGCAGGGCTCTGTGGCTAAAGTTGTGGTCTACGGACATGACCTCTAAGTCTAGACTGCTATCCCTTCCATTTCAGAGAAAGATCCTGTTCGGTCCAGGATTGTACGCGATCATATTCACGGTTACGGGAGGCAAGGGCGCTTTCCTGCCGCAGGATAAGAAGGTTAAGCCTAAGGGATCTACTTTTCTTCCATTTCGTGCGGACAAGACCCAACAGCCTGCCGCGAAAGTGGATCAGTCCAAGGGCACTTGGAAACCAGCTCAGTCTTGGAATAAGTCCAAGCAGAACAAGAAGCCCGCCGAAACAAAGTCTCTGCATGAAGGGGTGGCCCCCGACCGGTCTCAGGGCCAAGTAGGGGGCACATTATCTCTCTTCTCAGAAGCCTGGTTGCAGGATGGTTCAGGTTGTCGCCCAAAGATACATGTACCGGTACCCCCAGCAGAAAGGTGTCTAGGGTACTATTCAAACCTTTTCGTGGTCCCAAAGAAGGAGGGCACGTTCTGCCCGATTCTGGACCTAAAATGTTTAAACAAATTTCTGGCTGTTCCATCGTTCAAAATGGAAACGATCAGATCTATTCTGCCCCTAGTTTAAGAGGGTCAGTTCATGAGGACAATAGACTTGAAGGATGCCTACCTTTATGTGCCAATCCACAGGGATCACTTCAGGTTCCTGAGATTTGCATTCCTGGACCAACATTTCCAGTTTGTGGCCCTTCCCTTTGGTCTGGCGACGGCCCCAAGAGTCTTCACAAAGGTTCTGGGGGCCCTACTTGCAGTGGCCAGATCCAGAGGCATTGCTGTGGTGCCCTATCTGGGCGATATCCTAGTCCAGGCGCCGTCGTTCAGACTCGCAGAGGATCACTCGAGGGCTCTTCTTCTTTTGCTCCTATCCCACGGTTGGTAGATAAACACGGAAAGAGTTCCCTGATTTCCAGCAACAGGGTGGAGTTCCTGGGAACGATAATAGGTTCTATATCCATGAGGATATTTCTCACAGATCAGCAACACAGGAAGATTGCGTCCACCTATCTTGCCCTTCAGTCCTCCTCCAGTCCCTCGGTGGCTCAGAGTATGGAGGTGATCGGGCTCATGGTGTCCAGCATCAATGTCATTCCATTCGCCAGTTTCCACCTCAGACCTCTTCAGTTATGCATTTTGAGACAGTGGAACGGCGATCATACAGACCTATCCCAACTGATTACTTTGGACATTCGGACAAGGGAATCCCTCTCTTGGTGGATCCGTCTGGAACATCTGTCCCAAGGGACGTCCTTCCTGAGAACGTCCTGGGAGATTGTGACCACGGACACGAGTTTGGTAGGATGGGGAGCTGTCTGGGGTGTCAGGATGGCACAGGGAAAATGGTCTTGAGAGGAGTCTCTCCTTCCGATCAATATTCTGGAGCTTCGAGCAATCTACAATGCCCTGAAGGCATGGCCTCTACTGGGGTCGTTCAGCTTCATCAGATTCTAGACAGGCAACATTACCTTGGTGGCTTACATCAACCAACGGGGGGGGGGGGGGGGCAACGACGACGAGAAGCTCTCTGGCAATGAGGGAGGTTTCTCGAATATTGGAATGGGCAGAGTCCCACAACTGCTCGCTCTCAGCAATCCACATTCTGGGTGTGGACAACTGGGAAGCGGATTTCCTCAGCAGGCAATCCTTCCATCTGTGGGAATGGTCTCCATCCCTAGGTGTTTGCAGGGATTTGTCACAGATGGGGAGATGCAGGAGATGGACCTCATGGCGTCCAGACTCCATTACAAGCTACCGAGATACGGGTTGCAGTCCAGGGATCCCCAGGCAGAGCTGAGAGATGCCTTAGCGGTGCCTTGGGGGTTCTCCCTAGTTTGCTTTTTTCCACCGTTGCCACTTCTACCTCGTGTAGTTGCCCGCATCAAGCAGGAGCAAGCTTTGGCTATTCTGATTGCTCCGTTATGGCCGCGGAGGACGTGGTTTGGGGATGTCATCTTCTCCTCCATGGAGGTTACCCTGTCGCAGGGATCTGTTGGTACATGGTCCTTTTCCACATAAAAATCTAGATTCTCTGAGGCTGACTGCGTGGAGATTGAACGTTTAGTCTCGGCTAAGAGATGATAGATGCGACGAGTGTATCAATCACTCTCTCAGAAAACCCTAAGGTGTGGAGGACTTGTCCTGGTGTGAGAAGCATGGATATCCTTGGCACAAGGTTAAGGTATCCAGGATTTTGTCCTTTCTCTAGGACGGTTTGGAAAAAGGACTTGCCGCCAGGTCCTTGAAGGGACAGTTTTCGGCATTATCTGTTTTGTTGCACAAGAGGCTCGCTGAGCTTCTGATATTCAGTCCTTTGTTCAGGCTCTATCTAGAATCAGACCTGTTTTTAGACAGTCCGCTCCTCCCTGGACCTTGAACTTGGTTCTGAGGGTATTGCAGAGGGTTCCGTTTGAATCTATGCACTCTATTGACATTAAGATTCTTTCCTGGAAAGTCCTCTTTCTGTTGGCTATTGCATCGGCTCGCAGAGTCTCGGAGTTGGCGGCCTTGCAATTTGAGCCTCCTTATTTGATCTTTGACGCTGATAAGGCTGTTCTACGCACTGGTTTGGGATTTCTTACCAAAGTTGTGTCTATCAGGAAATAGTAGTTCCTTCTTTGTGTCCTATCCCCTCTTCTCCTAAGGAGGGTTACTTCATAATTTGGACGTGGTTCGAGCCTTGAAGTTTTATCTTCAGGCTACAAAGGAATTCAGACAATCTACATCTCTTTTGTGGTGTATGCAGGGAAGCGCAAGAGGCAGAAAGCCTCTTCTACTTCTTTGTCCTTTTGGTTGAGGAGCATGATTCACTTAGCCTATGAGACAGCGGGACATAAGCCTCCTCAGAGGATCATGGCTCATTCGACTAGAGCTGTGGCTTCTTCTTGGGCCTTTAAGAACTAGGCCTCTATGGAGCAGATTTGTAAGGCGGCTACCTGGTCCTCCTTACATACCTTTTTATAGTTTTACAAATTTGACGTTTTTGCTTCGGCGGAAGCTGTTTTTGGGAGAAAGATTTTACAGGCTGTGTGCCCTCAGATTAGGGTCCGCCTTTTTTTGCCCTCCCGTTTTTCATTGTGTCCTCTAGAGCTTGGGTATTTGTTCCCACAAGTAGTGAATGAAGCCGTGGACTCTCCTTTCCTTTAGATGGAAAACATAAATTATGCTTACCTGATAATTTAATTTCCATCAAGGGGAGGAGAGACCACGGCTCCCGCCCATTGCTCCGGTGGGCGGACCTAAATTTAATTTTTGTTCTTCTGGCAGCATTTATACCCTGATATTTATCCTACTGTTCCTTGTTCCTTCGGCAGAATGACTGGGGGATGAGGGAAGTGGGGGAGGTATTTAAGCCTTTGGCTGGGATGTCTTTGCCTCCTCCTGGTGGCCAGGTTCTTATTTCCCACAAGTATTGAATAAAGCCGTGGACTCTCCTCCCCTCGATGGAAATGAAATTATCAGGTAAGCATAATTTATGTTTTTTATTTTTAAGATTAGGGATTTGGGCCGCTGTGAAAGAGCTAAATCCCCTTTTAAGGGCAGTAAAATAGCTGAATGCCCTTTTTAAGGGCAATGTCCATACAAATGCCCCTTTAGGGGCAATGGGTAGTTTAGGTTTTTTTATTTGGGGGGTTTGGTGGGTGGGGGGTTTTACTGTTAGGGGGGGACTTGGTTTATTTTTAATATAAAAGAGCTGATTTCTTTAGGGCAATGCCCTACAAAAAGCAATTTTAAGGGCTTTTGGTAGTTTATTCTTAGATTAGGGGGTGTTTTTATTTGGGGGTCTTTTTTATTTTCATAGGGATGTTTAATTTTTTTTTTATTTTGGATAATGTGGTTTATTATTTTGTGTAATGTTAAACTTTTTATTTTCTGTAATTTTAGATTAGTTTAAACTTTAGTTTTCTTTATTTTTAAAGTAATGTTAGGGTTTGTATTTTAATTGTAATTTAGGATTATTTTAATTTATGCAATGGGATTAATTTAGGGGGTGTTAGGTTAGGGGGCTTAATGATTAGTAATTTGCGTTGTGGGGTTTAGGGGTTAATAGATGTATTAGGTTAATTAGCAATGTGTGTTAATGACGGTTTAGGGGTTAATAGATGTATTAGGTAGTTTGCGATTTTGGGGTTGGTGGATTTAGGGAATAATAATAATATTATTATTAGGTAGTTGTTTGTTTTTTCTTAACACTTATTTCGGGCAGTTAGTTTTTTTTTTTTTTTTTTAATACTTATTTCGGGCGGTTAGGTTTTTTGTTTTTAATGCTCAGTTTGCCTTCGCTGCATCCCGGTGGATTCCGAAAATGACAGGGTGGTGAAAGAATCCACCTGCAGTGGATTCTTTCACCACCCTGCCATTTTCGGGAATTCAACTGCATCATGGTGAATTCTTTTGACTGTGCGCGCAGCCAACATTCCTTTGAGTATAGATATGAACATTCAAAATAAAAACTTTGATAGTAAAATTATTAGAAAACTTACTTTTCTCCTGGCTGTTTTACCAATTATTCTGAGGCTTGACCACCTCCCGCGAGGAGGATGGGCTCACTATGAGTGACAAGTTTTGTCTTCCAATCCAAGATTAGCCTATTTGCATTTTTCCCCCCATTGTGTGTGCATGTGAGCGTGCACGTGCTCCCCCTTCGCACGTGCACGTAACCTACTTCAGAGTGAGCCTGTGTAATGTTGCTGATAAACGATAAAGCTCTTCATGTCTTGCGGTCTTATAATTTGCTACATACAGATATGCAACAGGGGTAGCGTAAATCAAGAATAGATAGGTACCTAGATAGATCTAGGTACTGATCAAAAAATCAATTAATTTTGCTGTTAAGAAGGTTACAAAGTACATATCAGAAGTGCAATACATCAGTAACCTGGAACAACAACATATTTTTATCTTTTCAATTCACTCTGTTAATATGTATGGACTTATATCATTGTTTTGTGCTAAAGCTAAGATACTGATTCGGGGTTTGGAATCAGTACAGCAATCTTGTCTTTAGTAGCATAAAATGCCACTCATTTTGCTCTATAGCAGCACTGAGAATAGTCTTCTAGATGCTGAGGTTGTGGAAACCTACAATAAGGAAATTCAGGAATGTGTGAGATATGCTCAAGCTTTGTTAGATCGCATCTGCAGTCAGTATATATTTCTATTTGATTTGATCTTTACAGAGGTTAGGGGGAGTAACCTTTCAGTGTTCCCTGTCATATTATCACACCTTTATCTTGACAGAATGCTGAAAGAAGATCCTGTCTTATTCCAGCTCTACAAGGACCTTGTAGTGAGTCAGGTGATCAGTGCTGAAGAGTTCTGGGCCAATCGGCTAAGTTTAAATTCTTTGGACTCTGCGTCTTCTAACAGCAAGCAAGACGTGGGCATTTCGGCTGCTTTCTTGGTATGTCTTATCACTCGTTAAACTTTTCTTATGCTAACAAGTTGGGTTCGTAAAAAGAAGCCTTAGTACCGCAAGTCTTCAGAGTTCGTAATTTGGATGAAACTGTCATGTCCTTTTTTAATATCTATTATTAAAATTGCTTGTTTAATGTGATACCATCATGATTATACAGGCTTCACAAACTTAAATTCCAACTCCTAAATATCATTTAAAGATTAAAGTTTAAAAACAAAACAAACAAAAAAAACAGCAAACCAAAGGAACGTTCTCAAAAACCTGTCAAGGTTTTTAAAACATTTAATCCATTTCAGTTCTACTACGCCTTTAAACAAGCTAAGCCCCAAGGGCTTTCTGTTATCTCCCTCTTGGTGTTGTGTTGTTAGTACTTACTGGCTAGAGCTTACATAAAGCTGCACGTTCGGGAGTATAGTCGTTATCAAGCAGGTGTTGAGTTAGTATTTACTGGCCAGAGCTTACATAGAGATGCACGTTTGGCAGTTTAGTAGTTAACAAGCAGGTGTTGAGTTGTATTTACTGGCCAGAACTTACATAAAGCTGCACGTTTGGGAGTATAGTAGTTATCAAGCAGGTGTTGTGCTGTTGGTATTTACTGGCTCGAGCTTACATAAAGCTGCACTTTTGGGAGTATAGTAGTTATCAAGCAGGTGTTGTGTTGTTAGTATTTACTACTGGCCAGAGCTTACATCAAGCTGCACTTTTGGGAGTATAGTAGTTATCAAGCAGGTGTTGTGTTGTTAGTATTTACTACTGGCCAGAGCTTACATCAAGCTGCACTTTTGGGAGTATAGTAGTTATCAAGCAGGTGTTAAGTTAGTATTTACTGGCCAGAGCTTACATAAAGCTGCACGTTTGGGAGTATAGTAGTTATCAAGCAGGTGTTGAGTTGTTAGTATTTACTGACCAGAGCTTACATAAAGCTGGACGTTTGGGAGTATAGTAGTTATCAAGCAGGTGTTGTGTTAGTACTTACTGGCCAGAGCTTACATAAAGCTGCACTTTTGGGAGTATAGTAGTTATCAAGCAGGTGTTAAGTTAGTATTTACTGGCCAGAGCTTACATAAAGCTGCACGTTTGGGAGTATAGTAGTTGCCAAGAAGGTGTTGAGTTGTTAGTATTTACTGGCCAGAGCTTACATAAAGCTGCACGTTTGGGAGTATAGTCGTTATCAAGCAGGTGTTGTGTTAGTACTTACTGGCCAGAGCTTACATAAAGCTGCACTTTTGGGAGTATAGTAGTTATCAAGCAGGTGTTGAGTTGTTAGTATTTACTGGCCAGAGCTTACATAAAGCTGGACGTTTGGGAGTATAGTAGTTAACAAGCAGGTGTTGAGTTGTTAGTATTTACTGGCCAGAGCTTACATAAAGCTGCACGTTTGGGAGTATAGTAGTTATCAAGCAGGTGTTGAGTTGTTAGTATTTACTGGCCAGAGCTTACATAAAGCTGGACGTTTGGGAGTATAGTAGTTAACAAGCAGGTGTTGAGTTGTTAGTATTTACTTGCCAGAGCTTACATAAAGCTGCACATTTGGGAGTATAGTAGTTATCAAGCAGGTGTTGAGTTGTTGGTATTTACTGGCCAGAGCTTACATAAAGCTGCAGTTTTGGGAGTATAGTCGTTATCAAGCAGGTGTTGTGGTGTTAGTATTTACTGGCCAGAGCTTACATAAAGCTGCACGTTTGGGAGCATAGTCGTTATCAAGCAGGTGTTTAGCAATTAATGCTCCACTTTTACGTTGGAAACCAGAGTGTTTGTTCAGTAATGAAATTATTCCTTTGACTGCTGTTGCCAGGACTGACATTTAGTATCTGGTTCACAAGCCAGATGCATCTCAAGCAATGCAAGGTAAAAAAGGACATCTTACATCTACGTAAGTGTAGTATTTAGTGAAAGGTAAAACATTAATTTTGTTGAAAACACCTGGCACCAGGTATGGAGTTAAAATGAACATGTTTAGTAGGTTTAAAAATCATAAAAACAAATAACCCTTCAAATCAGTTATTACTGGTGATGAGATGCACATAAAGCATCAAGAGAATCTTCCCATAGCTCTGGTTATGCTCACGTAGATTATTCACAGTTCTGTCATCCAATAAATACAAGAAAAATGCGTATCCTGATCCACAATCACTTTGTCAGGAAACGCATAATGGCGCAAACCTAAACCCGCTCTTACAGCCAAGAGGCACTGTTGGCCATGACGCCATACTGGATAGGTAGATGGAAGCCCCACTCAAATCCACAGACATGTTAGTTTGATGAGTGTATATCTGAAATGAGAGGCTATTTAAAGCCTGGAGTGTATTTGTGCATCTGGTTTTTGCCTTATTTGTAGGATGAATTATCTGTTACCAGATCTCTCTGGTATGAGTGAAGCTTCCAGGTACCGACAGCTGACTGTATCTTCTTGTTGTAAGTAAAGGTCCAGCGTTGTATGCTTTTTGATCCTGAGACGTCAGAGGGAGCCGTCTGATTGTGGATCAGACAAAGGAACTATCAGCTATACATACGTGAGCGTAAGCAGAGATAAAGGTCCGTTCTCTTTATGCATTAGGTGCAGTTCATTACCGATAGTTGTTTGTTTTGATGAATATTTTTTGTTTTTCTTTACTCTTAAAATGTGGAATTTAACATGATACCTGGTGTCAGTTGTAAGAGAATAATACCTTTCCCTTCACTAAATATTGTGCTTTTTTAGTTTGTATTGTTAAAAATATAGTAGTCAACTGTGTCTGGTTTATTTTTCTAATACTTTAAACAATCCTGGTTAAAGTGAGTAATCCTCTTCTATGTAACTTTAATGGGACAGTGGTTAAAATCTAAACTGCTGAATATTGTTAGTTTATTTTGTGACCTTAAGACAAATAATTGTATTGGCACCGGCTTATACTGTCCTGCTATCTACTGTATATACGTTTTTGTCTGTTTCCATTATTAATATTTTAGTATATGTGAAAACTGCATAGTGTTCTGACACCCGAGGTACGGAAAATAGGTAGAGGAGCTGAATATACAACATTGTGTTAATAGTGCACCAATTAGAGGGAGCTTTCTCCTGTTAAGTGTAGTCAGTCCACGGGTCATCCATTACTTATGGAATATATCTCTTCCTAACAGGAAACTGCAAGAGAATTACCCAGCAGAGCTGCTATATAGCTCCTCCCCTCACATATCATACTCAGTCATTCTCTTGCAGCCTAACTAAAAAGGAAGCTGTGAGAGATCTGTGGTGTTTTTTAACTTAGTTTATTTCTACAATCAAAAGTTTGTTATTTTTAAATGGCACCGGAGTGTGCTGTTTATTCTCAGGCAGCATTAGAAGAAGAATCTGCCTGAGTTTTTTTCTATGGTCTTAGCAGACGTAACTAAGATCCACTGGCTGTTTCTCATCTGAGGAGTGAGGTAACTTCAGAGAAGGGGAATAGCATGCAGGGCTCCCCTGCAACAAATGAGGTATGTGCAGTAATTTATTTTCTGAGGAATGGAATTGACTGAGAAAATACTGCTGATACCATTGTAAAGTAAGTTCAGCCTTAAATGCAGTGATAGCGACTGGTATCAGGCTGATGTGTGTGTACACTGAATGTATTTTTCTAAGGAATGGAATTGACTCTGAAAATACTGTTAATACTGAAATAATGTATGAGCCTTAACTGCAGTAAAAACGACTGGTAGCAGGCTTATTAATAATAATACATAACTTTCAAATGTATGTTTAAAACGTTTACTGGCTTGTTAATCGTTTTTGTGAGGTACTTGGTGATAAAACTTATTAGGGCATGATTTTTACCACATGGCCATTTTTGTTTTCTGCATAGAAACAGTTTCTGAGCTTCCCCACTGTTGTAATATGAGTGGGAGGGGCCTATTTTAGCGCTTTTTTGCGCAGTAAAAATTCAGTCACAATCTGTCTACTTCATCCTCCATGATCCAGATCGTCTCTAGAGAGCTCAGGGGTCTTCAAAATCCATTTTGAGGGAGGTAATCAGGCACAGCAGTCCTGTGACAGTGTATTTGACTGTGAGAAAAACGTTAATTATATAATTGTTATCCGTTTTGGGTACTAAGGGGTTAATCATCCATTTGCTGGTGGGTGCAATCCTTTGCTAACTTAATACATTTACTGTGAAAATTTGGTTGCTATAACTATTTTGGTCATTGTTATTTCAACTGTCAGTTTTTCTGTGCTTCTTAAAGGGATACTAACCCCTCATTTTTTCTTTCATGATTCAGATAGAGCATGCCATTTTAAGCAACTTTCTAATTTACTCCTATTATCAATTTTTCTTTGTTCTCATGTTATCTTGATTTGAAAAAGCAGTAATAAAACGTTAGGAGCCGGCCCATTTTTTAGTTCAGCACCTTGGTAGAGCTGCTGATTGGTTTGCTACATTTAGCCACAAATCAGCAAGTTCTACCCATGTGCTGAACAAAAAATGGTCTGGCTCTAAAGCTTACAGTACTGCTTTTTCAAATCAAGATAGCATGAGAACAAAGACAAATTAATAATAGGAGTAAATTAGAAAGGTGCTTAAAATCTCATTCTCTATCTGAATCATGAAATAAAAAAATTGGGTTTAGTATCCCTTTAAAGGCACAGTAACATTTTTTATATTGCTAGTCTCATTGCTAGTTTGTTTAAACATGTCTGACTCAGATGAATCTCTTTGTTCACTATGTTTAAAGGCCAATGTGGAGCCCAATAGAAATTTGTGTACTAATTGCATTGATGCTACTTTACATAAGTCAATCTTTACATGTAAAGAAATTATCACCAGACGACGAGGGGGAAGTTATGCCGACTAACTCTCCTCACGTGTCAGTACCTTCGCCTCCTGCTCAGGAGGTGCGTGATTTTGTGGCGCCAAGTACATCAGGGAGGCCCTTACAAATCACTTTGCAAGACATGGCTACTGTTATGACAGAAGTATTATCTAAGTTGCCAGAATTAAGAGGCAAGCGCGATATCTCTGGGTTAAGGATAAAGCGCGGATGAGATGAGAGCCATGTCAGATACTGCGTCACAGTTTGCAGAACGTGAGGACGGAGAGCTTCATTCTGTGGGTGACGGATCTGATCCAGGGAGACTGGATTCAGAGATTTCCAATTTTAAATTTAAGCTAGAGAACCTCCGCACATTGCTAGGGGAGGTATTAGCGGCTCTGAATGATTGTAACACGGTTGCAATTCCAGAGAAATTATGTAGGTTGGATAGATACTATGCGGTACCGGTGTGTACTGACGTGTTTCCTATACCAAAAAGGCTTACAGAGATTATTAGCAAGGAGTGGGATAGACCGGGTGGGCCTTTTACCCCTCCTCCCATATTTAGGAAAATGTTTCCTATTGACGCCACCACACGAGACTTATGGCAGACGGTCCCTAAGGTGGAGGGAGCAGTTTCTACTTTAGCTAAGCGTACCACTATCCCGGTGGAGGATAGTTGTGCCTTTTCAGATCCAATGGATAAAAAATTAGAGGGTTACCTTAAGAAAATGTTTGTTCAACAAGGTTTTATTTTACAGCCCCTCGCATGCATTGCGCCTGTCACTGCTGCGGCAGCATTCTGGTTTGAGTCTCTGGAAGAGGCCATTCGCTCAGCTCCATTGGATGAAATAATCAACAAGCTTAAGACACTTAAGCTAGCTAACGCATTTGTTTCTGATGCCGTTGTGCATTTAACCAAACTTACGGTTAAGAACTCCGGATTCGCCATCCAAGCGCGCAGAGCGTTATGGCTTAAATCCTGGTCAGCTGACGTGACTTCTAAATCTAAATTGCTTAATATTCCTTTCAAAGGGCAGACCTTATTCGGGCCCGGCTTGAAAGAAATTATTGCTGACATTACGGGAGGTAAGGGCCATGCTCTACCTCAGGACAGGGCCAAATCAAAGGCCAAACAGTCTAATTTTCGTGCCTTTCGTAACTTCAAGGCATGAGCAGCATCAACTTCCTCCGCTCCAAAACAGGAAGGGGCTGTTGCTCGTTACAGACAGGGCTGGAAAGTTAACCAGTCCTGGAACAGGGGCAAGCAGGCCAAGAAACCTGCTGCTGCCCCCAAAACAGCACGAAGAGAGGGCCCCCTATCTGGAAACAGATCTAGTGGGGGGCAGACTTTCTCTCTTCGCCCAGGCTTGGGCAAGAGATGTCCAGGATCCCTGGGCGTTGGAGATCATATCTCAGGGATATCTCCTGGACTTCAAAACTTCTCCTCCACGGGGGAGATTTCATCTTTCAAGGTTATCAGCAAACCAAATAAAGAAAGAGGCGTTTCTATGCTGTGTACAAGACCTCTTACTAATGGGGGTAATCCACCCAGTTCCGTGGACGGAACACGGGCAGGGATTCTATTCAAACCTATTTGTGGTTCCCAAGAAAGAGGGAACCTTCAGGCCAATCTTGGACTTAAAAATCCTAAACAAATTTCTAAGAGTTCCATCATTCAAAATGGAAACTATTCGAACCATCCTTCCCATGATCCAAGAGGGTCAGTACATGACCACAGTGGATCTAAAGGATGCCTACCTTCACATACCGATTCACAAGGACCATTACCGGTATCTGAGATTTGCCTTCCTAGACAGGCATTACCAGTTTGTAGCTCTCCCTTTCGGTTTAGCTACGGCTCCAAGAATCTTTACAAAAATTCTAGGATCACTTCTGGCGGTACTAAGACCGCGAGGCATAGCGGTGACTCCGTACCTAGACGACATTCTGATACAAGCGTCAAGTTTTCAAACTGCCAAGTCTCATACAGAGATAGTTCTGGCATTTCTGAGGTCGCATGGGTGGAAGGTGAACGTGGAAAAGAGTTCTCTATTACCACTTACAAGAGTTCCCTTTCTAGGGACTCTTATAGATTCTGTAGAGATGAAAATTTACCTGACAGAGGCCAGGTTATTAAAACTTCTAAATGCTTGCCGTGTCCTTCACTCCATTCCACACCCGTCAGTAGCTCAGTGCATGGAAGTAATCGGCTTAATGGTAGCGGCAATGGACATAGTACCATTTGCGCGCCTGCATCTCAGACCGCTGCAATTGTGCATGCTAAGTCAGTGGAACGGGGATTACTCAGATTTGTCCCCCCTACTAAATCTGGATCAAGAGACCAGATATTCTCTTCTATGGTGGCTTTCTCGGCCACATCTGTCCAAGGGGATGACCTTTCACAGGCCAGATTGGACGATTGTAACAACAGACGCCAGCCTTCTAGGCTGGGGAGCAGTCTGGAATTCACTGAAAGCTCAGGGATTATGGACTCAGGAGGAGAAACTCCTCCCAATAAATATTCTGGAGTTAAGAGCAATATTCAATGCTCTCCTAGCTTGGCCTCAGTTAGCAACTCTGAGGTTCATCAGATTTCAGTCGGACAACATCACGACTGTGGCTTACATCAACCATCAAGGGGGAACCAGAAGTTCCCTAGCGATGTTGGAAGTCTCAAAGATAATTCGCTGGGCAGAGTCTCACTCTTGCCACCTGTCAGCGATCTACATCCCAGGCGTGGAGAACTGGGAGGCGGATTTTCTAAGTCGCCAGACTTTTCATCCGGGGGAGTGGGAGCTTCATCCGGAGGTCTTTGCTCAACTGATTCGTCGTTGGGGCAAACCAGATCTGGATCTCATGGCGTCTCGTCAGAACGCCAAGCTTTCTTGTTACGGATCCAGGTCCAGGGACCCGGGAGCGGTGCTGATAGATGCTCTGACAGCCCCTTGGGTCTTCAACATGGCTTATGTGTTTCCACCATTCTCGATGCTTCCTCGTTTGATTGCCAAGATCAAACAGGAGAGAGCTTCGGTGATTCTGATAGCGCCTGCGTGGCCACGCAGGACCTGGTATGCAGACCTAGTGGACATGTCGTCCTGTCCACCGTGGTCTCTGCCTCTGAGACAGGACCTTCTAATTCAGGGTCCTTTCAAACATCCAAATCTAATTTCTCTGAGGCTGACTGCATGGAGATTGAACGCTTGATTCTATCAAAGCGTGGCTTCTCTGAGTCGGTTATTGATACCTTAATACAGGCTAGGAAGCCTGTTACCAGAAAAATTTACCATAAGATATGGCGTAAATATTTACATTGGTGCGAATCCAAGAGTTACTCATGGAGTAAGGTTAGGATTCCTAGGATATTGTCCTTTCTACAAGAGGGTTTAGAAAAGGGCTTATCTACTAGTTCGTTAAAGGGACAGATTTCTGCTCTGTCTATTCTTCTACACAAACGTCTGGCTGAAGTTCCAGACGTTCAGGCTTTAACTAGGATTAAGCCTGTGTTTAAGTCTGTTGCTCCGCCGTGGAGCTTAAACTTAGTTCTTAAATGTTCTCAAGGCGTTCCATTTGAACCCCTTCATTCCATTGATATCAAGCTGTTATCTTGGAAAGTTCTGTTTTTGATGGCTATTTCCTCGGCTCGAAGAGTCTCTGAGTTATCTGCCTTACATTGTGATTCTCCTTATCTGATTTTTCATTCAGACAAGGTAGTCCTGCGTACTAAACCTGGGTTCTTACCTAAGGTAGTTACTAACAGGAATATCAATCAAGAGATTGTTGTTCCATCTCTGTGTCCTAACCCTTCTTCAAAGAAGGAACGACTTTTGCATAATCTGGACGTAGTCCGTGCCCTGAAATTCTATTTGCAGGCAACTAAGGTTTTTCGTCAAACTTCTTCCCTGTTTGTCGTTTACTCTGGACAGAGGAGAGGTCAAAAGGCTTCGGCTACCTCTCTCTCTTTTTGGCTTCGTAGCATAATACGCTTAGCCTATGAGACTGCTGGACAGCAGCCTCCTGAAAGGATTACAGCTCATTCTACTAGAGCTGTGGCTTCCACCTGGGCCTTTAAAAATGAGGCCTCTGTTGAACAGATTTGCAAGGCTGCGACTTGGTCTTCGCTTCACACTTTTTCAAAATTTTACAAATTTGACACTTTTGCTTCGTTGGAGGCTATTTTTGGGAGAAAGGTACTTCAGGCAGTGGTTCCTTCTGTTTAATGTTCCTGCCTTGTCCCTCCCTTCATCCGTGTACTTTAGCTTTGGTATTGGTATTCCATAAGTAATGGATGACCCGTGGACTGACTACACTTAACAGGAGAAAACATAATTTATGCTTACCTGATAAATTCCTTTCTCCTGTGGTGTAGTCAGTCCACGGCCCGCCCTGTTTTTACGGCAGGTCTAAATTTTAATTAAACTCCAGTCACCACTGTACCCTATGGTTCCTCCTTTCTCGTCTGCTTTGGTCGAATGACTGAGTATGATATGTGAGGGGAGGAGCTATATAGCAGCTCTGCTGGGTAATTCTCTTGCAGTTTCCTGTTAGGAAGAGATATATTCCATAAGTAATGGATGACCCGTGGACTGACTACACCACAGGAGAAAGGAATTTATCAGGTAAGCATAAATTATGTTTTTGTTGTTGGCTGGAAATGACTATAATTGCATTTTACTGCTGGCAATCTGTAATTTAAACCACAATTACTGCGTTATAAATGTTGATATTTAAAATAAGTAGAATTTTCTGTGTTGACTAAAGAGGTCCTGTTGTTTTTAGGCCGATGTTCGTCCTCAAACAGATGGATGCAATGGTTTGCGTTACAATTTGACTTCCGATATCATAGAATCAATATTCAGGACATATCCAGCTGGTATGATTTATCTTTTATAATAGTACGGTGATATTTTCTAGGCTAGTGACTTTAAAACTGCTTAACTATATACACACACGGCTAAATATTTTTTTCTTCTTTCAATATTTTTTCCAGTGTCATAACAAACTAAACTAGACATTTTTCCCAGAACATGTACACTATCTGACTGCATTACTGTCCAATAAAAGAACATTTTTTATATGTATTTATAAAGTTTATTCACAAAACTACAGGTTTGACATCCTGTCCTGCAGTTCCTTTTTAAGTAAGGCCACACCTACATGTAAATCCCACAGACGCAGAAGAAATAGAGCTAGTCCTTAACAAAACATGATTGTATATAACTAGTCATTAATAAAATATGATTGTATATAACTAGTCCTTAACAAAACATGATTGTATATAACTAGTCATTAATAAAATATGATTGTATATAACTAGTCCTTAACAAAACATATTTGTATATAACTAGTCATTAATAAAACATGATTGTGTATAACTAGTCATTAATAAAACATGATTGTATATAACTAGTCCTTAACAAAACATGATTGTGTGTAACTAGTCATTAACAAAACATGATTGTGTATAACTAGTCCTTAACAAAACATGATTGTGTGTAACTAGTCCTTAACAAAACATGATTGTGAATAACTAGTCCTTAACAAAACATGATTGTGTGTAACTAGTCATTAACAAAACATGATTGTGTATAACTAGTCCTTAACAAAACATGATTGTGTGTAACTAGTCATTAATAAAACATGATTGTGTATAACTAGTCATTAACAAAACATGATTGTGTATAACTAGTCCTTAACAAAACATGATTGTGTATAACTAGTCATTAATAAAACATGATTGTGTGTAACTAGTCCTTAACAAAACATGATTGTGTATAACTAGTCCTTAACAAAACATGATTGTGTGTAACTAGTCATTAACAAAACATGATTGTGTATAACTAGTCATTAATAAAACATGATTGTGTATAACTAGTCATTAACAAAACATGATTGTGTATAACTAGTCATTAATAAAACATGATTGTGTATAACTAGTCATTAACAAAACATGATTGTGTGTAACTAGTCATTAACAAAACATGATTGTGTATAACTAGTCCTTAACAAAACATGATTGTGTATAACTAGTCATTAATAAAACATGATTGTGTGTAACTAGTCCTTAACAAAACATGATTGTGTATAACTAGTCCTTAACAAAACATGATTGTGTGTAACTAGTCATTAACAAAACATGATTGTGTATAACTAGTCATTAACAAAACATGATTGTGTATAACTAGTCATTAATAAAACATGATTGTGTATAACTAGTCATTAACAAAACATGATTGTGTATAACTAGTCATTAATAAAACATGATTGTGTATAACTAGTCATTAACAAAACATGAGTGTGTGTAACTAGTCATTAACAAAACATGAGTGTGTGTAACTAGTCATTAATAAAACATGATTGTGTGTAACTAGTCCTTAATAAAACATGATTGTGTATAACTAGTCATTAATAAAACATGATTGTGTATAACTAGTCCTTAATAAAACATAATTGTGTGTAACTAGTCATTAATAAAACATGATTGTGTATAACTAGTCATTAATAAAACATGATTGTCTAATTTATCTACTTTTCTTGGGTATCCTTTGAAGAAGTAATTATGCACTACAGGGAGCTAGCTTACCACATTGATAAGTCAATGACGAGGCATATATGTGCAGCCACCAATCAGCAGCTAGCTTCCAACTCCTAAGCCTACCTAGGTATCCTTTTCAACAAAGGACACAAAGGGAACAAAGCAAGGTAAAAGAAGTTAAATGGTATGTTCTATCTGAATCACGGTTTATTGGCAGGGGGAGTGGTTTCATGTCCCTTTAAGGCTAATAAGCAAGACTCCCACTACTTTATTGCTTGACAGTGACGTGCTTCGTTATGGAACATGGGTTTTACAAAAGTTACGTTTTAGATGACTTTGCCCCTTTAAATGTGACTACAAATTTCCATCCATTTCATGATCTGAATTTGTGCTTCCTGTGCTAATCCTAAAGGGACAGCAAGGTCACAAGCCCACATTTTTCTTTCATGCTTTAGATAGAGACTACAGTTTTAAACACCTTTCCAATTTACTTTGTGAAATTTGCTTCATTCTCATGGTATAATTTTTTGAAGTAACAATAATGCACTACTGGGAGCTAGCTAAACACATCTGGTGAACCAATGACAAGAGGCATTAATGTGCAGCCACCAATCAGCAGATAGCTCCCAGTAGTTTATTGCTGTTTCTAAGCCTACCTTGGTATGCTTTTCAGCAAATGATATCAAGAGAACAAAGCAAATTAGATAATAGACTCATATTGTAAAGTTGTTTTAAAATCACACGGTCTCTGAATCATGAAAGAAAAAATGTGGGTTTCATATTCTATTAAATCCATTTAAACAATTTTTCAATTTACTTCTGTTTACAATTTTGCTTTGTTCTGTTGGTATCCTTTGTTAGAGTAATCCTATGGGAGCTCAGGAGCGTGCACGTGTCTTTAGCCATCTGTTGTAGTTACAAACAAAGTAAAACCACAGATCAGCGTAACTGCCAGTAAATCCGGTCTGAGGCCTTTAGCGAAGCTTTGCTTTCTGTACCTATTTGTTTCTATGGAGCAGCTACATACGACTCTCTATCTTCATCTATATTTATGCTGAGCATTTCCCTGTACTGACTTTTTACGTTTTCTATTTTTATGGCTATTTATGTCTGATGGGAAAATAGATTTATAAGCTGCTTTGATTTAAAGGGACAGTAAACACCAATTTTCATATAACCGCATGTAATAGCCACTACTATATACAATTATTTGCACAGATACTGATTTAGAAATCCAGTATAAAACCTTTTAAAAACTTAGTAGCTCCTAATTTAGCACTGTTGGTAAGATTAGGCTGGGGCACCTACTGAAAGGGGCTGACAGCAGAAACTCCCCCCTCCTCTGCATATTAAAAGACCCATTATACAAACAGAAGCATCCTGAAGTCTGTATACATCTAAAACTTTGGCGCTTGGTTAGGAGTCTGAAAATCATCACAATGTTTTTTTTAAAAAAAAGCAAAACTATACATTTTTACAAAACACCCCCATATGGGCTGTATAAATGGATCATCTACAAAACATTTATACAAAGAAAAATCTAGTGTACAATGTCCCTTTTAATACATCTCTTCTTCTGTAATTGTTCACCATCTTTTTTCAATAGTGAAACTAAAATACGCAGAGAACGTTCCACATAACATGACGGAAAAAGAGTTTTGGACTCGATTTTTTCAGTCACATTATTTTCACCGGGACAGGCTAAACACTGGATCAAAAGATTTGTTTGCAGAGTGTGCCAAACTGGATGACAAAGGTACAGTTGTACTATTTATTTATATATCATTGTTGTTTTAACTAATTTGTAGTAAACATAGGATAAAGCCAGCAAAAAACAATATACATATTTCTTTTTTATGACACGATGAGTCCACGGATCATCTTAATTACTAATGGGATATTCACCTCCTGGTCAGCAGGAGGAGGCAAAGAGCACCACAGCAGAGCTGTTAAATAGCTCCTCCCTTCCCTCCCACTCCTGTCATTCTCTTTGACTATGTTAGTGCTAGGAAGAGGTAAAGTGAGGTGTTAGAAAAGATTCTTCAATCAAGTGTTTATTATTTTTAAAGTAGTGCCAGAGTGTGCTGCTTTGTTCTAGGGTGTAGCCGTAATCCATATCCATGTCTTCAGTAGAGCTCTTGGTGGCTTTAGAGCAATGGGAACTTGTGGGACATAATTCTCACTGCGCCTCCCATAGATTTATGCTGCCCTAATCTTGATGGCCTAAGCAAACTTAACTCAGGCATTATCATCTTCCACAGGGCTATGGGAGGGAGAGGACCTCCTAAACCTGCTGGACTGCCCTGCTGTCGGGCAGAGTTAGAGGTAAGTGCTGATTTTTTTCTTCTGGGTATAAAGATCTCAGAAAAGTGGAGCACTTTATTTATTTTGTGAAAAGAACTCCTACATATTAAAGGAGGGAACTTCGGTGACAGCAACTTATTGCAGGCACTGGAGCTAAGGAGAGTGGCTTTTATTAGGGACTTAACTTGGACTCTGGTAACACACAGCCCTACAAGCAGCAGTCCTGGGTTTTTACACCTGTGTAGGCTATGACACGTGCTTAAACATGTAAAGATTTAAATCGGTTAAACATGTTTTGCTGTAAAAGGACTCGGTGGGCAGTGTCCTCATTTTCTCTTTTCTTTGGGACTATACCGAGATCGTGAGGCAGTAGCCAACTTTGCCCCCAGGTTTATTGCAGGCTCAGTGGCTCCCGGCGGCGTAGTTATCACATAGTAATGGCGACCGGGACCTACATGGTGTTACGCCCACGATGGGCGGAGCTTCTTATGGCGCCAGTTTTGCTCTGCATGCTTGTCCTCCACTGCCGCTGAATTCGGAGGGATTCTTTAGTTCAGAAGGTTGTGTCGTTAGTACAGTGGGTCCCGTTAGAGTCGCGGACCTTTTCCAACCTCTTCAACTAAATTGTGCAGGGAGTTGCTGTTATGCACACGTTTATTGTTACCATAGGGTACAAGAGTTACGGTTATGCGCACCGTATTAAGGGGACCGGACAATATTGTAGTAATACGTTCCGGACTTTTATGTTAAAGACTATAATCCTTCATGTTAACTGCCGTTATGCATTAAAATGTTAATAAAGTTAGAGAGACAGAGGGGCACCTCAGCAAGGTTTAGCTGAGGGGTAGCTAGGCTCTGCAGTAGTTTTGTACTGTTTTCTTTTCATTCTACACACAAAAATAAAAAGTTACATTTTCGGATTTAAAGAGACAGTAGCGTTTTTTATGTGCTAATTTTTAATAAAAAATTCTCACTCTCTCCTGAGCCTACTCCTTCTAAGACACTTGTTGTTTAAGAGTTATTGACAAGGGTCAAGTCATGCCATAATTTCTCCTATAGTATCCAAAAAATGTATGGCCCACATGCAGTGCCCTGTGTCTCCTTTTCACACTCCTCCTGGAGTTACTCTGCATTTCATGCATTATATGTTTTTCCCACGAGGTAGAAAACATTACTAGAGCAATTATTTTCAATCATTTAGGACAATGACAAAAAAAAAAAAAGATTAAGTAGTTGCTATTCCGAATGGTTCAGCATGCCCCGATCCGGGACCGGGTCTTGCAGGGGGCAGACTTTCCGTCTTCGCTCAGGTTTGGGCTCTTGTGGCTTAGTGGGTTGCTCACTGGGCTTGCAAGCAGAAGGTCCAGGGTTCAAATCCACCTTCTGGTGCTGGTTGTTAAATTCTCAGGTGCTCCAAGATGTATTATACAACAAGCAATCTGACGATTCTTTCGTTTTAACGAAATGTTCAGGACCCCTGGGCAATAGTAAATAGGTCCCAGGGATTCAATTTATGGTTCAAGAGTTTCTGCTTTCAAGATTATCTGCAGATCAGACAAAGGAGAGGCGTTCTTACTCTGCGTAGGAGACCTCTCAGACCTGGGAGTGACTTGTTCCAGTTCCTATACAGGTACAGGGTCAGGTTTTGTTTTTTTTATCCCAATCGGTTTGTGGTTCCCAAAAAAAGAGGGAACCTTTAGACCACTTTTTAGATCTCAAGAGTCTAAACAACTTTTTTATTGTACCGTCCTTCAAGATGGAAGCTATCGTTCCATTCTTCCCTTGATCCAAGAGGGTCAGTTTATAACAACAGTGGATTACAGGACGCGTAATCGTGTACCAATCACAAGAGTCGTCTCAAGTTCTAAGGTTTGCCTTTCTGGCCAAACGCTTCCAGTTTGTGGCTCTGCCTTTCACTCTTGTCACAACTCTGAGTTTTCTCAAGGTCTCTGGGATTGCTGTTGGCGGTGCTTCGGTTACGGGGCATTGCAATGGCGCCCCATCTGGACGACATCCTAGTCCAGGCGCCATCCTTACCGCAACCAAGATTTCACACAGACATGGTGTTATCCTTTCCGTGATCTCACAGGTGGAAGGTAACTTTGGAAAAAGAGTTCCTTACTCCCAAGCACAAGGGTAACTTTCTTGGGAACCGTGATGGATTACATATCAATGAAGATTTTTCTGGCAGAATCCCAGGAAATCAGAGACTATCGATACTTGTCTAGTCATTCAGTCCTCTCCTCGGCCTTCAGTGGCTCAGTGCATGGAGGTATTAGGGCTGATGGTGGCGGCAATGGGCATCATCCCGTTTGCTCGGTTCCATTTCAGACCTCTGCAGCAGTTAAACATGCTCAGGCAATGGATCAGAGATTATACAGATTTGTCTCCTCGAATGCTACTGGAACAGGAGACAAGGGATTCTCTTCAGTGGTGGTTGTCTCTGGATCATCTCTCCCAGGGAACCTGCTTTTGCAGACCACCTTGGGTGATTGTGACAACAGAATCCAGCCTTCTAGGCTGAGGAGCAGTCTGGGGCTCCCTAAGGGCTTAAGGGGTTTGGACTCAGCCAGCGTCTGTTCTCCCTATAAACTTTCTCGAGCTGAGAGCTCTCTACAATGTTCTCCTGGCCTGGCCTCAGTTAGCCTCGGTCCAGTTTATTAGGTTCCAGTCGGACAAGATAACGTCAGTCGTTTACATCAATCGTCAGGGAAGAACAAGGATTTCCTTAGTGATGACAGAGGTACCCAAAATAATTCAGTGGGCGGAGGTTCATTCTTGCTGTCTGTCCGAGATCCACATTCCAGGGGTGGACTCCTGGGAGGCGGATTCCTGAGCAGGCAGACCTTTCATCTTGGTGAGTGGGAACTCCATCCGGAAGTGTTCTCCAGCTTTTTTCCCCGTTTGCTGTTCTTCCTCGGGTCATTGCTCGAATCAAGCAGGAGAGGGCGTCGGGGATTCTCATAGCGCCGGCTTGGCTTTGCATGGTTTGGTATGCAGATCTGGTGGACATGTCTTCTCGGCCACCTTGGGGATTTCCGTGAGGAAGGACCTTCTAATTCAAGGACCCTCCACCCAAATCTGATTTCTCTGAAGCTGCTTGGAGATTGAGCTCTTAATATTATCCAAGCAGGGTTTTTCTGACTCTGTCATTAGGACATGATTCAGGCTCGTTAGCCTGTCACTAGAAAAATTTAGCATATGATATGGTGTAAATATCTCTATTGGTGTGAATCCATGGGCTACTCATGGAGTAGAGTTAGGATTCCTAGAATTGTGTCTCTTCAAGAGGGTTTGGAGAATGGTGTATCGTTGAGTTCCTTAAAGGGTCAAATCTATGTCTTTATCTATTTTGTTACACAAACATCTGGCAGATGTCCCAGATGTACAATCAGTTTGTCAGGCTTTGATCAGGATCAGGCCTGTGTTCAAACCAGTTACTCCTCCATGGAGTCTAAATTAGTTCTCAAGAGTTCTTCAAGGGGCTCCGTTTGAGCCTATTCATTCCTTAGATATTAAGTGGTTATCTTGGAAAGTTTTATTTCTTGTGGCTATTTTTTCTGCTCGGAGAGTGTCAAAGCTCTCGGCATTACAGTAGGAGTCTCCTTATCCTATTTTCCATTCAGATAAGGAAGTTTGTATGTACTAAAATTGGATTTTTCCTAAGGTTTTTTCTGATTGGAACATTAATCAGAAGATTGTAGTTTTGTCATTCTGTCCTAATCCTTCTTCTCAGAAGGAACGTCTCCTACACAATTTGGACGTGGTCCGTGTTTTGAAGTTTTACCTGCAGGCGACTAAGGACTTTCGTCAGTTTTCTTCTTTATTTGTGGTTTTTTCAGGAAAACGTAAGGGACAGAAAACTACGGCTACTTCTCTTTCTTTTTTGGCTGAAGAGTATCATATGGTTTGCATATGATACTGCTGGACAGCAGCCCCCCGAGAAGGTTGCGGCTCATTCCACAAGGGCTGCTGCTTCCTCATGGGCATTCAAAAATGAGGCTTCTGTGGAACAGATTTGCAAGGCTGCAGCTTGGTCCTCTCTTCACACTTTTTCAAAGTTTTATAAATTTGGCACTTTTGCCTCAGCTGAGGCCGTTTTTAGGAGAAAGGTTGTTCTAGCAGTGGTGCCTTCCGTTTGGGTTCCCTGTCTTGTCCCTCCCTTATCATCTGTGTACTCTAGCTTGGGTATTGAATCCCATTAGTAATTAAGATGATCCGTGGACTCATTGTGTCATAAAAAAGAAAAGAAAATTTATGCTTACCTGTTAAATTTGTTTCTTTTTTGACACATTGAGTCCACGGCCTGCCCTGTTTTTTTTTGTATGACAGGTTGTTGGTTATTATAAACTTCAGACACCTCTGCACCTTGGCTTTTCCTTTCTTTCCTTAACTTCGGTCGAATGACTGGAGTGAGAGGGAAGGGAGGAGCTATTTAACAGCTCTGCTGTGGTGCTCTTTGCCGCCTCCTGCTGACCAGGAGGTGAATATCCCATTAGTAATTAAGATGATCCGTGGACTCATCGTGTAAAAAAATAAATTTATCAGGTAAGCATACATTTTCTTACACACATATATATATATATATATATATATATATATATATATATATATATATATATATATATATATATACATACATACTGTATGTGTATATATATGTGTGTGTATGTATATATATATATAATATACATACACACACATCGCTCTCTCTCTCTATCTATATACACACACCTATATATACTTTATTTATTCTGTCCCCTTCATGTAATTTTAAATACTCTGCAGTTGTCTCAAGGCTAACCCTGCTACACATTTAACTAATTGGCTTTAACTGATGCAAACTGTACAATGTATTACTGTCTCTTTTAAATGAGAATTTTGTCTTTCTTTTTTAAGACACAATGAGTCCACGGATCATCTTAATTACTAATGGCATATTCACCTCCTGGTCAGCAGGAGGAGGCAAAGAGCACCACAGCAGAGCTGTTAAATAGCACCTCCCATCCCTCCCACTCCAGTCATTCTCTTTGCCTATGTTAGTGATAGGGAGAGGTAAACTGAGGTATTAGATTAGATTCTGCAATCAAGAGTTTATTATTTTTTAAGTAGTGCAAGATTGTGCTGCTTTGTTCTAGGGTGTAGCCGTAGTCCACATCAGTCTCTTCAGTAGAGCTATTGGTGGCTTTAGAGCAATGGGAACTGGTGGGACATAATTCTCACTGCGCCTCCCATACATTGATGCTGCCCTAACCCTGATAGCCTAAGCAGACTTAACTCAGGCTTTATCTTTCTCCACAGGGCTATGGGAGGTAAAGGACCTCCTAAACCTGCTGAGCTGCCCTGCTGTCGGGCAGATTTTAAAGTTAAGTGCAGACTTTTTATTCTTGGTCTGGGAAGGATCTCAGAAGAAGTAGAGCACTTTATTTTACAAAAAGAGTGGGATCATAACTCCTATTGTTAAGGGAGGGAACCCTGTGACAGCAAGTTGAAAGCAGGCACTCGGTCTAGAAGGGCTTAATCACTAAAGGCTGAATAAGGAGCTCTGTAGGAGGTGATCGTTTGGCAAGAGGTTGTTATCTTGTCAAGAATTTGTTAACCTCTCATATTTGGGCTACATGACTCTGAGTATCACTATCATGCGGTGGCACTAGTTTACCTCAGGTTTGACTGATAATGGCGCAAGAGGTTAAGTTATCTCCCGGTAGCTTTATTTTTAAAAACTTTGGTAATGGCAACCGGGAGTTTGATACTTATAACGCCCATGATGGGCGGAGTTTGTTTTCATGCTGATTGAGCTGCGCACTCTGCCTATTTCTCTAACAAGGCGACCAGGAGTGTGATGTTATCGCCCTAGAGGGGCGGAGCTACGTTTGACGCCGTTTTTGCGCTGCATACTCTGTCTTTTCAGTATCTCAGCAAGCAAGCTCAGTATTTAGTTTTGTACCATATGTGGGACCGGACAACGCCTCAGCTGCGTTCCGGATCCTTTTATCAGTAAAAGTGTAGCCAGTATATTTTCTTTATTTTTGGCTATGTTTTAATTAACAAATAAAGTTTGAAGGGTACTTGGTTTCTGTGAGATGGTCACCTCAGCAAGATTAAGCTGAGGTGTAAATAGGTTATACTATATTTGCATACCAAGTTAACATTCTTTTGCACATTATAATATAAAGTTACATTTTAAAATTTAAAGGGACAGTACCGTTTTTATGTTAATTTTTTCTTTCAAAATTTAACATGTTTATGTGTTTAACTCTTCCCTTGTGACTCGGGGTACCAAGGGCTCCTACTTAGTGTCTATTTGGTTCTATGTTTGTGATGCCAATGGTTTTTTTTAATAAAAAGTTTTTGTTTTTTTTCTGAATTACTCTTTGTAAGGCGCATGCCGTTTAGGAGTTTATTGACGATGGTCAAGTTAGGCCATTAATTTCTCCTAATGTGTCCTAAAAAAATTATAGCCCTCATGCAGTGCCCTGTGCTTCCTTTCGCACTCCGACTGGAGTTATTTTGCATTTCATGCATTGTCTGTTTGTACATATTGTAGAAAAGAAGTACAAGAGGACATATATTCATTCAATATTCCAAATTTTTCTTCCCTGTATATGGAAAAGGATGATACTTCGGTAGTATATGAGGGGGAATTCTCAAACTCAGCTGGGGTAATACATTTATCTGATCCTGAGGTTGCTTTCCTTTAATTTTAGTTTGATTTCCTCCATTTGTAAATTGTGGAGGTTTTAGCTACCCTGGAGTCCAGTTAATTATACTAAATCTGCCCTTCATGGTGAAGTTTTTTCTTGTACCATATAGGGCTATACCAGGGCTTGCGATGGCAGACAGTGGTGTGCATTGCTACCGTCACTAGTGCGGCGGCATATTGGTTTGAAGCGTTGTCTGATGCTTTCAGGACAGAAACTTCTTTGGATGAAACCCAGGATAGGATAAAAGCTCTTATACTGGCTAATTCCTTTTTTACTAATGCTTCCCTTCAAGTTATCAATCTGGGAGCACAGATTTCGGGGTTTTCTATTCTAGCTCGCAGAGTATTATGGTTAAAGCCTTGGTCTCCGGATGTGTCCTCTAAGTCTAAGTTTTTAGCTATTCCTTACAAGGGGAAGACCTTGTTTGGACCTGGCCTGTCGGAAATTATCTCTGATATCACGAGAGGTAAGGGTCATCCTCTCCCACAGGATAAGAGAAACAAACAAAAAGGACGACAGAGCAATTTTCGTTCCTTTCGAAATTTCAAGGGAAATTCTCCTCTTCTGCCCCCAAACGGGAACAGACTAGGCATACATGGAGACCCAATCAATCTTGGTATCAGATAAAACAATCCAAGAAGCCTGCTGTTGAATCAAGGACAGCATGAAGGGCATGCCCCCGTTCCGGGACCGGATCTTGTAGGGGGCAGACTTCCCTGCTTCATTCAGACTTGGGTTCGAAATCTTTGGGCAATAGAAATAGAGTCCCAGGGATACAAGTTTGAATTCAAGAGTCCAGGGGCAGGTTTCTGTTTTCAAGATTGTCTGCAGACCAGACAAAAAAAGAGAGGCGTTCTTAAAAGTTGTAAGAGACTTTTCCAACATGGGAGTGATTGTTCCTGTTCCAGTTCAGGAACAGGGTCTGGGATTTTATTTCAATCTTCTCATAGTTCCCAAAAAAGAGGGACCCTTCAGGCTAATTTTAGATCTCAAGAATCTACACAATTTTCTCAGAGTACCGTCCTTCAAGATGGAAGCTATTCGTTCCATTCTCCCTTTGATACAAGAGGGTCAATTTATGTCAACAGTAGATTTCAGGGACGCGTACCTACATGTTCCCATTCACAGGGATCATCTCAAGTTTCTAAGGTTTGCTTTTCTAGACAAACTCTTCCAATGTGTGGCTCTCCCTTCGGTCTTGCCACAGCTACTAGAATTTTCTCAAAGGTTCTGGGACCGCGGTTGGCGGTGCTTCGGTTAAGGGGCATTGCAGTGGCGCCCTTTATGAAGTCCAGACGCCATCCTTACAATCAGCAAGGTTCCACACGGAAATGTCGTTTTCCTTCCTGCGAGCTGACGGAGGGAAGGTAAATTTGGATAAGAGTTCCTTAGTGCCAAATACAAGGGTAACTTCTTGGGAACCATAATATATTCCCTATCGATGAATATTTTTTTTGACAAGAGTCAGGAAATCAAAGATTTTTGATACTTGTCTAGCTTTTCAGTCCACTCCTCGGCCATCAGTCGTTCAGTACATGGAGTTAATAGGGCTGATAGTAGCGGCAATGAACATAATCAGTTTGCTCGGTTCCAACCTCTGCAGTTAAACATGCTCAGGCAATGGAACGGAGATTATGCGGATTTGTCTCCTCGAAGACATTTAGAGCAGGAGACAAGGGATTCTCTTCAATGGTGGTTGTCTCTGGATCATCTTTTCCAGGGAACCTGCTTTTGCAGACCATCTTGGGTGATTGTGACAACAGACGCCAGCCTTCTAGGGTTCCCTAATAGGCTCAGGGAGTGTGGACTCAGTCAGAGTCTGTTCTTCTTGTAAACATCCTGGAGCTGAGAGAGATCTTCAATGCTCTTCTGGCCTGGCCTCAGTTAGCCACGGCCCAGTTTATCAGGTTCCAGTTGGACAACATAACTTTGGTGGCTTACATCAATCATCAGGGAGGAACGAGGAGTTCCTTAGCGATGACAGAGGTAACCAAGATAAGTCAGTGGGCAGAGGCCCATTCTTGTTGTCTGTCGACGATCCACATCCCAGGGGTGGACAACTGGGAGGCGGATTTTCTGAACAGGCAGACCTTTCATCCGGGGGAGTGGGAACTCCAACCGGAAGTGTTCTCCAGCTTGATTCTCAGGTGGGGTCAGCCGGAATTAGACCTCTTGGCATCTCGACAGACTGCCAAGCTCCCGAGATATGGGTCAAGGTCCAGGGACTCCCAGGCAGAACTGATAGATGCTGTGGCGGCTCCTTGGACCTTCGGTCTAGCATAACAAATGTCTCCGTTTGCGCTTCTTCCTAGGATCATTGCTCGGATCAAGCAGGAGAGGGCATCAGTGATCCTCATAGCTCCTGCTTGGCTTCGCAGGATTTAATATGCGTATGTCATCTCTGCCACTGTGGAGACTTCCGTTGAAGAAGGACCTAAGTCAAGGGTCCTTCTTTCACCCAAATCTAGTTTCTCTGAGGCTGACTGTTTGGAGATTGAACGCTTAATTTCTCCTGTTAAGTGTGGTCAGTCCACGGGTCATCATTACTTCTGGGATATTATCTCCTCCCCTACAGGAAGTGCAAGAGGATTCACCCAGCAGAGCTGCTATATAGCTCCTCCCCTCTACGTCAACCCCAGTCATTCTCTTGCACCCAACGAATAGATAGGATGTGTGAGAGGACTGTGGTGATTTTAATTAGTTTATTACCTTCAATCAAAAGTTTGTTATTTTATAATAGCACCGGAGTGTGTTATTCATTCTCTGGTAGAATTTGAAGAAGAATCTACCTGAGTTTTTTTCTATGATTTTAGCCGGAGTAGTTAAGATCATATTGCTGTTTCTCGGCCATCTGAGGAGAGGTAAACTTCAGATCAGGGGACAGCGGGCAGATTAATCTGCAAAGAGGTATGTAGCAGTTTATTATTTTCTGACATGGAATTGATGAGAAAATCCTGCCATACCGTTATAATGTAAACTCAGCCTTAAATGCAGTAGATGTAGCTGGTATCAGGCTGTCATGTATGTATATTTTACACTTCAGTATTCTGGGGAATGGTACTTCACTGGATTTATACTGTATGCATAGACTTAACCTATTTTGCAGGGACTTGCAATAGGTTTTAAATAACAATTAATTTATTGAGGTTAAACGTTTTTTTGCTGGCATGTAAAATCGTTTATTTCTCTGAGGTACTGGGTGAAAAAATGTTTTGGGCACTATTTTTTCCACTTGGCAATAGTTTTGTTTAAATTAAAGCAGTTTACTGATCTCTCTCACTGTTATGTGTGAGGGGGAGGGGCCATTTTTGGCGCTTTTACTACGCATCAAAAAACTCAGTCAGAAGTTCATTTTTCTTCCTGCATGATCCGGTTCATCTCTACAGAACTCAGGGATCTCCAAAGCTTGTTTTGAGGGAGGTAATCATTCACAGCAGAGCTGTGAAGATTGTAGTTGACTGTGATAAAAAACGTTTATTTGTGTATTTTTTTCTGCTGTCAGGGTTAGTTATCCTTTGCTAATGGGAACAATCCTTTGCTAAAATTGTATATTTCTTACAAAGATTTGATGCTATAACTTATTTATTTTCAACTGTCATAATTTTTTCTGTGCTTCTTATAGGCACAGTTCGTTTTCATATTATTGTAAATTACTTGAAAAGCATTTCCAAGTTGCTAGTTTATTGCTAGTGTGTTAAACATGTCTGATTCAGAGGAAGATACATGTGCTATATGTGCTAATGCCAAAGTGGAGCCCAATAGAAATTTATGTACTAATTGTATTGATGTTACTTTAAATAAAAATCAATCTGTACAAACTGAACATATTTCACCTAACAACGAGGGGAGAGTTATGCCGACTAACTCGCCTCACGTGTCAGTACCTGCATCTCCCGCTCGGGAGGTGCGTGATATTGTAGCGCCGAGTACATCTGGGCGGCCATTTCAAATCACATTACAGGATATGGCTACTGTTATGACTGAAGTTTTGGCTAAATTACCAGAACTTAGAGGCAAGCGTGATCACTCTGGGGTGAGAACAGAGTGCGCTGATAATATTAGGGCCATGTCAGACACTGCGTCACAGGTGGCAGAACATGAGGACGGAGAACTTCATTCTGTGGGTGACGGTTCTGATCCAAACAGACTGGATTCAGATATTTCAAATTTTAAATTTAAGCTGGAAAACCTCCGTGTATTACTAGGGGAGGTGTTAGCGGCTCTGAATGATTGTAACACAGTTGCAATACCAGAGAAAATGTGTAGGTTGGATAAATATTTTGCGGTACCGGCGAGTACTGATGTTTTTCCTATACCTAAGAGACTTACTGAAATTGTTACTAAGGAGTGGGATAGGCCCGGTGTGCCGTTCTCACCTCCTCCGATATTTAGAAAAATGTTTCCAATACACGCCACCACACGGGACTTATGGCAAACGGTCCCTAAGGTGGAGGGAGCAGTTTCTACTTTAGCTAAGCGTACCACTATCCCGGTGGAGGATAGCTGTGCTTTTTCAGATCCAATGGATAAGAAATTAGAGGGTTACCTTAAGAAAATGTTTGTTCAACAAGGTTTTATATTGCAACCTCTTGCATGTATTGCGCCTGTCATGGCTGCAGCAGCATTTTGGTTTGAGTCTCTGGAAGAGACACTTCAATCATCTACACTAGATGAGATTACACACAAACTTAAAGCCCTTAAGTTAGCTAACTCATTTATTTCAGATGCCGTAGTACATTTAACTAAACTTACGGCTAAGAATTCCGGATTTGCCATTCAGGCACGCAGAGCACTGTGGCTAAAATCCTGGTCAGCTGATGTTACTTCTAAATCTAAATTGCTTAATATACCTTTCAAAGGGCAGACCTTATTCGGGCCCGGGTTGAAAGAGATTATCGCTGACATTACAGGAGGTAAAGGCCATGCCCTGCCTCAGGACAAAGCCAAACCTAGGGCTAGACAGTCTAATTTTCGTTCCTTTCGTAATTTCAAAGCAGGAACAGCATCAACTTCCTCTGCACCAAAACAGGAAGGAGCTGTTGCTCGCTACAGACAAGGCTGGAAACCTAACCAGTCCTGGAACAAGGGCAAGCAGGCCAGGAAACCTGCTGCTGCCCCTAAGACAGCATGAATCGAGGGCCCCCGATCCGGGACCGGATCTAGTAGGGGGCAGACTTTCTCTCTTCGCCCAGGCTTGGGCAAGAGATGTTCAGGATCCCTGGGCGTTAGAGATCATATCTCAGGGATACCTTCTGGACTTCAAATCCTCTCCCCCAAGAGGGAGATTTCATCTGTCAAGGTTGTCAACAAACCAAATAAAGAAAGAAGCGTTCCTACGCTGCGTACAAGATCTTTTATTAATGGGAGTGATCCATCCAGTTCCGCGGTCGGAACAAGGACAAGGGTTTTACTCAAATCTGTTTGTAGTTCCCAAAAAAGAGGGAACTTTCAGGCCAATCTTGGATTTAAAGATCCTAAACAAATTCCTAAGAGTTCCATCGTTCAAGATGGAAACTATTCGAACAATTTTGCCCATGATCCAAGAGGGTCAGTACATGACCACAGTGGATTTAAAGGATGCTTACCTTCACATACCGATTCACAGAAGTCATTTCCGGTATCTAAGGTTTGCCTTTCTAGACAGGCATTACCAGTTTGTAGCTCTTCCATTCGGATTGGCTACGGCTCCAAGAATCTTCACAAAGGTTCTGGGTACTCTTCTGGCGGTACTAAGACCGCGAGGAATTTCGGTAGCTCCGTACCTAGACGACATTCTGATACAAGCTTCAAGCTTTCAAACTGCCAAGTCTCATACAGAGTTAGTACTGGCATTTCTAAGGTCGCATGGATGGAAGGTGAACGAAAAGAAGAGTTCTCTCTTTCCACTCACAAGAGTTCCCTTCTTAGGGACTCTGATAGATTCTGTAGAAATGAAGATTTACCTGACAGAAAACAGGTTAACAAAGCTTCAAAATGCATGCCGTGTCCTTCATTCCATTCAACACCCGTCAGTAGCTCAATGCATGGAGGTGATCGGCTTAATGGTAGCGGCAATGGACATAGTACCTTTTGCACGCCTACATCTCAGACCGCTGCAATTGTGCATGCTAAGTCAGTGGAATGGGGATTACTCAGATTTGTCCCCCACTCTGAATCTGAATCAAGAGACCAGAAATTCTCTTCTATGGTGGCTTTATCGGCCACACCTGTCCAGGGGGATGCCATTCAGCAGGCCAGACTGGACAATTGTAACAACAGACGCCAGCCTACTAGGTTGGGGCGCTGTCTGGAATTCTCTGAAGGCTCAGGGACTATGGAATCAGGAGGAGAGTCTCCTTCCAATAAACATTCTGGAATTGAGAGCAGTTCTCAATGCCCTTCTGGCTTGGCCCCAGTTAACAACTCGGGGGTTCATCAGGTTTCAGTCGGACAACATCACGACTGTAGCTTACATCAACCATCAGGGAGGGACAAGAAGCTCCCTAGCAATGATGGAAGTATCAAAGATAATTCGCTGGGCAGAGTCTCACTCTTGCCACCTGTCTGCAATCCACATCCCGGGAGTGGAGAACTGGGAGGCGGATTTCTTAAGTCGTCAGACTTTTCATCCGGGGGAGTGGGAACTTCATCCGGAGGTCTTTGCCCAGATACTTCGACGTTGGGGCAAACCAGAGATAGATCTCATGGCGTCTCGTCAGAACGCCAAGCTTCCTCGCTACGGGTCCAGATCCAGGGATCCGGGAGCGGTTCTGATAGATGCTTTGACAGCACCTTGGACCTTCGGGATGGCTTATGTGTTTCCACCCTTCCCGATGCTTCCTCGATTAATTGCCAGAATCAAACAGGAGAAAGCATCAGTGATTCTAATAGCACCTGCATGGCCACGCAGGACTTGGTATGCAGATCTAGTGGACATGTCATCCTGTCCGCCTTGGTCTCTACCTCTGAAAACAGGACCTTCTGATCCAGGGTCCATTCAAACATCAAAATCTAACTTCTCTGAAGCTGACTGCTTGGAAATTGAACGCTTGATTTTATCAAAACGTGGTTTTTCTGAGCCAGTTATTGATACCTTAATACAGGCTAGGAAGCCTGTTACCAGAAGGATTTACCATAAAATATGGCGTAAATACTTATATTGGTGCGAATCCAAGAGTTACTCATGGAGTAAGGTTAGGATTCCAAGGATATTGTCTTTTCTACAAGAAGGTTTAGAAAAGGGGTTATCCGCTAGTTCTTTAAAGGGACAGATTTCAGCTCTGTCCATTCTTTTACACAAACGTCTGTCAAGTTCCGGACGTTCAAGCTTTTTGTCAGGCTTTAGCTAGGATCAAGCCTGTGTTTAAAACTGTTGCTCCGCCATGGAGTTTGAACTTAGTTCTTAATGTTTTACAGGGTGTTCCGTTTGAACCCCTTCATTCCATTGATATCAAATTGTTATCTTGGAAAGTTCTGTTTTTAATGGCTATTTCCTCGGCTCGAAGAGTTTCTGAGTTATCTGCCTTACATTGTGATTCTCCTTATCTGATTTTTCATTCAGACAAGGTAGTTCTGCGTACTAAACCTGGGTTCCTACCTAAGGTGGTCACTAACAGGAATATCAATCAAGAGATTGTTGTTCCATCTTTGTGTCCTAATCCTTCCTCGAAGAAGGAACGTCTGCTACACAATCTAGATGTAGTCCGTGCCCTGAAATTTTATCTACAGGCAACTAAGGATTTTCGTCAAACGTTTTCCCTGTTTGTCGTTTATTCTGGTCAGAGGAGAGGTCAAAAAGCTTCGGCTACCTCTCTCTCTTTTTGGCTTCGTAGAATAATACGATTAACCTATGAGACTGCTGGACAGCAGCCTCCTGAAAGAATTACAGCTCATTCTACTAGAGCTGTGGCTTCCACTTGGGCCTTTAAGAATGAGGCTTCTGTTGAACAGATTTGCAAGGCTGCAACTTGGTCTTCTCTTCATACTTTTTCCAAATTTTACAAATTTGACACTTTTGCTTCTTCGGAGGCTGTTTTTGGGAGAAAGGTTCTTCAGGCAGTGGTTCCCTCCGTATAAAGAGCCTGCCTGTCCCTCCCGTCATCCGTGTACTTTTGCTTTGGTATTGGTATCCCAGAAGTAATGATGACCCGTGGACTGACCACACTTAACAGGAGAAAACAAAATTTATGCTTACCTGATAAATTCATTTCTCCTGTAGTGTGGTCAGTCCACGGCCCGCCCTGTTTTTTTTTTTGGATTATACTCCAGTCACCACTACACCCTTGGGCTTCTCCTTTCTCGTTGGTCCTTTGGTCGAATGACTGGAGGTGACGTAGAGGGGAGGAGCTATATAGCAGCTCTGCTGGGTGAATCCTCTTGCACTTCCTGTAGGGGAGGAGATAATATCCCAGAAGTAATGATGACCCGTGGACTGACCACACTACAGGAGAAATGAATTTATCAGGTAAGCATAAATTTTGTTTTTGTCTAAGCAGGGTTTTTCTGACTTGGTCATAGAGACCATGATTCAGGCTAGCAAGCCTGTAACTAGAAAGATTTCCCATAAGATATGGCGTAAATATCTCTTTGGTGTGAATCCAAGAGCTACTCATGGAGTAGAGTTAGGATTCCTAGAATTTTGTCTTTTCTCCAAGAGGGTTTGGAGAAACTGCTTATCGACTAGTTCCCTGAAGGGTCTTATCTCGGCATTATCTATTTTGTTACACAAATGTCTGGCAGATGTACAATCATTTTGTCAGGCCTTGGTCAGGATCAGGCCTGTGTTCAAGCCAGTTACTCCTCCATGGAGTCTGAATTTAGTTCTTAAACTTCTTCAAGGGGTTCCGTTTGAGCATATGCGTTCCTTCTATTATTAAGTTATCTTGAACATTTTATTTCTTGTTTCCTCTGCTTGTAGAGTGTCAGAGCTCTCGGCATTGCAGTATGAGTCTCCTTACCTTATTTTCCATTCAGATAAGGTAGTTTTATGTACTATATTAGGATTTCTTCCTACGGTTGTTTCCTATCGGAACATTAATCAGGAGATTGTTCCTTCCTAATCCTCCTTCACAGAAGGAACGACTCTGTACAATTTGGACGTGGTCCGTGCTTTTAAAGTTTTTCTCCTGCAGGCGACTAAGGATTTTCTTCAGTCGTTTTTTTGTTGTTTTCTCAGGAAAACGTAGGAGACAGAAGCCTGTGGCTACTTCTTTCTTTTTGACTGAAGAGTATCATACGTTTTGTATATGAGTCTGCTGGACAGCAGCCTCTAGAGAGAGTTACGACTCATTCCACGAGGGCTGTTGCTTCCTCATGGGCATTCAAGAATGAAGCATCTGTGGAACAGATTTGCAAGGCTGCAACTTGGTCCTCTCTTCACACTTTTTCAAAGTTCTTCAAATTTGATACTTTTATTTCGGCTGAGGCCGCTTTTGGGAGAAAGGTTCTTCAAACAGTGGTGCCTTCAGTTTAGGTTACCTGTCTTGTCCCTCCCGTATCATCTGTGTACTCTAGCTTGGGTATTGAATCCCATTAGTAATTAAGATGATCCGTGGACTTGTGTCTTAAAAAACAAAAGAAAATTTATGCTTACTTTATAAATTTATTTATTTTTTGACACGATGAGTCCACGGCCCGCACCCTGTTATTTTAGACAGGTTGTGTGTTATTGTAAACTTCAGACACCTCTGCACCTTGGCTTTTCCTTTCTCTTCCTAACTTAAGTCGAATGACTGGAGTGGGGGGGAAGGGAGGAGCTATTTAACAGCTCTGCTGTGGTGCTCTTTGCCTCCTCCTGCTGACCAGGAGGTGAATATCCCATTAGTAATTAAGATGATCCGTGGACTCATTGTGTCAAAAAAGAAATACATTTATCAGGTAAGCATAAATTTTCTTTTTTTCTTCTTAGGTTTAAAGTCGATGGTCTCTCAAGGGGTGAGAAATCCGATGTTAGATTTGTTGGCTCTGGAAGACAAATGCTTGGATGAGGTATGAAATGTTTTTTAGTATTTGGAGTATTCAGTCACAAAGAAATTTGAAAGAATTTAACAAATTATTTAACCTGATGTTTTCTGTCCAGTTAATTGTGTCACCCAATAATACACACTATGGAATATAATAATTCATAGCAGCACCCACAATAGTATTTTCTTGCTAATGGCTAAAATAGGGCCGCTCATATTGTATGAGGCATAGGGGCTGGGTCAGACCAAAACAAGTATTGTAGAACCTCAGAGATTATATTGCACAGTTGTGCAAAAGGCCAATATTTATAACTTGTTCATCTGTAGATAGATATGCTGGAGCACTAAACCTTAAATTTCTAGTGTACACTGGTGCAAATCTGCCTAGTGTCTGCACTGTGTGCTCGGCTCACCTGCCTAGTGTCTGCACTGTGTGCTCGGCTCACCTGCCTAGTGCCTGCACTGTGTGCTCAGCTCACCTGCCTAGTGTCTGCACTGTGTGCTCGGCTCACCTGCCTAGTGTCTGCACTGTGTGCTCGGCTGTACTGTGTGCTCGGCTCACCTGCCTAGTGTCTGTACTGTGTGCTCGTCTGCACTGTGTGCTTGGCTCCCCTGCCTAGTGTCTGCACTGTGTGCTTGGCTCCCCTGCCTAGTGTCTGCACTGTGTGCTTGGCTCCCCTGCCTAGTGTCTGCACTGTGTGCTCGGCTCCCCTGCCTAGTGTCTGCACTGTGTGCTCGGCTCCCCTGCCTAGTGTCTGCACTGTGTGCTTGGCTCCCCTGCCTAGTGTCTGCACTGTGTGCTCGGCTCCCCTGCCTAGTATCTGCACTGTGTGCTCGGCTCCCCTGCCTAGTGTCTGCACTGTGTGCTCGGCTCCCCTGCCTAGTGTCTGCACTGTGTGCTCGGCTCCCCTGCCTAGTGTCTGCACTGTGTGCTCGGCTCCCCTGCCTAGTGTCTGCACTGTGTGCTCGGCTCCCCTGCCTAGTGTCTGCACTGTGTGCTCGGCTCCCCTGCCTAGTGTCTGCACTGTGTGCTCGGCTCACCTGCCTAGTGTCTGCACTGTGTGCTCGGCTCCCCTGCCTAGTGTCTGCACTGTGTGCTCGGCTCCCCTGCCTAGTGTCTGCACTGTGTGCTCGGCTCCCCTGCCTAGTGTCTGCACTGTGTGCTCGGCTCCCCTGCCTAGTGTCTGCACTGTGTGCTCGGCTCACCTGCCTAGTGTCTGCACTGAGTGCTCGGCTCACAGTACAGACGAGCACACAGTACAGTGAGCCGAGCACACAGTACAGACACTAGGCAGGTGAGCCGAGCACACAATACAGCCGAGCACACAGTGCAGACACCTAGGCAGGTGTGCCGAGCACACAGTGCAGACACCTAGGCAGGGGAGCCGAGCGCTAAGTGCAGACACTAGGCAGGGGAGCCGAGCGCTCAGTGCAGACCCTAGGCAGGGGAGCCGAGCGCTCAGTGCAGACCCTAGGCAGGGGAGCCGAGCGCTCAGTGCAGGCACTAGGCAGGGGAGCCGAGCGCTCAGTGCAGGCACTAGGCAGGGGAGCCGAGCGCTCAGTGCAGGCACTAGGCAGGGGAGCCGAGCGCTCAGTGCAGGCACTAGGCAGGGGAGCCGAGCGCTCAGTGCAGGCACTAGGCAGGGGAGCCGAGCGCTCAGTGCAGACACTAGGCAGGGGAGCCGAGCGCTCAGTGCAGACACTAGGCAGGGGAGCCGAGCGCTCAGTGCAGGCACTAGGCAGGGGAGCCGAGCGCTCAGTGCAGGCACTAGGCAGGGGAGCCGAGCGCTCAGTGCAGACACTAGGCAGGGGAGCCGAGCGCTCAGTGCAGACACTAGGCAGGGGAGCCGAGCGCTCAGTGCAGACACTAGGCAGGGGAGCCGAGCGCTCAGTGCAGACACTAGGCAGGGGAGCCGAGCGCTCAGTGCAGACACTAGGCAGGGGAGCCGAGCGCTCAGTGCAGGCACTAGGCAGGGGAGCCGAGCGCTCAGTGCAGACACTAGGCAGGGGAGCCGAGCACACAGTGCAGACACTAGGCAGGGGAGCCGAGCGCTCAGTGCAGACACTAGGCAGGGGAGCCGAGCGCTCAGTGCAGACACTAGGCAGGGGAGCCGAGCGCTCAGTGCAGACACTAGGCAGGGGAGCCGAGCGCTCAGTGCAGACACTAGGCAGGGGAGCCGAGCGCTCAGTGCAGACACTAGGCAGGGGAGCCTGTACCTAGCAGCTGGCTCACCTGCCGAGCGCCTGTACCTAGCAGCTGGCTCACCTGCCGAGCGCCTGTACCTAGCAGCTGGCTCACCTGCCGAGCGCCTGTACCTAGCAGCTGGCTCACCTGCCTAGTGTCTGCTTACCTGCTTAATGCCCACCAGAGCAAGTTTAGGTTTGTAATACTTGGTCTATTGTATAAATGATTTTACAGCTATGTTCTGCTTAATTTCAGGGTTATGGAATTTCACCTGTGCCATCTATGTCCAACGCAAAATCTGTGAAGGAGAACAGCAATGCCGCCATTATTAAGAGATTCAATCATCACAGTGCCATGGTGCTGGCTGCCGGGCTCAGAAAAGAGTAGGTTTAATTTTACGGCTCACCAGACATGTTGGAGACTGTTTTTTCCTGACATTTTATCTGCAGCAGTTAAAGCTTTTAGCGTTAAATTCTGCAGTGTCTCAGCAAATGTATATGGGATAAATATGGTCCATAATTATTATTATTAAACATTTGTTTATCTATTGTATGAATATTTGAACTAAAATTATTTTCTCTAGATAATGTATACATTTTAAGGAGATATTAAAAGACCACTAAACAATGTAGCATTGCATAATCAGTAAATGCATAATAAAAAGACAATGCAAAAGCACTTTGTTTGATTTTCAATTGAGCAGTAGATTTCTTTCTGACAACTTTAAAAGTTAGTTATATTTTCCCTTCAAATGCATGTGACAGCTATCAGCCAATCACAAAATGCATATACATATTTTCTGTGAATCCTGCGCATGGTTAGTAGGATCTGATGCCTCAGTGTGTATATATAAAGATTGTGCAAATTTAGATAATGGAAGTAAATTGGAATGTTGTTTAAAACTGTGAGCTCTGTATGAATCATGAAAGTTTAATTTTGGCATGAATGTCCCCTTAATACCCTCCCCCTCAGTGTGGAAGAAAACTTTATTAAGCATTGTCTTTTGTTCTAGAATTTGCATCTACACAAGCTGCTGTTTGCTACATTCTATGGACTCCATATACAAAGCAGCAAATTCTGCCATGGATTCCTTGCGAGCCTGCTTTCTTCAATCTTAAAAAGCAGCCATTATATGATCGCTGCTTGGTAACACCTCCACCATCTCTGAATTGGAGGAGATAAATCTCCTTGCACTTGGCTGTTTGGGGTGATTGACAGGCCATGTTTGAGTGTGAGCAGGGGGCGGTGTCACAAGCTTCCTGTTCCTGCAAAGCCGAGTGGGCAGGTTCCCTAAACGTGAACATTGTTCTCCCTGTGTTTTATAAATTGGGCCATATGTATTGTAGAAGAGGTCAATCTAACTGGGTGCTAAAGTACTCCTGAGCAGTATTAAACAACCTTTTTATGCCATTTCTCTTTTTGCAGGGAAGCACAAAATGACCAACAGAGTGAGACAAGTAGCACAGATGGGAACTCCAGGGACTCTGACTTCTTTCAGCCGCCAATAAAAAAGGTATTGTGGCACCATAATTACTACATTCTGGTTGCCCCTTGATGCGTGCTTCCCATTTGTCCGCCTGCAGTGCAGTGCCCTAATCTAAGATTATTCTACTCAGCAATATTAGTAGCCAACCTATTAGTTACACAGGGTTTTCAAATTCAGTGGGTCTATAGTTAAATAAAAAAGTGAGAATATCATACAATGTATTTGTAATGTGCATGTAAAATATAATCCGATAAGGAACTGCAAAACAATGAATTAATATTTTGCTAATATAATGACGTAATACGTTTGCCTACTGTAAAACGATTGCAGCAATCAGTCTTAATGGATTCAAAACCTTTTTAAACTAGAGTATGTTAATTTATTTCAAGATTTACTGCCCCTTTAAATCTTCCTAAGGTTCTGTTTTTCTTTACAGGTGAAGTTGCAGGAGTCTATTGAATATGAAGATTTAGGTCAGAATAATGGCGTGAAAACTATTGCACTGAATCTTAAAAAATCTGATAGGTAAGATGTGGTATATAGGCCTAAAGCTCACCTGACCTCCTCTCTGTTGACATATTAGTCTGAGAATAATATATACATGTATTTCTTTCTAATGACACAATGAATCCGCGGATCATCTAATTACTATTGGGAATATCACTCCTGTCCAGCAGGAGGCGGCAAAGAGCACCACAGCAAAGCTGTTAAATATCACCTCCCTTAACTCCAAACCCAGTCATTCTCTTTGTAAAGTTAGGTGTTAGGAAAAGATTCTTCAAGAAAGATTTTATTATTTTTTAAGCAGTGCTAGATTGTTCTGCTTTGCTCTAGGGTGTAGCTGTAGTCCATATCAGTCTCTTCAGTAGAGCAGTTGTGGCTTTAAAACAATGGGAACTTGTGCGACATAATTCTCACTGCACCTCCCATGTATTTAAGCTGCCCTATCCATGCAAGCCTGAGTAAGATTACTCAGTCTTTGTTTCTACCCACAGGTCCATGTGAGGGAACTGGCCTCTCAAAGTGAATGTCAATTTTGATGCTAAAGTGCCCAGTTTTTAAAAATTTGATCAAAAACAGGGGCACATTAATTCATCAAAATTTACATTTCACCCCTGTTGTGAAAAAAACTTACCTTTTAATCTTCACAGCAGCTCCAGCTTCCTCTGCCCATCGCAAAGCCTCTTCCTGGGTCTAAAATGAGGAATCCGGCTTCCACCAATCACGGCTTTGAATCAGACACTGATTCCCCTGGGGGGGGGGGAGCCGTGATTGGAGGATGACCGATCTGTCATTTCTGACGTCAGAAATGGCTTGCAACAACCGGAGGAAGCTGGAGCTGCTGTCAAGAGTAAAAGGTAAGTATTTCTTCACAACACAAGTGAAATGTAAATTTTGATGAATTAAAGTGCCCCTGTTTTTAATCGAATTTTTAAAAACCAGGCACTTTAGCATCAAAATTGACATTCACTTTAAGATAAGTGCTAACTTTGTTTTTCTGGGACATGCAGAGAAAAAGTATAGTACTTTTACTTTCATTGACCTTGGCCTCTTCCATTTAGGTCGGATCTTCTGTTTCAAGGTCCGTTTTTCCCATCAGGATTTCAAATCATTAAATTTGAAGGTATGGGAATTGAAAGCCTAGTGCTTAGTTGTAGAGGTTTCTCTGACTCAGTGATTAATACTATGTTAAAGGCTCATAAATCTGTTTTTAGAAAGATTTATTATCGAGTTTGGAAGACTTATTTTCATGGTGTTCTTTTCATAAATTCGCTTTGGCATTCTTTTAGAATTCCCAGAATTTTTTCAGTTCCTTCAGGATGGTTTGAATAAGGTTTTGTTTGCAAGTTCCTCTTTGCTCTTTCTGTCTTATTTCACAGAAAGATTGCTAAGCTTCCTGATATTCACTGTTTTTAACAGGCTTTGGTTTGTATCAAGCCTGTCATTAAATCAATCTCTCCTCCTTGGAGTCTTAATTTAGTTTTCTGGGCTTTACAGGCTCCTCCATTTGTACCTATGCATTCTTTGGATATTAAACTACTTTCTTGGAAAGTGTTGTTCCTTTTGGCCATCTCTTCTGCTAGAAGAGTTTCTGAATTATCTACTCTTTATTGTGAATCTCCTTTCTGATTTTTCATCAGGATAAGGCGGTTTTGCGGATTTCATTTAAATTCTTTCCTAAGGTTGTGATTTCAACAACATTAATTGAGAATTTGTTGTCCCTTCCTTTTGTCCTAATCCTAAGAATTATTTGGAGAAATCCTTCCATTCTTTGGATGTGGTAAGAGCTTTGAAATATTATGTTGAAGCTACTAAAGATTTCAGAAAGACTTCTAGTCTATTAGTTATCTTTTCTGGTTCTAGGAAAGGTCAGAGGGCTTCTGACGTTTCCTTGGCTTTGTGGTTAAAGTATTGGTTTCATTCAACATATTTGGGGTCGGGTCAAGCCCCCTCTTTTAGAGAATTACAGTTCATTCTACTAGATAAGTCTCCACTTCATGGGCTTTTTAAGAATGAAGCTTCAGTTGATCAGATTTGCAAAGCAGCAACTTGGTCGTCTTTGCATACATTTACTAAATTCTACCGTTTTTTATGTATTCGTATCTTCGGAAGCAGTTTTTGGTAGAACAGTTCTTCAGGCAGCTGTTTGTTTGATTCTTCTGCTTATGTTTTAATTTTTTTCTTTTCATTTAATGAAAATTAACTTATACTTATCTCAGATACTAGAATGGGCAGAGACTCACATATATACACTGTCAGCCATCCACATTCCGGTTGTGGACAACTGGGAAGCGGACTTCCTTAGCAGGCAGCCCTTTCACCCAGGGAAATGGTCTCTTCACCCGAGGTGTTTGCAGAGATATGCAGCGAGTGGGGGACGCCGGAGATGGATCTCATGGCATCCCGCCTCAATACCAAGCTACCTAGGTACCGGTCAAGTGATCCTCATGCGGAACTGATAGATGCCCTATCAGTACCATGGAGGTTTAGACTCCTATATCTTTCCTCCATTACCGCTTCTTCCTCGTGTGGTCGCTCGCATCAAGCAGGAGGGAACATCCTGTGATTCTGATTGCTCCGTCGTGGCCACGAAGGACGTGGTTTGCGGATCTGGTGGGGATGTCAATCTCCTCAGTGGAGGTTACCTTGTTGCAAAGATCTGCTGATACAGGGTCCCTTCATTCATCAAAATCTAGATTCTCTGAGGTTGAACGCTTAGTCTTAGTCAAGAGAGGGTTTTCTGAAAGTGTTAGCGACACTCTGGTTCAAGCTTGTAAGCCAGTTACTCGTCGTATCTACCCTAAAGTGTGGAGGACTTGCTTGCACTGGTGTCAAGAGCATGGCTTTTCCGGTCATAAGGTTAAGGTTGCCAGAATTGTATCTTTTCTCCAGGATGGACTGGAGAAGGGTCTATCTGCTAGTTCCCTGAAGGGACAGATATCTACCCTGTCGGTGTTACTACACAAAAGATTGACTGAGCTTCCAGATGTGCAGTCCTTTGTTAAGGCTTTGGCTAGGATCAGACCCGTGTTCAAATCTGGGGCTCTGCTTTGGAGCCTCAATCTTGTTCTTAGTGTTTTGCAGCAGGCTCTGTTTGAGCCTATGCATACTGTTGAAATTAAATTGTTGTCTTGGAAGGTTCTTTTTTTGTTGGATATTGCTTCTGCATGCAGAGTTTGAGATTTCTGCTTTGCAATGTGATTCCCCTTAGCTGGTGTTCCCCTGATAAGGCGGTTTTACGCACTAAATTAGGGTTCCTCCCTAAGGTGGTGTTGAATCGTAACATTAATCAAGAAATTGTTGTTCCTTCCTTGTGTCCTAATCTTTCTTCAGAGAAAGAATGTTTGCTTCACAATCTAGATGTGGTTCGTGCCTTGAACTTTTATCTTCAGGCTACTAAGGAATTCAGATAAATCTTTCTCTTCGTTTGTCATCTATGCGGGGAAGCGTAAGGGGCAGAAGGCTACTACTTCTATCTTTCTGGTTGAGGAGTGTCCGCTTAGCTTATGAGACAGCGGGATGACAGCCTCCTGAGAGGATAAAGGCTCATTCCACTAGAGTGGTGGCTTCCTCTTGGGCCTTTAAGAACGAGGCCTCAATGGATCAGATTTGTAAGGCTGCTACTTGGTCTTCCTTACATACTTTTTCTAAATTTTACAAGTTTTGCAGGCTGTGGTGCACTCAGAATAGGGTCCGCATCTTTTTTTTCTATTCCCTCCTGTTATTCATTCAGTGTCCTTTGGAGCTTGGGTATAGTTTTCCCAACAGTAAGGAATGAAGTTGTGGACTCTCCCTGCCTTATGGAAGCAAAACATAATTTATGCTTACCAGATAAGTTCCTTTCCTTCCTGGCAGGGAGAGTTAATAACCCCGCCCGTAATTTATTTTTATGATGGTCAGCGCCTTTTATACCCTGATATTTCTCCTACTTTTCCTTGTTCCCTCGGCAGAATGACTGGGGGATATGGGAAGTGGGAGGGATATTTAAGCCTTTGGCTGGGGTTTCTTTTGCCTCCTCCTTGTGGCCAGGAAGGAAATGAATTTATCTGGTAAGCATAAATTATGTTTTTCTAGAAAAATGTAAATTCCTATTGGAATTTGTCAGGAAAGAAATTTTAAGGTGCACAGTAGAAATCATAATCTGCACTACACATGCAAAAACACTGAAATTCATATTTAGAATACAAAAGTAAGAGGGTATGTTTTTTTATGTATTCGATCCGAAGTGAAACCAGAGCATAGCCAGTAACCGGTTTTACTAAGGCTCCACTGTTGCACAAGAAACTAACTTAAATGGGATGAAAGGCCTTAGACATCAGCAGTCTGTAGTTGAATACACAGCTGTAGACACTCGCCCACTCTTTATTTTACTTGTTTTTAGGGGCTTTTCTGCCACTATTTGCTCCCTAAGCCCTCCTAGTCACCTGTTGGGCTTTGGCTCCTATCAGTTGTCAGATTTTATCTATGAATAGCCAATCCCTTGCGACTCAAATTGCAGTATATACTCCACAAGAACCCTATCTGGAGAGAATAAAATTCACAATGCCAACGCGTTTCACTTGGAAGAAAGTACACCATAAAATATTCTGCAGTTATGAGAATGTAACTTCAATATGTTCTGTAGAATTTGGAAAATGATATAACCTAATTTAAATGTTCTTGCTTGAAGTATATTTGGAGATAACGGCTACCAATCAGTGTTGCAGAGTTTAAACATGTTAGGCTGTTCAAAAACCTGTGGGTTGTAATGTTCCCATTCCCATAGTTGAATATCTCTTATGATGGACCAAGAAAGTGGAAAATGTACTGTTATCTGCTGTAACCTATTTATTGCATATCATCACACCAGCATTCACCAGCATTCACCTGTTAAATGTCACCTACAGACCATATAAGTTATGACGTTTCTGCTCATTCACATTGATATTGAGAAAGTGCCGTGTGATTCCGCCTACAATATAACATTTATTCCTAATTGTTTCATTTTCTTAAACAATTTTCTTCCACCCTTTTGATTTTTGTGATCCGATAATGAGATTACTGCTTGGCATTCTGAGTAAGAAAGTTGTTTACAAACTGTTGCTCTTGGGGCTATATCTACATTGTCTCTCTTTCTCTCTCTCTTTTTTTTTGTGTGTGTTTACCATAAAATGACCCATCATCATAACATACAGATAGGGATGCTCTACTGGCAGTAACAGCAAGCTTCCCAAATCTGCTGGAGTTGGGAGAGAAATATTGATTTTGGCTTCAGTGTAAAATTAAATGAGGTGTTGGTCACAGTTTACTTTACGGAATGGTGATGCAGCTGTTAGTTCTAGAGCTACATCTGGTCCGGTTATAGAGCCTACTGATTATCAATGTTTTTTTTTCTCCAGGTATTATCATGGCCCAACGCCAATCCAATCCCAGCAATATGCAACAAGTCAGGATATTATTAATTCTTTTCATAGTATTAAACAACAAATGGAAAACTATTCACCAACGTTAACTCAGGTAGGCAGCTGGTTGTATCACTTTACATGTCTTGGTGTGTATTGCCTTTCATTTACAATTTTCACTTGTAGAATCATAATACTTAACATTAAAGGGATATGGAAGCCAAAGTAAACTTTCATGATTCAGAACAGAGCGTACATTTACAATTACACTTTAAGTCTGTTACCAGACTTACCCCTTTATTGGAATCCTTTGTGAAGCTTGGCTTCTTTCCACAGTAGCATACTGAGGTAGGCTCAGGAGTGTGCGTGTGTCTGTTGAGCATTATATGTATAATATTGTTACAAATTTTTTCGCAAACACAGCTGCCATATAGTGCTCAATACATGTGCACGGCTCCTGAACCTACCTCAGTATGCCTTACTTAAGAATTGAGGTCATAAGAAGTGAGTAGACACCCTTTGGGGTGTGCATTACTGACCTAAAAGGTCACAACACTTTCTCTGACATACTACTTTGGATGTATTAGTTTTTTTCTTTTTTAAGACACGATGAGTCCACTGATCATCTTAATTACTAATGGGATATTCACTTCCTGGTCATCAGGAGGAGGCAAAGAGCACCACAGCAGAGCTGTTAAATAGCTCCTCCCTTCCCTCCCACTCCAGTCATTCTCTTTGCCTACGTTAGTGATAGGAAGAGGTAAAGTGAGGTGTTGGTATAGATTCTTCTATCAAGAGTTTATTATTATTAAAGTAGTGCAAGATTGTGCTGCTTTGTTCTAGGGTGTAGCCGTAGTCCATATCAGTCTCTACAGTAGAGCTTTTGGTGGCTTTAGAGCAATAGGAACTTGTGGGACATAATTCTCACTGCGCCTCCAATACATTTATGCTGCCCTAATCCTTATAGCCTAAGCAAGAGTACTCAGGATTTATCTTTTTTCCACAGGACTATGTGAGGGAGAGGACCTCTCAATCCTGCTGAGCTGCCCTGCTGTCGGACAGATGTTAAAGGTAAGTGCTAACTTTTTATTCTGGGTCTGGGAAGATCTCAGAGGAGTGGAGCACTTTATTAATATTCAGGGGACATAGCTTCATTTCTTTAAGGAGGAGGACCCTGTGACAGCAATTGGTATGCAGGCAAGGGCTTATATCTATATCTGTGTATAGAGAGCTCAGGAGGTGTTTGTGGCAGGTTCAGTAGACAGTAACGTAGAAAGTTGTTTGATTCTGTCTTTGGGCTAAGATGCTACCTACTATTTTTACTCAAGTTCTTTCTAGAGACTGCGTTTCTCCCGGTAGCTATTTTTAACTTTTTTGTCAATGGCGACCGGGAGATTGATAGCAGTACCGCCCACGATCGGCGGAGCTTGGTTTGCAGTTTTGTGAGCACTGTTTGCATTGTGCTTCCCAGTACATAAAGAGTAACGCATTAACAGTTCCCAACAGCTTCTCTAGTTTCCTATCATGCCCTACACATGCATGAATTGGAAACAATGCTGCTTACAAATTGGGATAGCCTTCAAACACATAGCTTTTGGTAGGTATGCAGGGCTGAACGTTACACAGTGCTTGATACCAAGTTTTCAGAGAGAGTTACTGGTATCACGCCCACGGGGGGCGGAGATATTTTTTTGTGCCGTTTTAGATGGTTCACTTCCTAATTTCCTTCATGTAATTAGCAAGAGTCCATGAGCTAGTGACTTATGGGATATACATTCCTACCAGGAGGGGCAAAGTTTCCCAAACCTCAAAATGCCTATAAAAACACACCCTCACCACACCCACAATTCAGTTTTACAAATTTTGCCTCCCATGGAGGTGGTGAAGTAAGTTTGTGCTAGATTCTACGTTGATATGCGCTTCGCAGCAGGCTGGAGCCCGGTTTTCCTCTCAGAGTGCAGTGAATGTCAGAGGGATGTGAAGAGAGTATTGCCTATTTGAATACAATGGTCTTTCTCTAGGGGATCTATTTCATAGGTTCTCTGTTATCGGTCGTAGAGATTTCTTCTCCTACCTTCCTTTTCAGATCGACGATATACTCTTATATACCATTACCTCTACTGATTCTCGTTTCAGTACTGGTTTGGCTATCTACTATATGTAGATGAGTGTCCTGGGGTAAGTAAGTTTTATTTTTTGTGACACTATGGTTGGGCACTTTATATGTAAAGTTCTAAATATATGTGTTTAAACTTATATTTGCCATGATTCAGGATAATCAGTATTCCTTCATTCAGACTGTCAGTTTCATTATTTGGGATAATGCATATGAATAAATATTTTTTTCTTACCTTGAAAATTTTCAATTGACTATTTTCCCTGCGGGCTGTTAGGCTCGCGGAGGCAGAAAATGCTTCTTTTTATTGCATCTTTTTTGGCGCAACAATTTTGTCATTTCCAGCGTCGTAGTTGACGCCGGAAGTTGTTTGTAGTTACGTCATTTTTTTGACACTTGTGTATTCGGACGTTTTTTTGCGCCAAAAAATGTGGGCGTCGTTTTCGACGTCAGAGGATGTGGCGTCATACTTGGCGCCAAAAAATATGGGCGTTGTACTTGGCGCCAATAATGTGGGCGTTATTCTTGGCGCCAAAAAATGTGGGCGTCATTCTTGTCTCCACCTTTTTTTCACATTATTTGAGTCTCATTTTTCATTGCTTCTGGTTGCTAGAGGCTTGTTCATTTGGCATTTTTTCCCATTCCTGAAACTGTCATTTAAGGAATTTGATAATTTTGCTTTATATGTTGTTTTTTCTATTACATATTGCAAGATGTCTCAACCTGACCCTGGATCAGAATCTACTTCTGGAAAGACTCTGCCTGATGCTGGTTCTACCAAAGTTAAGTGCATTTGTTGTAAACTTTTGGTATCTGTTCCTCCGGCTGTAGTTTGTGATAACTGTCATGATAAACTTTCTAATGCAGATTGTGTTTCCATTAGTAATAATCCATTACCTGTTGTTGTTCCTTCAACATCTAATGTTCAGGATGTCCCTGTTAATGTAAAAGAATTTGTTTCTAAATCTATTAAGAAGGCTCTGTCTGTTATTCCTCCTTCCAGTAAACGTAAAAGGTCTTTTAAAACTTTACATATTTCAGATGAATTTTTAAGTCACAGCCATCATTCTGACTTATCTGTTTCTGATGAAGATCTATCTGGTTCAGAAGATTCTGCCTCAGATATTGACACTGATAAATCTTCATATTTATTTAAGATGGAGTTTATTCGTTCTTTACTTAAAGAAGTGTTAATTGCATTAGATATGGAGGAGTCTAGTCCTCTTGATACTAAATCTACTAAGCGTTTAAATTCGGTTTTCAAACCTCATGTAGTTATTCCAGAAGTTTTTCCAGTTCCTGATGCTATTTCAGAAGTAATTTCTAGGGAATGGAATAGTCTGGGTACTTCATTTACTCCTTCTCAAAGGTTTAAGAAATTGTACCCTGTGCCATCTGATAGATTAGAGTTTTGGGACAAAATCCCTAAAGTTGATGGGGCTATTTCTACCCTTGCTAAACGTACTACTATTCCTACGGTGGATAGTACTTCCTTTAAGGATCCTTTAGATAGGAAGCTTGAATCCTTTCTAAGGAGAGCTTATTTATGTTCAGGTAATCTTCTTAGACCTGCTATTTCTTTGGCTGATGTTGCTGCAGCTTCCACTTTCTGGTTGGAGGCTTTAGCGCAACAAGTGTCAGACCATAATGCTTATAGCATTGTTAAACTTCTTCAACATGCTAATAACTTTATTTGTGATGCCATTTTTGATATCTTTAGAATTGATGTCAGGTATATGTCTTTAGCTATTTTAGCTAGAAGAGCTTTATGGCTTAAATCTTGGAATGCAGATATGACTTCTAAGTCAACTTTGCTTTCTCTTTCTTTCCAAGGTAATAAATTATTTGGTTCACAGTTGGATTCTATTATTTCAACTGTTACTGGGGGGAAAGGAACCTTTTTGCCTCAGGACAAAAAATCTAAAGGTAAATTCAGGGCTGCTAATCGTTTTCGTTCCTTTCGTCAGAATAAGGAACAGAAGCCTGACCCTTCCCCTAAAGGAATGGTTTCCGTTTGGAAACCTTCTCCAGTCTGGAATAAATCCAAGCCTTTTAGAAAGTCAAAACCAGCTCCCAAATCCGCATGAAGGTGCGGCCCTCATTCCAGCTCAGCTGGTAGGGGGCAGGTTACAATTTTTCAAAGATATTTGGATCAATTCGATTCACAGTCTTTGGATTCAGAACATTGTTTCACAAGGGTACAGAATAAGTTTCAAGGTAAGACCACCTGTGAGAAGATTTTTTCTCTCTCGCATTCCAGTAAACCCAGTGAAGGCTCAGGCATTTCTGAAATGTGTTTCAGACCTAGAGTTGGCTGGGGTAATTGTGCCAGTTCCAGTTCTGGAACGGGGTCTGGGGTTTTACTCAAATCTATTCATTGTACCAATTCCTTCAGACCAGTTCTGGATCTAAAAATATTGAATCGTTATGTAAGGATACCAGCATTCAAAATGGTGACTATAAGGACTATTCTGCCTTTTGTTCAGCAAGGGCATTATATGTCCACAATAGATTTACAGGATGCATATCTTCATATTCCAATTCATCCAGATCACTATCAGTTTCTGAGATTCTCTTTTCTAGACAAGCATTACCAGTTTGTTGCCCTTCCGTTTGGCCTAGCAACAGCTCCAAGGATCTTTTCAAAGGTTCTCGGTGCCCTTCTCTCTGTAATCAGAGAACAGGGTATTGCGGTATTTCCTTATTTGGACGATATCTTGGTACTTGCTCAGTCTTTACATTCTGCAGAATCTCATACGAATCAACTTGTGTTGTTTCTTCAAAGACATGGTTGGAGGATCAATTTACCAAAGAGTTCTTTGATTCCTCAGACAAAGGTAACCTTTTTGGGCTTTCAAATAGATTCAGTGTCCATGACTTTGTCTCTAACAGAAAAGAGATGTCTGAAGTTGGTTTCAGCTTGTCGAAACCTTCAGTCTCAATCGTTCCCTTCGGTAGCTTTGTGCATGGAAATTCTAGGTCTCATGACTGCTGCATCGGACGCGATCCCCTTTGCCCGTTTTCACATGAGACCTCTTCAGCTTTGTATGCTGAACCAGTGGTGCAGGGATTATACAAAGATATCACAAATAATATCATTAAATCTCAATGTTCGATCTTCTCTTACTTGGTGGTTGAATCACCATCGTCTAATTCAAGGGGCTTCTTTTGTTCGTCCAACCTGGACTGTAATCTCAACAGATTCGAGTCTTTCAGGTTGGGGAGCTGTATGGGGATCTCTGACAGCGCAGGGGTTTGGGAATCTCAGGAGGCGAGATTACCAATCAACATTTTGGAACTCCGTGCGATTTTCAGAGCTCTTCAGTTCTGGCCTCTTCTGAAGAGAGAGTCGTTTATTTGTTTTCAGACAGACAATGTCACAACCGTGACGTATGTCAATCATCAAGGTGGGACTCACAGTCCTCAAGCTATGAAAGAAGTATCTCGGATACTTGTATGGGCGGAATCCAGCTCCTGTCTAATCTCTGCGGTTCACATCCCAGGTGTAGACAATTGGGAAGCGGATTATCTCAGTCGCCAGACGTTACATCCGGACGAATGGTCTCTTCACCCAGAGGTATTTCTTCAGATTGTTCAAATCTGGGGACTTCCAGAAATAGATCTGATGGCCTCTCATCTAAACAAGAAACTTCCCAGGTATCTGTCCAGATCCAGGGATCCTCAGGCAGACGCAGTGGACGCGTTGTCGCTTCCTTGGAATTATCATCCTGCCTATATCTTTCCGCCTCTAGTTCTTCTTCCAAAGGTGATTTCCAAAATTCTAATGGAACGTTCGTTTGAACTGCTGGTGGCTCCAGCATGGCCTCACAGGTTTTGGTATGCGGATCTCATTCGGATGGCCAGTTGCCAACCTTGGACACTTCCGTTAAGACCAGACCTTCTATCTCAAGGCCCATTTTTCCATCAGGATCTCAAATCATTAAATTTGAAGGTATGGAAATTGAACGCTTGATTCTTAGTCATAGAGGTTTCTCTGACTCAGTAATTAATACTATGTTACAGGCTCGTAAATCTGTGTCTAGGAAGATTTATTATCGAGTCTGGAAAACGTACATTTCTTTGTGTTCTTCTCATAAATTCTCCTGGCATTCTTTTAGAATTCCTAGAATTTTACAGTTTCTTCAGGATGGTTTGGATAAGGGTTTGTCTGCAAGTTCCTTGAAAGGACAAATCTCTGCTCTTTCTGTCCTTTTTGACAGAAAGATTGCTAATCTTCCTGATATTCATTGTTTTGTACAGGCTTTGGTTCGTATCAAACCTGTCATTAAGTCAATCTCTCCTCCTTGGAGTCTTAATTTGGTTCTGAGGGCTTTACAAGCTCCTCCATTTGAACCTATGCATTCTCTGGATATTAAATTACTTTCTTGGAAAGTTTTGTTCCTTTTGGCCATCTCTTCTGCTAGAAGAGTTTCTGAGTTATCTGCTCTTTCTTGTGAATCTCTTTTTCTGATTTTTCATCAGGATAAGGTGGTGTTGCGGACTTCATTTCAATTTTTACCTAAGGTTGTGAATTCTAACAACATTAGTAGAGAAATTGTTGTCCCTTCATTGTGTCCTAATCCTAAGAATTCTCTGGAGAGATCCTTACATTCTTTGGATGTAGTAAGAGCTTTGAAATATTATGTTGAAGCTACTAAAGATTTAAGAAAGACTTCTAGTCTATTTGTTATCTTTTCTGGTTCCAGGAAAGGTCAGAAAGCTTCTGCCATTTCTTTGGTGTCTTGGTTAAAGTCTTTGATTCATCATGCTTATGTGGAGTCGGGTAAGTCCCCGCCTCAAAGGATTACGGCTTATTCTACTAGGTCAGTTTCTACTTCCTGGGCGTTTAGGAATGAAGCTTCGGTTGATCAGATTTGCAAAGCAGCAACTTGGTCTTCTTTGCATACTTTTACTAAATTCTACCATTTTGATGTTTTCTCTTCTTCTGAAGCAGTTTTTGGTAGAAAAGTACTTCAGGCAGCTGTTTCAGTTTGATTCTTCTGCTTATAATTTCAGTTTTTTTCATTACTAAGATTAAAACTTTTGATTTGGGTTGTGGATTATTTTTTCAGCGGAATTGGCTGTCTTTATTTTATCCCTCCCTCTCTAGTGACACTTGCGTGGAAGTTCCACATCTTGGGTATCTGCTATCCCATACGTCACTAGTTCATGGACTCTTGCTAATTAGATGAAAGAAAACATAATTTATTTAAGAACTTACCTGATAAATTCATTTCTTTCATATTAGCAAGAGTCCATGAGACCCACCCTTTTTGTGGTGGTTATGATTTTTTTGTATAAAGCACAATTATTCCAATTCCTTATTTTTGATGCTTTCGCTCCTTTATCACCCCACTTCTTGGCTATTCGTTAAACTGAATTGTGGGTGTGGTGAGGGGTGTATTTATAGGCATTTTGAGGTTTGGGAAACTTTGCCCCTCCTGGTAGGAATGTATATCCCATACGTCACTAGCTCATGGACTCTTGCTAATATGAAAGAAATTAATTTATCAGGTAAGTTCTTACATAAATTATGTTTTTGTATATACAATATCGGAAGGATGCCTGGTAGCACAGTAGTTACTGTTGTGCCTTATGTGGGACCGGACAGCGCCGCTGCTGCGGTCTGGATCCGTTTTCAATAAATATAGAACCAGTATCTTGCATTTATTCCTTGCAACTTGTTATAAATAAAGTTTGGGGATTTTATGGTTTTCAAATACAGATGGACACCTCAGCAATGGTTAGGCTGAGATGTAGATAGGTTCTAATATAGTTACATACTATTTTACCCTTCTGCTGCTCTAAAAAATATAAAGTTTCTTTTTAAGTTTTAAAGAGACAGTAACGATTTTTCATGGTTAACTTTTATTACAAAGTTTAACATATTTATTTGTTTAATTCATCCTTGGTGTGTTCGAGATGTTCAGGTTTCCTGGGCAATAGAAAATAGATCCCAGGGATACAAATTAAGAGTTCAAAAGTTTTCCTCCCAGGGGCAGGTTTCTGCTTTCAAGATTATCTGTAAACCAGACAAAAAGAGAGGCGTTCTTGCTCTGTGTAAGAGACCTCTCTGACCTGGGAGTGATAGTTCCTGTTCCGATTCAGGAACGGGGTCTGGGATTTTATTTAAATCTGTTCGTGGTTCCCAAGCAAGGAGGGAACCTTCAGGCCTATTTTAGATCTCAAGAGTCTAAACAAATTCCTCAGAGTACCATTTTTCAAGATGGAAAATATTCGTTCCATTATCCCTTTGGTCCAAGAGGGTTAATTTATGACAACTGTGGATTTATAGGACGCGTACTTGCATGTTCCCATTCACAGGGACCATCACAAGTTTCTAAGTTTGCCTTTCTAGACAAACACTTCCAATTCGTGGTTCTGCCCTTCGGTCTTGCCACAGCTCCCAGATTTTTCTCAAAGGTTCTAGTTTCACTGTTGGCGGTGCTTCGGTTACGGGGCATTGCAGTGGCACCCTATCTGGACGACATCCTAGTCCAGGCGCCATTCTTACAACAAGCAAGATCCCACACGGAAATTTTGTTATCCTTCCTGCGATCTCACGGATGGAAGGTAAATTTGGAAAAGAGTTCCTTAGTCCAAAAGACTAGGGTAACTTTCCTGGGAACCATAATAGATTCTCTATCAATGACTATTTTTCTAACAGAAGTCAGGAAGTCAAAGATCTTCTATACTTGTCTAGTTCTTCAGTCCACTCCTCGGCCATCAGTGGCTCAGTGCATGGAGTTAATTGGGCTGATGGTGGCGGCAATGGACATCATGCCGTTACTTGGTTCTATCTCCGACCTCTGCAGTTAAGCATGCTCAGGTAATGGATTGGAGATTATACAGATTTGTCTCCTCGAATGCTACTGAAACAGGAGACAAGGGATTCTCTTCAATGGTGGTTGTCTCTGGATCATCTCTCTCGGGGAACCTTCTTTCGTAGACTACCTTGGGTGATTGTGACAACAGTCGCCAGCCTTCTAGGGTGGGGAGCAGTCTGGGGCTCCCTAAGGGCTCAGGGGGTTTGGACTCGGCCAGAGTCTGTTCTTCCTATAAACATTCTGGAGCTGAGAGCGATCTACAATGAGGAGTTCCTTAGCGATGACAGAGGTATCCAAAATAATTCAGTGGGTGGAGGCCCATTCTTGCTGCCTGTCGGCAATCCACATCCCAGGGGTAGACTACTGGAAGGCGGATTTTCTGAGCAGGCAGACCTTTCATCCGGGGGAGTGGGAACTCCATCTGGAAGTGTTCTCCAGCTTTTTCCTCCATTTGCTTTTCTTCCTCGGGTCATTGCATGAATCAAGCAAGAGTGGGCATCGGTGATCCTCATAGCACTGGCTTCGCCTTGCAAGATTTGGTATGCAGATCTGGCGGACATGTCATCTCTGCCACCTTGGAGACTTTGGTTGAGGAAGGACCTTCTAATCAAGTGTCCCTCCTTCACCCAAATCTGGTTACTCTGAAACTGTCTACTTGGAGCTTGAACGCTTAATATTATCCAAGCGGGGTTTTTATGATTCGGTCATTGAGACCATGGTTCAGGCTCGTAAGCCTGTCACTAGAAAAATTTCACATAAGATATGTTGTAAATATCTCTACTGGTGTGAATCCATGGGCTACTCATGAAGTAGTGTTAGGATTCCTAGATTTGTGTCTTTTCTCCAAGAGGGTTTGGAGAAAGGTTTATCGTCAAGTTCCTCTAAAAGGTCAAATCTCTGTCTTTATCTATTTTGTTACACAAACGTCTTGCAGATGTCCCAGGTGTACAATCATTTTGTCAGGCCTTGGTCAGGATCAGGCCTGTTTTCAAACCACTTACTCCTCCATGGAGTCTGAATTTAGTTCTCAAGGGGCTCCGTTTGAGCCTATACCTTCCTTAGATATTAAGTTGTTATCTTGGAAAGTTTTATTTCTTGTTGCTTTTTCTTCTGCTCGGAGAGTGTCAGAGCTCTTGGTTACAGTATGAGTCTCCTTATCTTATTTTCCATTCAGATAAGGTAGTTTTTACGTACTATATTAGGATTTCTTCCTAAGGTTGTTTCTGATCGGATCATTAATCAGGAGATTGTTGTTCTTTTCTTGTGTTTTAATCCTTCTTCTCAGAAGGAAGGACTTCTGCACAATTTGGACGTGGTCCGTGCTTTAAAGTTTTACCTGCAAGTAACTTAGGTCTGTCGTCAGTCGTCTTCTTTGTGTTTTTCTCAAGTAAACGCAAGGGACAGAAAGCTACGGCTACTTTTCTTTCTTTTTGGCTGAAGAGTATCATACGTTTTGCATATGAGACTGCTGGACAGCAGCCCCTCTGAGAGTTACGGCTCATTCCACAAAAGGCTCTTGCTTCCTCATGGACGTTCAAAAATGAAGCTTCTGTGGAACAGATTTGCAAGGCTGCAACTTGATCCTCTCTTCACACTTTTTCAAAGTTCTACAAATTTGATACTATTGCCTCGGATGAGGCTGCTTTTGGGAGAAAGGTTCTTCAAGCAGTGGTGCCTTCCGTTTAGGTTCCCTGTCTTGTCCCTCCCGTATCATCTGTGTACTCTAGCTTGGGTATTGAATCCCATTAGTACTTAAGATGATCCGTGGACTCATCGTGTCTTAAAAAAGAAAAGAAAATTTATGCTTACCTGTTAAATTTATTTCTTTTTTGACACGATGAGTCCACGGCCCGCCCTGTTCTTTTAGGCAGGTTGTGGGTTATTGTTAACTTCAGACACCTGCACCTTGGCTTTTCCTTTCTCTTCCTAACTTCGGTAGAATGACTGGAGTGGGAGGGAAGGGAGAAGCTATTTAACAGCTCTGCTGTGGTGCTCTTTGCCTCCTCCTGCTGACCAGGAGTTGAATATCCCATTAGTAATTAAGATGATCCGTGGACTCATCGTGTCAAAAAAGAAATACATTTATCAGGTAAGCATAAATTTTCTTTTTTTAACTAAGGGTTGGTTCTGCGCTATAGTCTTATCACGCTTTCAGGCTAATGCGCTATTTCCATAAATAAATGTGTGTGTGTGTGATTTATGTTGTTGGTTTAATGTTGTGGGGTTACTTATTTTTCATATATTTTTTAGGTTCTTTCAAGTGGTGCTGCTAGTAGTACGATCTCTGCTCTGTCTCTAGGAGGTGCTTTGATGCAGGGTGGGACACAGCAAGCCATAAACCGTGAGTTATTACATCTGGCTACTAATGGGTAGCATCTGTGGCTAGTGTGGGCAATAATAGTGCACTTATGGAAATAATATGGTTACATTGTCAATAAATAAATAGAAATTCTTGAGTGGATTAGGTCCACTGCTTCTCCATTGACGGTGAGATCAACAGATGTCCTATGTTGACCATATTATGCATGAATCTTATCTTAAAGTGAAGGTTAAGTTTTGCGGTTTTGTTGCCTGTAATATATTAGTTAAGTCCTAAATACCATGATCGCTAAAAAAAATTTTAACATTAGTATATAGATTATTGTTTTATAAACATGTTATATTTACTCTCCCGGCAGTTTGTAGCTCCTCTCTCCATTGATTTCCGGATTATTCATTACATTACGTACAGAGCAGTCCCACCCGCTCTGTACGTCATTCAAAAGCTCGTTCACGTTTTCAGGAGCAATTGCGCATGCGCACCACTCGCCGTAAGTGGGATTTGCGCCTGCGTGACCGAAAAATTTGTTTGAGCTAAAGCGCAGGCGTGATACAGTTGCAACTTTGTCAATACCCAAGACGTAGCCGGAGGAATTGAAGAAAGCGCATGCGCAAAACTAGAACGCGCGTTGAGACTAACAGATAGGAATTGAATACAACGCATGCGCATTTGAGAGAGTTTTGCGGTGACGTAATTTGACGGCCGCCTAACGGCCAGCGTCTCAATTGGCTGTGAAAAAAACGTGACCTGGATAAGAAAAAAGAAAGAAAAAAAAACGGGATGTTTTAACAGTCTGATGAATAGGATAAAGAACAGGTAATAAATACATTTAATATAGCGATACTAAAATTTTGATGAATTAAACTCACATTTATTTGGATAGTATTTACAGGGAAAGAAGTGTAATACCTAAAACTTAACCTTCATTTTAATAAGGGGTTAATCCCTTTTCCATTCATTAATATAAAAATAAATATATATAATATACACTTGGGGTCACTTAAACATTTCTTTGTTTTCAAAAGAATAGCAAATTTTTTTGTCCATTAAAAAAACACATCCAATTGATCATAGAGTATAGACATTGTTAATGTTGTAAATGAATATTGTAGCAGCAAATGGATTATTTTAATTAGAATATCTACATTTTTGTACAGAGGCCCATTATCGACAACCATCTGTCCTGTGTTCCAGTGGCACATAGTGGAGAATTATGTAACATTATCTTAGCAACGGCTTTAATTTTTTTTTATTTAAACGATTTTAGCTCCCAAAGTTACTCTTACCTTGTTTCCTCTCCAGGTTCTGATCAGGTCATCTGATCAGAGTTTTGTAAAATTATTTTTCTTTCATGTAATTGGCAAGAGTCCATGAGCTAGTGACGTATAGGATATGCAATCCTACCAGGAGGAGCAAAGTTTCCCAAACCTCAAAATGCCTATAAATACACCCCTTGCCACACCCACAATTCAGTTTTACAAACTTTGCCTCCTATGGAGGTGGTGAAGTAAGTTTGTGCTAAGATTTCTACGTTGATATGCGCTTCTCGGCTTTTTTGAAGCCCGATTCCTCTGAGTACAGTGAATGTCAAAGGGTTGTGAAGGGAGTATCAACCTATTGAATACAATGGTTTCTTTCATGTAATTGGCAAGAGTCCATGAGCTAGTGACGTATGGGATATACATTCCTACCAGGAGGGGCAAAGTTTCCCAAACCTCAAAATGCCTATAAATACACCCCCACCACACCCACAATTCAGTTTTACAAACTTCACCTCCTATGGAGGTGGTGAAGTAAGTTTGTGCTAGATTTCTACGTTGATATGCGCTTCTCAGCAAGCTGAAGCCCGGTTCCTCTCAGAGTGCAGTGAATGACAGAGGGATGTGAAGGGAGTATTACCTATTGAATACAATGGTCATCCTAATGGGGATCTATTTCATAGGTTCTCTGTTATCGGTCGTAGAGATTCATTTCCTACCTCCCTTTTCAGATCGACGATATACTCTTATATACCATTACCTCTACTGATTCTCGTTTCAGTACTGGTTTTGCTATCTACTTTATGTAGATGAGTGTCTTTTGATAAGTATGTTTTCTTTTATTTAAGACACTCTCAGCTATGGTTTGGCACTTTATATGTAAAGTTCTAAATATATGTTTTGTACCAGTGATGTGCAGTCACTAGAGGCAGGTGAGGCAGTGCTTCACCTCTCATATGGGCAAAAATATTTTTTTTTTATTGACTTTTAAAAAAAAAAAAAAAAATTGTATTTTTTTTTTCTCCAGCATTTTTTTTCTCACAGCTATATGTTGTGCAATGAAGAGGCACACGCAGGTCTGCCCACCATTACACAACATGCTGCGCCATCTACTGGATGAAAGTGGTTAAGATCATTGCATGGCCCATTAACTGCTTATTTGAGGCAGTCCTATTTGGGCTGAACCAATCCAGTGAGAGGCATTAGTAAATGGAACTTAAAGTTGGGGCTGGATGTTAAATGATATAAAATAAAACAAAAATGGAAAAAAACAACTTTCATTTATTTTGTTGCTGTCCTGTGAAGCTGACAGCTTTGCTAAAGTGAAAAAGAGAGTTCTGTTCTTCCCCTCTAAGTGCAGTGGAATGTGCCACTGTCACTTCCTGAATCCTTCCAGAGCAGGAGAGAGGCACAGAGAGCAGTGTTTCAGCCCCATCTTATTAAAGTAAGATTTTACTGAAAAGGATTCTGTTTGTGAAAATGATAATTTAAAGAATGTGGTTTAGTGTTTGTTTACTCTTTTATAGCCGGGTCGTTTTTGTATTTTGTTTACTCAAACTTTACACCCACTAACATAGCAGCTTGCCTCTGTACTGCACACTAATGTATGGTCTCATTTAGTTATAGTCTCACTTAGTCTCTGTAGCTTTGCTGTTTTATTACTTAAAAATGCAGTGGTCCCCCCCCCTTGTATGTGTGTGTGTGTTTGTGTGTCTCTCTCTATCCATCTCTCTCCTTATGTGTTGTTCTCCCCCATGGTCTCTTTCTCTCTCTGTCTCTCTTCCTCCCCCTCAGACTCTCTCATCCCTTATGTGTCTCTCTAACCCTCTGTGTGTGATTGTGTCTCTCTCTCTCTCTCTCTCACCCTCTGTGTGTGATTGTGTCTCTCTCTAACCCTCTGTGTGTGATTGTGTCTCTCTCTCTCTCTCTCTCTCTCTCTCTATCTCTAACCCTCTGTGTGTGATTGTGTCTCTCTCTAACCCTCTGTGTGTGATTGTGTGTCTCTCTAACCCTCTGTGTGTGATTGTGTCTCTCTCTCTCTCTCTCTCTCTCTCTCTCTCTCTCTCTCTAACCCTCTGTGTGTGATTGTGTCTCTCTCTCTTTCTTTCTCTCTCTAACCCTCTGTGTGTGATTGTGTCTCTCTCTCTTTCTCTCTCTCTCTAACCCTCTGTGTGTGATTGTGTGTCTCTCTCTCTCTCTAACCCTCTGTGTGTGATTGTGTCTCTCTCTCTCTCTCTCTCTTTCTCTCTAACCCTCTGTGTGTGATTGTGTCTCTCTCTAACCCTCTGTGTGTGATTGTGTCTCTCTCTTTCTCTCTCTCTCTAACCCTCTGTGTGTGATTGTGTCTCTCTCTAACCCTCTGTGTGTGATTGTGTCTCTCTCTTTCTTTCTCTCTCTCTCTCTCTCTAACCCTCTGTGTGTGTGATTGTGTCTCTCGCTCTCTCTCTAACCCTCTGTGTGTGATTGTGTCTCTTGCGCTCTCTCTAACCCTCTGTGTGTGATTGTGTCTCTCGCGCTCTCTCTCTAACCCTCTGTGTGTGATTGTGTCTCTCTCTCTTTCTTTCTCTCTCTCTCTAACCCTCTGTGTGTGATTGTGTCTCTCTCTCTTTCTCTCTCTCTAACCCTCTGTGTGTGATTGTGTCTCTCTCTAACCCTCTGTGTGTGATTGTGTCTCTCTCTTTCTCTCTCTCTCTCTCTCTCTCTCTCTCTCTCTCTAACCCTCTGTGTGTGATTGTGTCTCTCGCTCTCTCTCTAACCCTCTGTGTGTGATTGTGTCTCTCGCTCTCTCTCTAACCCTCTGTGTGTGATTGTGTCTCTCGCTCTCTCTCTAACCCTTTGTGTGTGATTGTGTCTCTCGCGCTCTCTCTAACCCTCTGTGTGTGATTGTGTCTCTTTCTTTCTCTCTCTCTATCCCTCTGTGTGTGATTGTGTCTCTTTCTTTCTCTCTCTCTAACCCTCTGTGTGTGATTGTGTCTCTTTCTCTAACCCTCTGTATGTGATTGAATCATTGTGTCTCTCTCTCTTTCTCTCTAACCCTCTGTGTGTGATTGTGTCTCTCTCTCTCTCTTTATTTCTCTCTCTCTAACCCTCTGTGTGTGATTGTGTGTGTCTCTCTCTTTCTCTCTCTAACCCTCTGTGTGTGATTGTGTCTCTCTCTCTTTCTCTCTCTCTCTCTCTAACCCTCTGTGTGTGATTGTGTCTCTCTCTCTCTTTATTTCTCTCTCTCTAACCCTCTGTGTGTGATTGTGTGTGTCTCTTTCTCTCTCTAACCCTCTGTGTGTGATTGTGTCTCTCTCTCTTTCTCTCTCTCTCTCTAACCCTCTGTGTGTGATTGTGTCTCTCTTTCTCTCTCTCTCTCTCTAACCCCTCTGTGTGTGATTGTGTCTCTCTCTCTCTTTCTCTCTAACCCTCTGTGTCTCTCTCCCCCGTCTCTCTCTCCCTCTCCCCCCGAATGCTTTTCTGTGTTTCTGTCTACCTTTTATTTATTTAATTAATGAATTGGTAGTGCCATCTGATGGTGTGGCTTTATTTAAAGGGGTGAGGCAAAGCGCCCCACCATCTTAAAATTTCACCAGCCGCCACTGGATCAAGACATTTTTATATTTACTGCATAATGAAAGAATCTATAAGCATAATTTGCAGCATTAAAGTAAAAAGTATGTTTTAAACATATTTTAATGGGCATGGATTTCTAGATCTCATAATCAGAGCAAGCCTTGTGTTATCTGGCAAGAGTTTCTGTTACAATCCTTTTAGACTAAAATCAGATGTTTACTAAGTTGACCAGTTTTCCAAGACACCATTTAAAGGGACATGAAACCCATATCAATCCCATATGCAAATTTAAATAACTTTCCAATTTACATGTAATATCTAATTTTTTTTTCCATTCTTTTGATATCCTTTGTTGAAAATCATATCTAAATATGCTCAGTAGCTGCTGATTGGTGGCTGCACATAGATACCACATGTGATTGGCTCACCCATGTGCATTGCTATTTCTTCAACAAAGGATATCTAAAGAATGAAGGCGTATCCTAGCCACTGCCTCACCAGCCTCTGACGTCACTGCACGTCACTGTTTTGTACTTATATTTGCTATGATTCAGGTTAATCAGTACATTTCCTTCTTGCAGACTGTTAGTTTAATTTTGGGAAATGCATATAAAAAAAATAATTCTTACCTGAAATTTTCAAATTGACTCTCTTTTCTAAATTCGGGAGCGCAAAATGCTATAATTTATTGCGTCATTCTTGGCGCGAGACTTTTTTGGCGTGAGAATTAAGTTTGTTGACGTATTTTCGTCATTTCCGGCGTCTTAGTTGGTGCCGATAGTTTTCACGTAGTTGCGTCATCTATGACGCTCGTGTTTGTTGCAGACGTTCTTGGCGCCAAAAAATATTTTGTCAGTTGTGGGCGTCATACTTGGCGCCAGATTTTTGATATTATTTGTCTTTATTTCATTTTGCTTCTGGTTTCCAGAGGCTTATTTTGTTTGCATTTTTTCCCATTCCTGAAACTGTCATATAAGGAAATTGATAATTTTGCTTTATATGTTATTTTTTCTATTACATATTGCAAGATGTCTCAATCTGACTCTGTCTCAGAATCCACTATTGGAATCCTGCTGCCTGATGTCGGTTCTACCAAAGCTAAGTGCATTTGTTGTAAACTTGTGGTAACTGTTCCTCCGGCTGTAGTTTGTGTTAGTTGTCATGATAAACTTTCAAATGCAGACAATATTTCCATTAGTAATAATCCATTACCTGTTGTTGTTCCTTCAACATCTAATGCTCAGGATATTCCTGTTAATGTGAGAGAATTTGTTTCTAATTCCATTCAGAAGGCTTTGTCTGTCATGCCACCTTCTAATAAATGTAAAAGGTCTTTTAAAACTTCTCATAAATTTGATGAATTTTTAAATGACCGACAGCATTCTGATTTATCTATCTCTGATGTGGATCTATCTGGTTCAGAAGATTCTGCCTCAGATATTGACACTGACAAATCTTCATACTTATTTAAAATGGAGTATATTTGTTCCTTATTAAAGGAGGTGTTGATTGCATTAGATATGGAGGAGACTAGTCCTCTTGATATTAAAACCAGTAAACGTTTAAATTCGTTTTTTAAACCTCATGTAGTTATTCCAGAGGTTTTTCCAGTTCCTGATGCTATTTCAGATGTAATTTCTAGGGAATGGAATAGACTGGGTACTTCTTTTACTCCTTCAAGGTTTCAGAAACTGTATCCTTTGTCGACTGATAGATTGAAGTTTTGGGAAAAGATCCCCAAGGTTGATGGGGCCATCTCTACTCTTGCTAAACGTACTACTATTCCTACTGCAGATAGTACTTCTTTTAAAGATCCTTTAGATAGGAAACTTGAATCGTATCTAAGGAAGGCTTATTTATGTTCAGGTCATCTTCTTAGGCCTGCTATTTCTTTGGCTGATGTTGCTGCTGCTTCAACTTTTTGGTTGGAAACTTTAGCACAACAAGTACCAGATCATAATGTGTATAGCATTGTTAAGCTAATTCAACATGCTAATAATTTCATTTGTGATGCCATTTTTGATATCATTAGAATTGATATGTATATGGTATATGTCTTTAGCTATTTTAGCTAGAAGAGCTTTATGGCTTAAATCTTGGAATGCTGATATGACTTCTAAATCAACGTTATCTCTCTCTTTCCAAGTTAATACATTATTTTGTTCTCAGTTGGATTCTATTATTTCAACTGTTACTGGAGGGAAGGGAGCTTTTTTGCCTCAGGATAAAAAATCTAAGGGTAAATTTAAGGCTGCTAACCGTTTTCGTTCCTTTCGTCAAAATAAGGAACAGAAAGCTGACTCTTCCCCTAAGGGAACGGTTTCCAATTGGAAGCCTTCTCCAGTCTGGAATAAATCCAAGCCATTTAAAAGATCTAAATCAGCCCCCAAGTCCGCATGAAGGTGCGGCCCTCGTTCCAGCGCAGCTGGTAGGGGGAAGACTAAGATTTTACAAGGATATTTGGATCAATTCAATCCAAAAGCATTGGATTCAGAACATTGTTTCTCAAGGGTACAGAATAGGTTTCAAAGTAAGACCGCCTGTGAGAAGTTTTTTTCTCTCACGCATTCCAGTGAACCCAGTAAAGGCTCAGGCTTTCCTGAAGTGTGTTTCAAATCTGGAGTTATCTGGGGTAATTGTGCCAGTTCCTTTTCAGGAACGGGGTCTGGGGTTTTATTCAAATCTGTTCATTGTTCCAAAGAAGGATAATTCTTTCAGACCAGTTCTGGATCTAAAATTTTTGAATCGATTTGTAAGAATACCTACGTTCAAAATGGTGACTATAAGGACTAATTCTGCCTTTTGTTCAGCAAGGGCATTATATGTCTACAATAGACTTACAGGATGCATATCTTCATATTCTGATTCATCCAGATCACTATCAGTTCCTGAGATTCTCTTTTCTAGACAAGCATTACCAATTTGTTGCTCTTCCATTTGGCCTAGCAACAGCTCCAAGGATCTTTTCAAAGGTTCTCGGTGCCCTACTCTCTGTAATCAGAGAGCGGGCTATTGCGGTGTTTCCTTATTTGGATGATATCTTGGTATTTGCTCAGTCTTTACGTTCTGCAGAATCTCACACAAATCAACTAGTGTTGTTTCTTCAAAGACATGGTTGGAGGATCAATTTACCAAAAAAGTTCTTTGATTCCTCAGACAAGGGTAAACTTTTTAGGTTTCCAAATAGATTCAGTATCCATGACTTTGTCTCTAACAGACAAGAGACGCCTGAAATTAGTTACAGCTTGTCGAAATCTTCAGTCTCAATCATTCCCTTCAGTAGCTATGTGCATGGAGGTTTTAGGTCTCATGACTGCAGCATCGGATGCGATCCCCTTTGCTCGTTTTCACATGCAACCTCTTCAGCTTTGTATGCTGAACCAATGGTGCAGGGATTATACAAAGATATCACAATTAATATCCTTAAATCCCAATGTTCGACACTCTTTGACGTGGTGGTTAGATCACCATCGTTTAGTTCAAGGGGCCTCTCTTGTTCGTCCAGCCTGGACTGTGATCACAACAGATGCAAGTCTTTCAGGTTGGGGAGCTGTCTGGGGATCTCTGACAGCGCAGGGGATTTGGAAATCTCAAGAGGCGAGATTACCAATCAATATTTTGGAACTCCGTGCGATTCTCAGAGCTCTTCAATTTTGGCCTCTTCTAAAGAGAGAATCCTTTATTTGTTTTCAGACAGACAATGTCACAACCGGGACGTATGTCAATCATCAAGGTGGGACTCACAGTCCTCAAGCTATGAAAGAAGTATCTCGGATACTTGCATGGGCTGAATCCAGCTCCTGTCTAATTTCTGCGGTCCATATCCCAGGTATAGACAATTGGGAAGCGGATTATCTCAGTCGCCAGACTTTTCATCCGGGAGTGTGGTCTCTTCACCCAGATGTGTTTTTTCAGATTGTTTAGATGTGGGGACTTCCAGAAATAGATCTGATGGCTTCTCATCTAAACCGGAAACTTCCCAGGTATCTGTCCAGGGATCCTCAGGCAGAAGCAGTGGATGCGTTGACACTTCCTTGCAGTTATCAACCTGCTTATATCTTTCTGCCTCTAGTTCTTCTTCCAAGAGTGATTTCTAAAATCATAATGGAGCGTTCATTTGTACTGCTGGTGGCTCCAGCATGGCCACACAGGTTTTGGTATGCGGATCTTGTTCGGATGTCCAGTTGCCAACCTTGGTCACTTTCGTTAAGGCCAGACCTTCTATCTCAAGGCCCATTTTTCCATCTGGATCTCAAATCATTAAATTTGAAGGTATGGAAATTGAACGCTTAGTGCTTAGTCATAGAGGTTTCTCTGACTCAGTGATTAATACTATGATGCAGGCTCGCAAATCTGTGTCTAGAAAGATTTATTACCGAGTTTGGAAGACTTACATTTCATGGTGCTCTTCTCATAAATTCTCTTGGCATTCTTTTAGAATTCCTAGAATTTTACAGTTTCTTTAGGATGGTTTGGATAAGGGTTTGTCTGCAAGTTCCTTGAAAGGACAAATCTCTGCTCTTTCTGTTCTGTTCCACAGAAAAATTGCTAATATTCCTGATATTCATTGTTTTGTACAGGCTTTGGTTCGTATCAAGCCTGTCATTAAGTCAATCTCTCCTCCTTGGAGTCTTAATTTGTTTTTGACGGCTATACAGGCTCCTCCGTTTGAGCCTATGCATTCTCTGGACATTAAATTACTTTCTTGGAAAGTATTGTTCCTTTTGGCCATCTTTTCTGGTAGAAGAGTTTCTGAATTATCTGCTCTTTCTTGTGAGTCTCCTTTTCTGATTTTTCATCAGGATAAGGCGGTTTTGCGGACTTCATTTAAATTTTTACCTAAAGTTGTGAATTCCAACAACATTAGTAGAGAACTTGTTGTCCCTTCATTGTGTCCTAATCCTAAGAATTCTCTGGAGAGATCTTTACATTCTTTGGATGTGGAAGAGCTTTGAAATATTATGTTGAAGCTACTAAAGATTTCAGAAAGACTTCTAGTCTATTTGTTATCTTTTCTGGTTCTAGGAAAGGTCAGAAGGCTTCTGACATTTCTTTGGCATCTTGATTAAAGCTTTTGATTCATCATGCTTATTTGGAGTCGGGTAAATCCCCGCCTCAGTGGATTACGGCTCATTCTACTAGGTCAGTTTCTACTTCCTGGGCTTTTAAGAATGAAGCTTCTATTGATCAGATTTGCAAAGCAACAACTTGGTCTTCTTTGCATACTTTTACTAAATTCTAACATTTTGATGTTTTCTCTTCTTCAGAAGCAGTTTTAGGTAGAAAAGTACTTCAGGCAGCTGTTTCAGTTTGATTCTTCTGCTTATAATTTCAGTTTTTTTCATTATAAAGATTAAAACTTTTGATTTGGGTTGTGGATTAATTTTTCAGCGGAATTGGCTGTCTTTATTTTTATTCCTCCCTCTCTAGTGACTCTTGCGTGGAGTTCCACATCTTGGGGACTTGCTATCCCATATGTTTATAGCTCATGGACTCTTGCCAATTACATGAAAGAAAACATAATTTATGTAAGAATTTACGTGATAAATTCATTTCTTTCATATTGGCAAGAGTCCATGAGACCCACCCTTTTTATGGTGGTTATGATTTTTTTTGTATAAAGCACAATTATTCCAATTCCTTGTTGATGCTTTCGCTCCTTTCTTATCACCCCACTTCTTGACTATTCATTAAACTGAATTGTGGGTGTGGTGGCGGGTGTGTTTATGGGCATTTTGAGGTTTGGGAAACTTTGCCCCTCCCATACGTCACTAGCTCATGGACTCTTGCCAACATGAAAAATTAATTTATCAGGTAAATTCTTACATAAATTATGTTTGTTTTTTTTAATGACAAGTCTGTGTCTCATTCAGAGATGGTGCCAAATGACATCCAATCTGAACTGAAACACTTATACGTGGCAGTGGGTGAGCTGCTCCGACACTTCTGGTCCTGCTTTCCTGTGAACACCCCTTTCTTAGAAGAAAAGGTAAATATGTTTATTTCATTGTGACTCGCCATGCTCTATCTAAAGTGTTTTTCTTTATAAATAATCGTACGTATAACTTTGTGTGTGTCAGGCATTCACAGCGTTTATGCTAAATTTGATATGTAAGACATATAGCCTCACTGCTAAATTTGATATATAGCACATATAGCCTCACTGTTAAATTTAAAGGGAAATTCAACTCTTAAGGGACCAGTAAATACAGTACAATTGAATCATTGTCACATGCACAATAGAGAGATAATGTAATATCACTTACTTGGTATTTGAAATGAGCTGTAGATTTTTGTTTAGAAATATTGAAGTTAATCCGATTTTAGCCTTCCCTGTATCATGTGATAAATTGTATGCTCTGTGTAGCCACCAATCAGCAAGCACTACCAAGGGTGCTGAACCAAAAAAGGACCAGCACCTAAGCTTAAATTCACGCTTTCTTTCCAATGGCATGCAGAGTCCACAAATCCATTCTAATTATTAGAGGGAATTCAACTCCTTGCCACCAGGAGGAGGCAAAGAACACCCCAGCAAAGCTGTAAGTATCACTCCCACTTCCCATAATCCCCAGTCATTCTTTACCTTGTACATCAGGAGGAGGCAAAGAACACCCCAGCAAAGCTGTAAGTATCACTCCCACTTCCCATTACCCCCAGTCATTCTTTGCCTTGTACATTGGGAGGATGTGCGCAGATGGTGTCTGAAGATATTTAATCCTTTAATGGGTATTTTCCCTGCAAGCAAGGATTGGGGCTATGCTGTGACCATGTAATCCTCTGTATTAAGAGTAGTGGTGGCTTTTAGCAGTTAGAAGACAGCAAGGTAGTCCTTGCTTCACTTCCATCATGTATGCTACCCCTATATAGAAAACCAGGGTTGGTAACGCTGCTTTTCTTTCTCTCCAGGTCCCTGTCAGAGGTCGTCTGAGTCTCAGACCGGAGATGCGGTGCCAGCTCTGCAGTTAAAGCTCTAGGGTCCCTGTCAGGAGGAAGATTTTACCAGCAGACCTGGGGCTGCTGAGAAAGCTACAAGACCGGTAAGTCCCTGGGTTCCCTTATCCCTCAATGACTTGTGGTCTAAGTGAGGGGGGCTTAATGGCTATGGGTGGGGGACTTTTTAACCACTTTTCTATTTGATCCTCAGTGTCATACTCTGCAAGGGAGCAGGTTCAGGAGTAAGGAGCTGTTGTGCAGAGGTGTCAGGTTTTGGGGTTGATGTTGAGTTTTGTCTGCGTGAGTCTTTCCTTTTAGGCATAATTAAACAGGTACAAGGTTTTAGGAAATAAAGGAGATGGTTTTATTCATAGGATAAAGCAATGTAGAGAAATGCAATTTAGATAAGACAATGTCTATAGGCTGTAGTATCAGGCAGGAATACAGTTCTTTGTAATAACAGACAGGATACTTGCATATGCTGTAGACTGGAACAGTGAAATAACAGGCAGGAATGCAGAGATTTGTAATAACAAGCAGGATATTTGCATATGCTGTAAAACTGTATAATAATACTCAGGAAAGCAGAGCTTTGTAATAACAAACAGGATATTTGCATATGCAGTAGACTGGACACAGTTGTAATAACAGCCAGGAATGCAGAGCTTTGTAATAACAAACAGGATATTTGCGTATGCTGTAGACTGGAACTGTGTAGTATCGGGCAGGAAAACAGTTCTTTGTAATAACAGGCAGGAATGCAAAGCTTTGTAATAACAAACAGGATATTTGCATATGCTGTAGACTGGAACTGTGTAGTATCAGGCAGGAAAACAGTTGTTTGTAATAACAGGCAGGGATGCAAAGCTTTGTAATAAAAAACAGGATATTTGCATATGCTGTAGACTGGAACTGTGTAGTATCAGGCAGGAAAACAGTTGTTTGTAATAACAGGCAGGGATGGAAAGCTTTGTAATAACAAACAGGATATTTGCATATGCTGTAGACTGGTACTTTAAGGAAACTTGCATAAACTGCAAACTGGTACTTTGTAGAAACAAACAGGATATTTGCATAGACTGCAATTGGAACTTTGTGGTATCAGGAAACAAGCAAGCAAAAGTACCTGAATCAGTCCTTAGGAAAGAAAGTTTTAGGCAAGTTCAATTGCCAGGAATTCAGTCCAAAAATGAAACAGTGCCAAGGAATTATCCAGAAGAGAAGTCAGTAACCAGGAAATCCAACATAACTGACCAGGAAATCCAACATAACTGTATTTCTCACAGGAAACAGGAGCAGAGAGTCTTTCAGAGTATCACTCTTTATGTGAAAGCACATAATTGCAAACAAACCACCAAGATAAAGCAGGCTGCTGATTAAATGATTTCTTTCAGCTGGCAAGCAGGTGGAGCCAGAGAGCCAAAGTTGCAGCAAACAGAAAAACACAATATTCCTTTCCTGTGATCAAGCCATCTGGTGGCTTAGTGGTAAAACAACAGGCTGGGAAATAACAGCTGCAGGAATAGAGACAGGTCCCAGGTTCAATTCCAGGCTGAACCCTGACACTCAGTGAGGATCAAATAGAAAGAACCATAAAAAGGGACATTAGACCCTCAATTTTTTTTTGCATAAATGTTTTGTAGATGATCAATATATAGCCCATACAGGTTTTTCTTTCATGTAATTAGCAAGTCTATGAGCTAGTGACGTATGGGATATACATTCCTACCAGGAGGGGCAAAGTTTCCCAAACCTCAAAATGCCTATAAATACACCCCTCACCACACCCACAATTCAGTTTTACAAACTTTGCCTCCTATGGAGGTGGTGAAGTAAGTTTGTGCTAGATTCTACGTTGATATGCGCTCCGCAGCAAGTTGGAGCCCGGTTTTCCTCTCAGCGTGCAGTGAATGTCAGAGGGATGTGAGGAGAGTATTGCCTATTTAAATGCAGTGATCTCCTTCTACGGGGTCTATTTCATAGGTTCTCTGTTATCGGTCGTAGAGATTCATCTCTTACCTCCCTTTTCAGATCGACGATATACTCTTATTTATATACCATTACCTCTGCTGATTCTCGTTTCAGTACTGGTTTGGCTTTCTACAAATATGTAGATGAGTGTCCTGGGGTAAGTAAATCTTATTTTCTGTGACACTCTAAGCTATGGTTGGGCACTTTGTTTATAAAGTTCTAAATATATGTATTCAAACATTTATTTGCCTTGACTCAGAATGTTCAACATTCCTTATTTTCAGACAGTCAGTTTCATATTTGGGATAATGCATTTGAATCAAACATTTTTTCTTACCTTAAAAATTTGACTCTTTTTTTTCCCTGTGGGCTGTTAGGCTCGCGGGGGCTGAAAATGCTTCATTTTATTGCGTCATTCTTGGCGCGGACTTTTTTGGCGCAAAAAATCTTTTCAGTTTCCGGCGTCATACGTGTCGCCGGAAGTTGCGTCATTTTTTGACGTTCTTTTGTGCCAAAAATGTCGGCGTTCCGGATGTGGCGTCATTTTTGGCGCCAAAAGCATTTAGGCGCCAAATAATGTGGGCGTCTTATTTGGCGCTAAAAAATATGGGCGTCGTTTTTGTCTCCACATTATTTAAGTCTCATTTTTCATTGCTTCTGGTTGCTAGAAGCTTGTTCTATGGCATTTTTTCCCATTCCTGAAACTGTCATTTAAGGAATTTGATCAATTTTGCTTTATATGTTGTTTTTTCTCTTACATATTGCAAGATGTCTCACGTTGCATCTGAGTCAGAAGATACTTCAGGAAAATCGCTGTCTAGTGCTGGAACTACCAAAGCTAAGTGTATCTGCTGTAAACTTTTGGTAGCTATTCCTCCGGCTGTTGTTTGTATTAATTGTCATGACAAACTTGTTAATGCAGATAATATTTCCTTTAGTAATGTACCATTGCCTGTTGCAGTTCCTTCAACATCTAAGGTGCAGAATGTTCCTGATAACATAAGAGATTTTGTTTCTGAATCCATCAAGAAGGCTATGTCTGTTATTTCTCCTTCTAGAAAACATAAAAAATCTTTTAAAACTTCTCTCCCTACAGATGAATTTTTAAATGAACATCATCATTCTGATTCTGATGACTCTTCTGGTTCAGAGGATTCTGTCTCAGAGATTGATGCTGATAAATCTTCATATTTATTTAAAATGGAATTTATTCGTTCTTTACTTAAAGAAGTACTAATTGCTTTAGAAATAGAGGATTCTGGTCCTCTTGATACTAATTCTAAACTTTTAGATAAGGTATTTAAATCTCCTGTGGTTATTCCAGAAGTTTTTCCTGTTCCTAATGCTATTTCTGAAGTAATTTCTAAAGAATGGGATAAATTGGGTAATTCATTTACTCCTTCTAAACGTTTTAAGCAATTATATCCTGTGCCGTCTGACAGATTAGAATTTTGGGACAAAATCCCTAGAGTTGATGGGGCTATTTCTACCCTTGCTAAACGTACTACTATTCCTACGTCAGATGGTACTTCGTTTAAGGATCCTTTAGATAGGAAAATTGAATCCTTTCTAAGAAAAGCTTATCTGTGTTCAGGTAATCTTCTTAGACCTGCTATATCATTGGCTGATGTTGCTGCAGCTTCAACTTTTTGGTTGGAAAACTTTAGCGCAACAAGTAACGGATCATGATTCTCATAATATTATTATTCTTCTTCAGCATGCTAATAATTTTATCTGTGATGCCATTTTTGATATTATCAGAGTTGATGTCAGGTTTATGTCTCTAGCTATTTTAGCTAGAAGAGCTTTATGGCTTAAGACTTGGAATGCTGATATGGCTTCTAAATCAACTCTACTTTCCATTTCTTTCCAGGGTAACAAATTATTTGGTTCTCAGTTGGATTCTATTATCTCAACTGTTATTGGTGGGAAAGGAACTTTTTTACCACAGGATAAAAAATCTAAGGGTAAAAACAGGGCTAATAATCGTTTTCGTTCCTTTCGTTTCAACAAAGAACAAAAGCCTGATCCTTCATCCTCAGGAGCAGTTTCAGTTTGGAAACCATCTCCAGTCTGGAATAAATCCAAGCCTTCTAGAAAGGCAAAGCCTGCTTCTAAGTCCACATGAAGGTGCGGCCCTCATTCCAGCTCAGCTGGTAGGGGGCAGGTTACGTTTTTTCAAAGAAATTTGGATCAATTCTGTTCACAATCTTTGGATTCAGAACATTGTTTCAGAAGGGTACAGAATTGGTTTCAAGATGAGACCTCCTGCAAAGAGATTTTTTCTTTCCCGTGTCCCAGTAAATCCAGTGAAAGCTCAAGCATTTCTGAATTGTGTTTCAGATCTAGAGTTGGCTGGAGTAATTATGCCAGTTCCAGTTTCGGAACAGGGGATGAGGTTTTATTCAAATCTCTTCATTGTACCAAAGAAGGAGAATTCCTTCAGACCAGTTCTGGATCTAAAAATATTGAATCGTTATGTAAGGATACCAACGTTCAAAATGGTAACTGTAAGGACTATCTTGCCTTTTGTTCAGCAAGGGCATTATATGTCCACAATAGATTTACAGGATGCATATCTGCATATTCCGATTCATCCAGATCATACGAATCAACTTGTGTTGTTTCTTCAAAATCATGGTTGGAGGATCAATTTACCAAAAAGTTCATTGATTCCTCAGACAAGGGTAACCTTTCTGGGTTTCCAGATAGATTCAGTGTCCATGACTCTGTCTTTGACAGACAAGAGACGTCTAAATTGATTTCAGCTTGTCGAAATCTTCAGTCACAATCATTCCCTTCGGTAGCCTTATGCATGGAAATTCTAGGTCTTATGACTGCAGCATCGGATGCGATCCCCTTTGCTCGTTTTCACATGCGACCTCTTCAGCTCTGTATGCTGAATCAATGGTGCAAGGATTACACAAAGATATCTCAATTAATATCTTTAAAACCGATTGTACGACACTCTCTAACGTGGTGGACAGATCACCATCGTTTAATTCAGGGGGCTTCTTTTGTGCTTCCGACCTGGACTGTAATTTCAACAGATGCAAGTCTCACAGGTTGGGGAGCAGTGTGGGGATCTCTGATAGCACAAGGAGTTTGGGAATCTCAGGAGGTGAGATTACCAATCAATATTTTGGAACTCCGTGCAATTTTCAGAGCTCTTCAGTTTTGGCCTCTTCTGAAGAGAGAATCGTTCATTTGTTTTCAGACAGACAATGTCACAACTGTGGCATACATCAATCATCAAGGAGGGACTCACAGTCCTCTGGCTATGAAAGAAGTATCTCGAATTCTGGTTTGGGCGGAATCCAGCTCCTGTCTAATCTCTGCGGTTCATATCCCAGGTATAGACAATTGGGAAGCGGATTATCTCAGTCGCCAAACGTTGCATCCGGGCGAATGGTCTCTTCACCCAGAGGTATTTCTTCAGATTGTTCAAATGTGGGAACTTCCAGAAATAGATCTGATGGCGTCTCATCTAAACAAGAAACTTCCCAGGTATCTGTCCAGATCCCGGGATCCTCAGGCGGAGGCAGTGGATGCATTATCACTTCCTTGGAAGTATCATCCTGCCTATATCTTTCTGCCTCTAGTTCTTCTTCCAAGAGTAATCTCCAAGATTCTGAAGGAATGCTCGTTTGTTCTGCTGGTAGCTCCGGCATGGCCTCACAGGTTTTGGTATGCGGATCTTGTCCGGATGGCCTCTTGCCAACCGTGGACTCTTCCGTTAAGACCAGACCTTCTGTCGCAAGGTCCTTTTTTCCATCAGGATCTGAAATCCTTAAATTTAAAGGTATGGAGATTGAACGCTTGATTCTTGGTCAAAGAGGTTTCTCTGACTCTGTGATTAATACTATGTTACAGGCGCGTAAATCTGTATCTAGAGAGATATATTATAGAGTCTGGAAGACCTATATTTCTTGGTGTCTTTCTCATCATTTTTCTTGGCATTCTTTTAGAATACCGAGAATTTTACAGTTTCTTCAGGATGGTTTAGATAAGGGTTTGTCCGCAAGTTCCTTGAAAGGTCAAATCTCTGCTCTTTCTGTTCTTTTTCACAGAAAGATTGCTATTCTTCCTGATATTCATTGTTTTGTACAAGCTTTGGTTCGTATAAAACCTGTCATTAAGTCAATTTCTCCTCCTTGGAGTTTGAATTTGGTTCTGGGGGCTCTTCAAGCTCCTCCGTTTGAACCTATGCATTCATTGGACATTAAATTACTTTCTTGGAAAGTTTTGTTCCTTTTGGCAATCTCTTCTGCCAGAAGAGTTTCTGAATTATCTGCTCTTTCTTGTGAGTCTCCTTTTCTGATTTTTCATCAGGATAAGGCGGTGTTGCGAACTTCTTTTGAATTTTTACCTAAAGTTGTGAATTCCAACAACATTAGTAGAGAAATTGTGGTTCCTTCATTATGTCCTAATCCTAAGAATTCTAAGGAGAAATCGTTGCATTCTTTGGATGTTGTTAGAGCTTTGAAATATTATGTTGAAGCTACTAAGTCTTTCCGAAAGACTTCTAGTTTATTTGTTATCTTTTCCGGTTCTAGAAAAGGCCAGAAAGCTTCTGCCATTTCTTTGGCATCTTGGTTGAAATCTTTAATTCATCTTGCCTATGTTGAGTCGGGTAAAATTCCGCCTCAGAGGATCACAGCTCATTCTACTAGGTCAGTTTCTACTTCCTGGGCGTTTAGGAATGAAGCTTCGATTGATCAGATTTGCAAAGCAGCAACTTGGTCCTCTTTGCATACTTTTACTAAATTCTACCATTTTGATGTATTTTCTTCTTCTGAAGCAGTTTTTGGTAGAAAAGTACTTCTGGCAGCGGTTTCAGTTTGAATCTTCTGCTTATGTTTTTCATTAAACTTTATTTTGGGTGTGGATTATTTTCAGCAGGAATTGGCTGTCTTTATTTTATCCCTACCTCTCTAGTGACTCTTGTGTGGAAAGATCCACATCTTGGGTAGTCATTATCCCATACGTCACTAGCTCATGGTCTCTTGCTAATTACATGAAAGAAAACATAATTTATGTAAACTTACCTGATAAATTCATTTCTTTCATATTAGCAAGAGTCCATGAGGCCCGCCCTTTTTTTTGTGGTGGTTATGATTTTTTTATAAAGCACAATTATTCCAATTCCTTATTTTATATGCTTTCGCACTTTTTTATCACCCCACTTCTTGGCTATTCGTTAAACTGAATTGTGGGTGTGGTGAGGGGTGTATTTATAGGCATTTTGAGGTTTGGGAAACTTTGCCCCTCCTGGTAGGAATGTATATCCCATACGTCACTAGCTCATGGACTCTTGCTAATATGAAAGAAATTAATTTATCAGGTAAGTTCTTACATAAATTATGTTTTTTTGTTTTTTTTTAAAAAAAAGTATAGTTTTGCTTATTTTTAAATAACATAGCTCTGATTTTCAGACTCCTAACCAAGCCCCAATGTTTTAGGAGAATACTAATGTATACCTACTCCAGCTTGCTCCTGTTTGTGTAAAGGGTCTTTTCATATGCAAATGAAGTGGGGGGTGCAGTGTCTGCTATTTCCCACTTGCAGTGGGTGTTCCAGTAACCTATTAAAAAAAATTAAACAGAACTAAACTGGTAGATTCTAAGTAAGTTTTTAAACGGTTTTATACTGGATTTTATATCAGTATCTGTGCATATTCTTCTTTATAGTCAGTACCTGTACATATTATGTATAGTAGTGTTTATTACATGCAGTTATATGACAATTAGTGTATACTGTATATTTATATATATTTATATCAGTATCTGTACATATTCTGTATAGTAGTGTCTTTACATGTAGTTCTGTGACAATTAGTGTATACTGTATATTTATATCAGTATCTGTACATATTCTGTATAGTAGTGTCTATTACATGCAGTTATATGACAATTCATGTATACTGTATATTTATATCAGTATCTGTACATATTCTGTATAGTAGTGTCTATTACATGCAGTTCTGTGACAATTAGTGTATACTGTATATTTATATCAGTATATGTACATATTCTGTATAGTAGTGTATATTACATACAGTTATATGACAATTAGTGTATACTGTATATTTATATCCGTATCTGTACATATTCTGTATAGTAGTGTCTATTACATGCAGTTATATGACAATTAGTGTATACTGTATATTTATATCAGTATCTGTACTTATTCTGTATAGTATTGTCTATTACATGCAGTTATATGACAATTAGTGTATACTGTATATTTATATCAGTATCTGTACATATTCTGTATAGTAGTGTCTATTACATGCAGTTCTGTGACAATTAGTGTATACTGTATATTTATATCAGCATCTGTACATATTCTGTATAGTAGTGTCTATTACATGCAGTTATATGACAATTAGTGTATACTGTATATTTATATCAGTATCTGTACATATTCTGTATAGTAGTGTCTATTACATGCAGTTCTGTGACAATTAGTGTATACTGTATATTTATATCAGCATCTGTACATATTCTGTATAGTAGTGTCTATTACATGCAGTTATATGACAATTAGTGTATACTGTATATCTATATCAGTATCTGTACATATTCTGTATAGTAGTGTCTATTACATACAGTTATATGACAATTAGTGTATACTGTATATTTATATCAGTATCTGTACATATTCTGTATAGTAGTGTCTATTACATGCAGTTATATGACAATTAGTGTATACTGTATATTTATATCAGTATCTGTACATATTCTGTATAGTAGTGTCTGTTACATGCAGTTATATGTAATTAGTGTATACTGTATATTTATATCAGTATCTGTACATATTCTGTATAGTAGTGTCTATTACATGTAGTTATATGACAATTAGTGTATACTGTATATTTATATCAGTATCTGTACATATTCTGTATAGTAGTGTCTATTACATGCAGTTATATGACAATTAGTGTATACTGTATATTTATATCAGTATCTGTATATATTCTGTATAGTAGTGTCTATTACATGCAGTTCTATAACAGTTAGTGTATACTGTATATTTATATCAGCATCTGTACATATTCTGTATAGTAGTGTCTATTACATGCAGTTATATGACAATTAGTGTATACTGTATATTTATATCAGTATCTGTACATATTCTGTATAGTAGTGACTGTTACATGCAGTTATATGATAATTAGTGTGTACTGCATATTTATATCAGTATCTGTACATATTCTGTATAGTAGTGTCTATATTACATGCAGTTATATGACAATTACTGTATACTGTATATTTATATCAGTATCTGTACATATTCTGTATAGTAGTGTCTATTACATGCAGCTATATGACAATTAGTGTATACTGTATATTTAGATCAGTATCTGTACATATTCTGTATAGTAGTGTCTATTACATGCAGTTATATGACAATTAATGTATACTGTATATTTATATCAGTGTCTGTACATATTCTGTATAGTAGTGTCTATTACATACAGTTATATGACAATTAGTATATACTGTATATTTATATCAGTATCTGTATATATTCTGTATAGTAGTGTCTATTACATGCAGTTATATGACAATTAGTATATACTGTATATTTATATCAGTATCTGTATATATTATGTATAGTAGTGTCTATTACATGCAGTTATATGACAATTAGTGTATGCTGTATATTTATATCAGTATCTGTACATATTCTGTATAGTAGTGTCTATTACATGCAGTTATATGACAATTAGTGTATACTATATACAGTGAGGCCTCGGTTTACGAATTTAATTCGTTCTCCGGGTCGTTTCGTATTGCGAAAAATTCGTAAACCGAAACACGTTTTCCCATAGGAATGCATTGAAAATCAATTAATGCGTTCCGGAGGTCCGAAAAAATTCAAATAAAGTGTCCAAAAAATGCTCCAAAAGGCTTAACAACTTGCTGCAAATGGCTCCAATGTCTCCAAAAGGCTCCACAACTTGCTGCAAATGGCTCCAAAAGGCTTAACAACTTGCTGCAAATGACTCCAAAAGGCTCAACAACTTGCTGCAAAATGGCTCCAAAACCTCTCCAACACCTCCACACTGGTACCCAAACTTCATTAATTCAATCATACTTGAGTATGCAGGGGGCACAGGGGCCACTGGTTTCGTATTGCGAAAAATATTCGTAAACCGAGGGGGGCAAACCGGCATTTTGTTTCGTATTGCGAAAAAAATTCGTAAACCGAGTCAATTTTTCTTCAAATTTCGATTTCGTAAACCGAAATTTCGTATACCGAGTCGTGCGTAAACCGGGGCCTCACTGTATTTATATCCGTATCTGTACATATTCTGTATAGTAGTGTCTATTACATGCAGTTATATGACAATTAGTATATACTGTATATTTATATCAGTATCTGTATATATTATGTATAGTAGTGTCTATTACATGCAGTTATATGACAATTAGTGTATACTGTATATTTATATCAGTATCTGTACATATTCTGTATAGTAGTGTCTGTTACATGCAGTTATATGACAATTAGTGTATAATGTATATTTATATCAGTATCTGTACATATTCTGTATAGTAGTGTCTATTACATGCAGTTATATGACAATTAGTGTATACTGTATATTTATAACAGTATCTGTACATATTCTGTATAGTAATGTCTATTACATGCAGTTATATGACAATTAGTGTATACTGTATATTTATATCAGTATCTGTACATATTCTGTATAGTAGTGTCTATTACATGCAGTTATATGACAATTAGTGTATACTGTATATTTATATCAGTATCTGTACATATTCTGTATAGTAGTGTCTATTACATGCAGTTATATGACAATTAGTGTATACTGTATATTTATAACAGTATCTGTACATATTCTGTATATTAGTGTCTATTACATGCAGTTATATGACAATTAGTGTATACTGTATATTTATATCAGTATCTGTACATATTCTGTATAGTAGTGTCTATTACATGCAGTTATATGACAATTAGTGTATATTGTATATTTATATCAGTATCTGTACATATTCTGTATAGTAGTGTCTATTACATGCAGTTATATCACAATTAGTGTATACTGTATATTTATATCAGTATCTGTACATATTCTGTATAGTAGTGTTTATTACATGCAGTTATATGACAATTGGTGTATACTGTATATTTATATCAGTATCTGTACATATTCTGTATAGTAGTGTCTATTACATGCAGTTATATGACAATTAGTATATACTGTATATTTATATCCGTATCTGTACATATTCTGTATATTAGTGTCTATTACATGCAGTTATATGACAATTAGTGTATACTGTATATTTATATCAGTTGCTGTACATATTCTGTATAGTAGCGTCTATTACATGCAGTTATATGACAATTAATGTATACTGTATATTTATATCAGTATCTGTACATATTCTGTATAGTAGTGTCTATTACATGCAGTTATATGACAATTAGTGTATACTGTATATTTATAACAGTATCTGTACATATTCTGTATATTAGTGTCTATTACATGCAGTTATATGACAATTAGTGTATACTGTATATTTATATCAGTATCTGTACATATTCTGTATAGTAGTGTCTATTACATGCAGTTATATGACAATTAGTGTATATTGTATATTTATATCAGTATCTGTACATATTCTGTATAGTAGTGTCTATTACATGCAGTTATATCACAATTAGTGTATACTGTATATTTATATCAGTATCTGTACATATTCTGTATAGTAGTGTTTATTACATGCAGTTATATGACAATTGGTGTATACTGTATATTTATATCAGTATCTGTACATATTCTGTATAGTAGTGTCTATTACATGCAGTTATATGACAATTAGTATATACTGTATATTTATATCCGTATCTGTACATATTCTGTATATTAGTGTCTATTACATGCAGTTATATGACAATTAGTGTATACTGTATATTTATATCAGTTGCTGTACATATTCTGTATAGTAGTGTCTATTACATGCAGTTATATCACAATTAGTGTATACTGTATATTTATATCAGTATCTGTACATATTCTGTATAGTAGTGTCTATTACATGCAGTTATATGTAATTAGTGTATACTGTATATTTATATCAGTATCTGTACATATTCTGTATAGTAGTGTCCATTGCATGCAGTTATATGACAATTAGTGTATACTGTATATTTATATCAGTATCTGTACATATTCTGTATAGTAGTGTCTATTACATGCAGTTATATGTAATTAGTGTATACTGTATATTTATATCAGTATCCGTACATATTCTGTATAGTAGTGTCTATTACATGCAGTTATATGACAATTAGTGTATACTGTATATTTAGATCAGTATCTGTACATATTCTGTATAGTAGTGTCTATTACATGCAGTTATATGACAATTAGTGTATACTGTATATTTATGTCAGTATCTGTACATATTCTGTATAGTAGTGTCTATTACATGCAGTTATATGACAAGTAACGTATACTGTATATTTATATCAGTATCTGTACATATTCTGTATAGTAGTGTCTATTACATGCAGTTATATGACAATTAGTGTATACTGTATATTTAGATCAGTATCTGTACATATTCTGTATAGTAGTGTCTATTACATGCAGTTATATGACAATTAGTGTATACTGTCCCTTTAAAGGCATTTGTTCCTTAGAAGCTAGCTAGAGTTCAGTATGTAAGGAACTTGCTCTGCATATACTGTTCTCTAAGGTCAATGATTAAATTCTTGGCTAGAGACCCTGTGTTTAGCTTCTTAATGCCAGTGGTGTACTCGGCGACAGCGCCTTTGTTTTTAAAAAAAAATAGGCCCGACCGTAGCCTGTTGGCAGCGCATTTTCGTGCACTTAATTACCGTTGCTCACGGTCGTGCATACACACAAAACCTCCAAGAATAGAGATATAGGATACATTGTGTGATATAACTGAAAATGTTTTGCCTCTCCGCTCTCTGTCCATTATCGGGCTTTAGAGGCCTTTATTATTCGACCGAGGATAGAGCAGAGTATGACAATTCCCTCACGGGGCTCTTGTGCTGCTGGATGTTAAAGGCAGTTAAGCCTAAGGGGCCGATTTATCAAATGTCTGTCCGACATGATCCGATCAGAGGATCATGTCTAACAGACATCGCTGAATGCGGACAGCATACGCTCTCCGCATTCAGCATTGCCCAAGCAGTTCTTGTGAGCTGCTGGTGCAATGCCGCCCCCTTCAGATTCGTGGCCAATCGGCCGCTAGCAGGGGTTGTCAATCAACCCAATCGTAATTGATCGGGTTGATTTCCAGCGATTTCTGTCTGCCTCCCAATAGCAGGCGCACAGGTTACAGAGCAGCGGTCCATATGGACAATTAGTGTATACTGTATATTTATATCAGTATCTGTACATATTCTGTATAGTAGTGTCTATTACATGCAGTTATATGACAATTAGTGTATATTGTATATTTATATCAGTATCTGTACATATTCTGTATAGTAGTGTCTATTACATGCAGTTATATCACAATTAGTGTATACTGTATATTTATATCAGTATCTGTACATATTCTGTATAGTAGTGTTTATTACATGCAGTTATATGACAATTGGTGTATACTGTATATTTATATCAGTATCTGTACATATTCTGTATAGTAGTGTCTATTACATGCAGTTATATGACAATTAGTATATACTGTATATTTATATCCGTATCTGTACATATTCTGTATATTAGTGTCTATTACATGCAGTTATATGACAATTAGTGTATACTGTATATTTATATCAGTTGCTGTACATATTCTGTATAGTAGCGTCTATTACATGCAGTTATATGACAATTAATGTATACTGTATATTTATATCAGTATCTGTACATATTCTGTATAGTAGTGTCTATTACATGCAGTTATATGACAATTAGTGTATACTGTATATTTATAACAGTATCTGTACATATTCTGTATATTAGTGTCTATTACATGCAGTTATATGACAATTAGTGTATACTGTATATTTATATCAGTATCTGTACATATTCTGTATAGTAGTGTCTATTACATGCAGTTATATGACAATTAGTGTATATTGTATATTTATATCAGTATCTGTACATATTCTGTATAGTAGTGTCTATTACATGCAGTTATATCACAATTAGTGTATACTGTATATTTATATCAGTATCTGTACATATTCTGTATAGTAGTGTTTATTACATGCAGTTATATGACAATTGGTGTATACTGTATATTTATATCAGTATCTGTACATATTCTGTATAGTAGTGTCTATTACATGCAGTTATATGACAATTAGTATATACTGTATATTTATATCCGTATCTGTACATATTCTGTATATTAGTGTCTATTACATGCAGTTATATGACAATTAGTGTATACTGTATATTTATATCAGTTGCTGTACATATTCTGTATAGTAGCGTCTATTACATGCAGTTATATGACAATTAGTGTATACTGTATATTTATATCAGTATCTGTACATATTCTGTATAGTAGTGTCTATTACATGCAGTTATATGTAATTAGTGTATACTGTATATTTATATCAGTATCTGTACATATTCTGTATAGTAGTGTCCATTGCATGCAGTTATATGACAATTAGTGTATACTGTATATTTATATCAGTATCTGTACATATTCTGTATAGTAGTGTCTATTACATGCAGTTATATGTAATTAGTGTATACTGTATATTTATATCAGTATCCGTACATATTCTGTATAGTAGTGTCTATTACATGCAGTTATATGACAATTAGTGTATACTGTATATTTAGATCAGTATCTGTACATATTCTGTATAGTAGTGTCTATTACATGCAGTTATATGACAATTAGTGTATACTGTATATTTATGTCAGTATCTGTACATATTCTGTATAGTAGTGTCTATTACATGCAGTTATATGACAAGTAACGTATACTGTATATTTATATCAGTATCTGTACATATTCTGTATAGTAGTGTCTATTACATGCAGTTATATGACAATTAGTGTATACTGTATATTTAGATCAGTATCTGTACATATTCTGTATAGTAGTGTCTATTACATGCAGTTATATGACAATTAGTGTATACTGTCCCTTTAAAGGCATTTGTTCCTTAGAAGCTAGCTAGAGTTCAGTATGTAAGGAACTTGCTCTGCATATACTGTTCTCTAAGGTCAATGATTAAATTCTTGGCTAGAGACCCTGTGTTTAGCTTCTTAATGCCAGTGGTGTACTCGGCGACAGCGCCTTTGTTTTTAAAAAAAAATAGGCCCGACCGTAGCCTGTTGGCAGCGCATTTTCGTGCACTTAATTACCGTTGCTCACGGTCGTGCATACACACAAAACCTCCAAGAATAGAGATATAGGATACATTGTGTGATATAACTGAAAATGTTTTGCCTCTCCGCTCTCTGTCCATTATCGGGCTTTAGAGGCCTTTATTATTCGACCGAGGATAGAGCAGAGTATGACAATTCCCTCACGGGGCTCTTGTGCTGCTGGATGTTAAAGGCAGTTAAGCCTAAGGGGCCGATTTATCAAATGTCTGTCCGACATGATCCGATCAGAGGATCATGTCTAACAGACATCGCTGAATGCGGACAGCATACGCTCTCCGCATTCAGCATTGCCCAAGCAGTTCTTGTGAGCTGCTGGTGCAATGCCGCCCCCTTCAGATTCGTGGCCAATCGGCCGCTAGCAGGGGTTGTCAATCAACCCAATCGTAATTGATCGGGTTGATTTCCAGCGATTTCTGTCTGCCTCCCAATAGCAGGCGCACAGGTTACAGAGCAGCGGTCCATATGGAGCAGCGGCCCGGCTTCATAACTTGTATTTCTGGCAAGCAGAAGCCTGAAGGCTCGCCAGATAATTACGCCCCTAAGAGTGTGTGCAACATAGCTGTGTGGACATGGTGACACAAATATTGTACCTCAGAGGGAACTTTTTCACTTGTCATAGCTCAAGTACTCTCACAAATTACATGTTTGGCTGGCGGCGATGGGAATAAGGTGCCCGCCGGCCGCGACCGGTCTGTTTGGCACAAATTTATAAGCTCAATTTTTAGCCCTGAAGTGCACTATTCTCTTTGCAGAATTTTGTTACTAGAACTCCTGTGTATGCGTTCTAGACTCTAAGCCTGTCATGCATTCTTCTCTCTACTCCCTGAGACAGTTTGACCGCAATCGCGGGAGTCAGATCGCTTGGCGCTCTAATCTGTGGCCGGTCGGGCCTGTATCATTGCACCACATGGTTGTTCTGGGACTGTGCGGCAGGGCTCCGATTTTGAGCCTACCCGTGGGAGGTAATGGAATGGAGAAGGGTTAGAAGGGCTTTTATATATATATTTCAGGTAGCTTTACCATATTTATTATCAGGGAGAGGCTTTATGTTTTGTCTCCCCCTTCAGCAGCGGCACCTCCGTTTGTATTCTGTGAGAGGAGGTTACCACAGGCTGTTTTATGGGTTATGGAGGCTCTGATTCTGAACTCCTACCTCTTTAAGGTTAGGTTAGTGTAAGGGATAGCTTGAGTGTCGGTTAGTCTGAAATTGTATACCGTGTAGCAATCTGGCTATTTTTCTATCAGGGAGGTTACATTTGTTCTTTTATATGATCACTGTGTGGCTTCGTTTCCTTTAACGGTTTTTAATTTTTCCTAATTAAGAGGATTTACTGATCATTGCTGCCATCCAGTGTTGTTTTTTGGTATTGCTCCCTGTAAACCACTATTTAAGTAGCTAGATTCTGCAGGGAACAAAGCAAGAAATTTCCTGCTGCCTCCTTAATTATATGATAGATAATGTTATAAGCATTATATCTGCTTATTTTATCTTTTGTTTTACTATACATATTAAATATATTTCTTTCATGTAATTAGCAAGAGTCCATAAGCTAGTGACGTATGGGATATACATTCCTACCAGGAGGGGCAAAGTTTCCCAAACCTCAAACTGCCTATAAATACACCCCTCACCACACCCACAAATCAGTTTTACAAACTTTGCCTCCTATGGAGGTGGTGAAGTAAGTTTGTGCTAGATTCTACGTCGATATGCGCTCCGCAGCAGGTTGGAGCCCGGTTTTCCTCTCAGCGTGCAGTGAATGTCAGAGGGATGTGAGGAGAGTATTGCCTATTTGAATTCAATGATCTCCTTCTACGGGGTCTATTTCATAGGTTCTCTGTTATCGGTCGTAGAGATTAATCTCTTACCTCCCTTTTCAGATCGACGATATACTCTTATATATACCATTACCTCTGCTGATTCTCGTTTCAGTACTGGTTTGGCTTTCTACAACATGTAGATGAGTGTCCTGGGGTAAGTAAGTCTTATTTTCTGTGACACTCTAAGCTATGGTTGGGCACTTTTTTAATAAAGTTCTAAATATATGTATTCAAACATTTATTTGCCTTGACTCAGGATGTTCAACTTTCCTTATTTCAGACAGTCAGTTTCATATTTGGGATAATGCATATGAATAAATCAATTTTTTTTCTTACCTTAAAATTTGACTTTTTCCCTGTGGGCTGTTAGGCTCGCGGGGGCTGAAAATGCTTCATTTTATTGCGTCGTTCTTGGCGCGGACTTTTTTGGCGCAAAATTTTTTTTCTGTTTCCGGCGTCATACGTGTCGCCGGAAGTTGCGTCATTTTTGACGTTCTTTTGCGCCAAAAGTGTTGGCGTTCCGGATGTGGCGTCATTTTTGGCGCCAAATAATGTGGGCGTCTTTTTTGGCGCTTAAAAAATATGGGCGTCACTATTGTCTCCACATTATTTAAGTCTCATTATTTATTGCTTCTGGTTGCTAGAAGCTTGTTCACTGGCATTTTTTCCCATTCCTGAAACTGTCATTTAAGGAATTTGATCAATTTTGCTTTATATGTTGTTTTTTCTATTACATGTTGCAAGATGTCCCATGTTAAAACTAAGTCAGAAGATACTTCTGGAAAATCGCTGCCTGGTGCTGGAGCTACCAAAGCTAAGTGTATCTGCTGTAAACTTATGGTATCTGTTCCTCCAGCTGTTGTTTGTACTGATTGTCATGACAAACTTGTTAATGCAGATAATATTTCCTTTAGTACTGTTACATTACCTGTTGCTGTTCCGTCAACATCTAATACTCAGAGTGTTCCTGATAACATAAGAGATTTTGTTTCTAAATCCATTAAGAAGGCTATGTCTGTTATTTCTCCTTCTAGTAAACGTAAAAAGTATTTTAAAACTTCTCATTTTTCAGATGAATTTTTAAATGAACATCATCATTCTGATTCTAATAATGGTTCTTCTGGTTCAGAGGATTCTGTCTCAGAGGTTGATGCTGATAAATCTTCATATTTATTTAAAATGGAATTTATTCGTTCTTTACTTAAAGAAGTCTTAATTGCATTAGAAATAGAGGATTCTAGTCCTCTTGATACTAAATCTAAACGTTTAGATAAGGTTTTTAAATCTCCTGTAGTTATTCCAGAAGTTTTTTCTGTCCCTGATGCTATTTCTGAAGTAATTTCCTGGGAATGGAATAATTTGGGTAATTCATTTACTCCTTCTAAACGTTTTAAGCAATTATATCCTGTGCCATCTGACAGATTAGAGTTTTGGGACAAAATCCCTAAGGTTGATGGGGCTGTCTCTACTCTTGCTACGCGTACTACTATTCCTATGGCAGATGGTACTTCCTTTAAGGATCCTTTAGATAGGAAAATTGAATCCTTTCTAAGAAAAGCTTACTTGTGTTCAGGTAATCTTCTTAGACTTGCTATATCTTTAGCGGATGTTGCTGCAGCTTCAACTTTTTGGTTAGAAGCTTTAGCGCAACAAGTAACAGATCATAATTCTCATAGCATTATTAATCTTCTTCAACGTGCTAATAATTTTATTTGTGATGCCATCTTTGATATCATTAGAGTTGATGTCAGGTATATGTCTCTAGCTATTTAAGCTAGAAGAGCTTTATGGCTTAAAACTTGGAATGCTGATATGTCTTCTCAGTCTACTCTGCTTTCCCTTTCTTTCCAGGGTAATAAATTATTTGGTTCTCAGTTGGATTCTATTATCTCAACTGTTACTGGAGGGAAAGGAACTTTTTTACCACAGGATAAAAAATCTAAAGGTAAATTTAGGTCTAATAATCGTTTTCGTTCCTTTCGTCACAACAAGGAACAAAAGCCTGATCCTTCATCCTCAGGAGCGGTATCAGTTTGGAAACCATCTCCAGTCTGGAATAAATCCAAGCCTTTTAGAAAACCAAAGCCAGCTCCTAAGTCCACATGAAGGTGTGGCCCTCATTCCAGCTCAGCTGGTAGGGGGCAGATTACGTTTTTTCAAAGAAATTTGGATCAATTCCGTTCACAATCTTTGGATTCAGAACACTGTTTCAGAAGGGTACAGAATTGGCTTCAAGATAAGGCCTCCTGCAAAGAGATTTTTTCTTTCCCTTGTCCCAGTAAACCCAGCGAAGGCTCAAGCATTTCTGAAATGTGTTTCAGATCTAGAGTTGGCTGGAGTAATTATGCCAGTTCCAGTTCTGGAACAGGGGCTGGGGTTTTATTCAAATCTCTTCATTGTACCAAAGAAGGAGAATTCCTTCAGACCAGTTCTGGATCTAAAAATATTGAATCGTTATGTAAGGATACCAACATTCAAAATGGTAACTGTAAGGACTATCCTGCCTTTTGTTCAGCAAGGGCATTATATCTCTACAATAGATTTACAGGATGCATATCTGCATATTCCGATTCATCCAGATCACTATCAGTTTCTGAGATTCTCTTTCCTAGACAAGCATTACGAGCTTGTGGCTCTACCGTTTGGCCTAGCAACAGCTCCAAGAATTTTTACAAAGGTTCTCGGTGCCCTTTTGTCTGTAATCAGAGAACAGGGTATTGTGGTATTTCCTTATTTGGACGATATCTTGGTACTTGCTCAGTCTTCACATTTAGCAGAATCTCATACGAATCGACTTGTGTTGTTTCTTCAAGATCATGGTTGGAGGATCAATTTACCAAAAAGTTCATTGATTCCTCAGACAAGGGTATCCTTTTTAGGTTTCCAGATAGATTCAGTGTCCATGACTCTTTCTTTGACAGACAAGAGACGTCTAAAATTGATATCAGCTTGTCGAAACCTTCAATCACAATCATTCCCTTCGGTAGCCTTATGCATGGAAATTCTAGGTCTTATGACTGCTGCATCGGACGCGATCCCCTTTGCTTGTTTTCACATGTGACCTCTTCAGCTCTGTATGCTGAACCAGTGGTGCAGGGATTACACAAAGATATCTCAATTAATATCTTTAAAACCGTTTGTACGACACTCTCTGTCGTCGTGGACAGATCACCATCGTTTAGTTCAGGGGGCATCTTTTGTTCTTCCGACCTGGACTGTAATTTCAACAGATGCAAGTCTTACAGGTTGGGGAGCTGTGTGGGGGTCTCTGACAGCACAAGGGGTTTGGGAATCTCAGGAGGTGAGATTACCGATCAATATTTTGGAACTCCGTGCAATTTTCAGAGCTCTTCAGTCATGGCCTCTTCTAAAGAGAGAATCGTTCATTTGTTTTCAGACAGACAATGTCACAACTGTGGCATACATCAATCATCAAATAGGGACTCACAGTCCTCTGGCTATGAAAGAAGTATCTCGAATTCTGGTATGGGCGGAATCCAGCTCCTGTCTAGTTTCTGCGGTTCATATCCCAGGTATAGACAATTGGGAAGCGGATTATCTCAGTCGCCAAACGTTACATCCGGGCGAATGGTCTCTTCACCCAGAGGTATTTCTTCAGATTGTTCAAATGTGGGGACTTCCAGAAATAGACCTGATGGCCTCTCATCTAAACAAGAAACTTCCCAGGTATCTGTCCAGATCCAGGGATCCTCAAGCGGAAGCAGTGGATGCATTGTCACTTCCTTGGAAGTATCATCCTGCCTATATCTTTCCGCCTCTAGTTCTTCTTCCAAGAGTAATCTCCAAGATTCTGAAGGAATGCTCGTTCTGCTGGTAGCTCCAGCATGGCCTCACAGGTTTTGGTATGCAGATCTTGTCCGGATGACCTCTTGCCAACCGTGGACTCTTCCGTTAAGACCAGACCTTCTGTCGCAAGGTCCTTTTTTCCATCAGGATCTCAAATCCTTAAATTTAAAGGTATGGAGATTGAACGCTTGATTCTTAGTCAAAGAGGTTTCTCTGACTCTGTGATTAATACTATGTTACAGGCTCGTAAATCCGTATCTAGGGAGATATATTATAGAGTCTGGAAGACTTATATTTCTTGGTGTCTTTCTCATCATTTTTCCTGGCATTCTTTTAGAATTCCGAGAATTTTACAGTTTCTTCAGGATGGTTTGGATAAAGGTTTGTCTGCAAGTTCCTTGAAAGGACAAATCTCTGCTCTTTCTGTTCTTTTTCACAGAAAGATTGCTAATCTTCCTGATATTCATTGTTTTGTACAAGCTTTGGTTCGTATAAAGCCTGTCATTAAGTCAATTTCTCCTCCTTGGAGTTTGAATTTGGTTCTGGGGGCTCTTCAAGCTCCTCCGTTTGAACCTATGCATTCATTGGACATTAAATTACTTTCTTGGAAAGTTTTGTTCCTTTTGGCCATCTCTTCTGCCAGAAGAGTTTCTGAATTATCTGCTCTTTCTTGTGAGTCTCCTTTTCTGATTTTTCACCAGGATAAGGTGTTGCGAACTTCTTTTAAATTTTTGCCTAAGGTTGTGAATTCTAACAACATTAGTAGAGAAATTGTGGTTCCTTCATTATGTCCTAATCCTAAGAATTCTAAGGAGAAATCATTGCATTCTTTGGATGTAGTTAGAGCTTTGAAATATTATGTTGAAGCTACTAAGAATTTCCGAAAGACTTCTAGTCTATTTGTTATCTTTTCCGGTTCTAGGAAAGGTCAGAAGGCCTCTGCCATTTCTTTGGCATCTTGGTTGAAATCTTTAATTCATCATGCTTATGTCGAGTCGGGTAAAACTCCGCCTCAAAGGATTACAGCTCATTCTACTAGGTCAGTTTCTACTTCCTGGGCGTTTAGGAATGAAGCTTCGGTTGATCAGATTTGCAAAGCAGCAACTTGGTCTTCTTTGCATACTTTTACTAAATTCTACCATTTTGATGTGTTTTCTTCTTCTGAAGCTGTTTTTGGTAGAAAAGTACTTCAGGCAGCTGTTTCAGTTTGAATCTTCTGCTTATATTTTCAGTTTTTTTTCTTTATAAGATTTAAACCTTATTTTGGGTGTGGATTTTTTTCAGCGGAATTGGCTGTCTTTATTTTATCCCTCCCTCTCTAGTGACTCTTGCGTGGAAGATCCACATCTTGGGTAGTCATTATCCCATACATCACTAGCTCATGGACTCTTGCTAATTACATGAAAGAGAACTTACCTGATAAATTAATTTCTTTCATATTAGCAAGAGTCCATGAGGCCCACCCTTTTTTGTGGTGGTTATGGTTTTTTTGTATAAAGCACAATTATTCCAATTCCTTATATTTATGCTTCGCACTTTTTTCTTATCACCCCACTTCTTGGCTATTTGTTAAACTGATTTGTGGGTGTGGTGAGGGGTGTATTTATAGGCATTTTGAGGTTTGGGAAACTTTGCCCCTCCTGGTAGGAATGTATATCCCATACGTCACTAGCTCATGGACTCTTGCTAATATGAAAGAAATGAATTTATCAGGTAAGTTCTTACATAAATTATGTTTTTTTTGGGGATTATTAATTTTTCCATGAATTATCCCCATCTTTCTACAGTAAAATGATATTCTGCATATTGTTATAAGCATTATGTCTGCTTATAATATGTTTTTTCTAATATTCCTGCTAAATATGAATTTAAGCATTTACATGTTTTATCCCTCCTTTTCTTCCATAGAAAATGTTTATTTCAGATTCTTTATTTCCCCCATGGGGAGTCTTATTGCTGGGCAATATTACATATTTTTCCCCTTCCCAGCAAGCGGAAGGTTTGCAGTTTCAAGGTGCAAGTAGCTGGTTTTAATGTGTGCTCGCAGGCTGTTTTTACTTTTTTGTTTTAGTTGCTGAGGTTTGCCTACCTTCTTTTGGTACCTGGTATCCCAGCGGTAATCCTCTGCAGCATTATCTATCAGCCCTGGGTTCAATATTTTTTTCGGCATTATCTGAGATGGAGAAATCAGGAGTATGTTCTATTAAGTAACTGGAATTCTCCATGATTTGTCGCAGGGCTACTTCCTTTTTCGTCTTGGGTAAAGGTTTCTTGCTCAGGCCCATCTGTTCCAAGGCAACAGGCTTCTGGAGAGTTTCTACAGATGCCAGCCTTCTGATTGGGGGACAAGTTGGGATTCGTTCGATCCAGTTTATCTGAATCTATTGGACATCTTTTCTTGGATTGCTTATTTCAACAATCAGGAAGTAACATGGAGTTCCTTAGCGATGGATCGCATCCTTCGGTGGCAGAGTCTCACAACTGCCACATTTGTTTTTCTCTCTCCAGGTGTGGACAACTGGGAAGCAGGTTCCTGAGCAGGCTCCTAGGGTTCTGATGGCTTCTCTTCTATTCTCCAAGCTTTTCAGATTCGGATCAAGATCAAGAGATCCGCAAGCAGTTCTGGTGGACGCTCTAACGGTTCCATGGGATTTCGGTCTGAATTTCCTTTTTCCCTCCATTTGTCCTCCTTCCTTGGGTGTAGCCAGTATCATGAGCTGGCTCTGTTATTTTTCACCCAAATCTAGATTCTCTGAAGCTGACTGTATTGAGATTGATTGCCTAGCTTTGTTTTTGCAAGGTTTTTTCTGAAAGAGTTATTGACGTCTTGATTCAGGCTTGCAAGCCGGGTTCCTCTCAAAATTTTCCATAAAGTTTAACGCTCAAACATTTACTTGTACGAAGCTCCGGGTTTACTATGGCGTAGACCGAGTGTACCCCATATTTTGTTCCAAGAAAGTCTGGAGAGTCCACGACCCGCCCTTATTTAAATAGGACGGCTTATTTTATTTTTCTAAACTTCAGGCACCTCTATACCCTTGGTATCTTCTCTTTCCATATTCTCTCGGCTGAATGACTGGGGTTATGGGAAGTAGGAGTGATACTTAACAGCTTTGCTGGGGTGTTCTTTGTCTGTTCTCTAAAGGGTCATATTTCTGCCTTTTTCTGTTCTGTTGCTTAAACGTTTGACCGATCTGCCGAATGTTCAGTCCTTTGTTCTGGTCCTGACCAGAATCAGGCCTGTGTTCCAACCTGTTGCTCCTCCTCGGAGCCTTAACCTTGATCTTAGAGTTCTGCAATGGGCTCAGTTTGAGCCTATGCATTCTGGAGGGATAGTTTTTGTTTTTACTATCGTATTTTTTTTTTCTGCTCGTAGAACCTCAGATCTTTTGGTTCTACAGTGTGATCCTCCTTTTTTTTTTTTTATTGCAGATAAGGCGGTCCTTTGTGCCAAATTGGGATTTAGTCCTGTGGTGGGTTTTGGACCGTAATTTCATTGTAATTGTTGTACCTTTTTGTGTTCTTCTCTACCTGGATGTAGTTTGTGATCTAAATTCTTTTTACAGACTACTGAGCTTTTGTAGTTTTTGCTTGCAGACCCATGGGTCTGACCGTCACGTCCACCATTCTTCCTTCTGGTTGAGAAGTATTATTCGATTGGCTTAGGAGACAGCTGGACAACAGCCTCCTGAGAGGATTACAGGTCTTTCTACTAGGGCTGTTTTTTCCTCTTCCTGGGTTTTTCACAACGACTGTCTTTTGTTCATTGTTCCATACATTTTCTAAGTTCTACAAATTGATGTTTTTTTTACCTCAGCTGAGGTTTTTTTTTGGGAGAAATGTTTTTCAATCGGTGGTGCCCTCAGTTTGGGTCCGCCTGTCTTGTTTCTCCCTCCCTTTCCATTCTGTGTCCTCTAGCTTGGGTATTGGTTCCCACTAGTAATTAGAATGGATTTGTGGACTCTCCATGCCATTGGAAAGAAAACAAAATGTATGCTTACCTGATAAATTATTTTCTTTCCTGTCATGGAGAGTCCACGACCCGCCCTTATTTAAATAGGACGGCTTATTTTAGTTTTCTAAACTTCAGGCACCTCTATACCCTTGGTATCTTCTCTTTCTGTAGTCTCTCGGCTGATTGACTGGGGTTATGGGAAGTAGGAGTGATACTTAACAGCTTTGCTGGGGTGTTCTTTGCCTCCTCCTAGTGGCCTGGGGTTGAATTCCCACTAGTCATTAGAATGGATTTGTGGACTCTCCTTGCCAAGAAAGAAAATAATTTATCAGGTAAGCATACATTGTTTTTTCAAATAAAGATACCAAGAGAATGAAGAAAAATTGATAATAGGAGTAAATTAGAAAGTTGCTTAAAATCACTGCTCTATCTGAATCATTAAAGATAAAATTTGGTTTTCATATCCCTTTAACTTCAAAACATGTCCGCTCCCTTATCTCCCTGAGGGCAGGGGCTACAGCATTTTACATACATTTTAAGTGCTCATTTTGCACAAATACAAGTGAGTTGTTTGCTGTCTTTTACACAATCTGTTTCTTTTTATTTTGTGACTCAGACAGAGCGTAACATTTTGATTTTGTGACTCAGACAGAGCGTAACATTTTGATTTTGTGACTCAGAGCGTAACATTTTGATTTTGTGACTCAGAGCGTAACATTTTGATTTTGTGACTCAGAGCGTAACATTTTGATTTTGTGACTCAGACAGAGCGTAACATTTTGATTTTGTGACTCAGAGAGTAACATTTTTATTTTGTGACTCAAGAGCGTAACCTTTTTATTTTGTGACTCAGAGCGTAACCTTTTTATTTTGTGACTCAGACAGAGCGTAACATTTTTATTTGGTGACTCAGACAGAGCGTAACATTTTTATTTGGTGACTCAGACAGAGCGTAACATTTTTATTTGGTGACTCAGACAGAGCGTAACATTTTTATTTGGTGACTCAGACAGAGCGTAACATTTTTATTTGGTGACTCAGACAGAGCGTAACATTTTTATTTGGTGACTCAGACAGAGCGTAACATTTTTATTTGGTGACTCAGACAGAGCGTAACATTTTTATTTGGTGACTCAGACAGAGCGTAACATTTTTATTTGGTGACTCAGACAGAGCGTAACATTTTTATTTGGTGACTCAGACAGAGCGTAACATTTTTATTTGGTGACTCAGACAGAGCGTAACATTTATATTTCTTTCATGTAATTGTCAAGAGTCCATGAGCTAGTGACGTATGGGATATACAATCCTACCAGGAGGGGCAAAGTTTCCCAAACCTCAAAATGCCTATAAATACTCCCCTCACCACACCCACAATTCAGTTCAGTTTTACAAACTTTGCCTCCTATGGAGGTGGTGAAGTAAGTTTGTGCTAAGATTTCTACGTTGACATGCGCTTCTCAGCTTTTTGAAGCCCGGTTCCTCTCAGAGTACAGCGAATGTCAGAGGGACGTGAAGAGAGTATCACCTATTGAATGCAATGATTTTCCTAACGGGAGTCTATTTCATAGGTTCTCTGTTATCCGTCGTAGAGATTCATCTCCTACCTCTCTTTTCAAATCGACAATATACTCTCATATACCATTATCTCTACTGATAACTGTTTCAGTACTGGTTTGGCTATCTGCTATATGTGAATGGGTATCTTTTGGTAAGTATGTTTTTTATTACTTAAGACACCCCAGCTATGTTTTGGCACTTTATGCATTTATATAAAGTTCTAAATATATGTATTGTACTTATATTTGCCATGAGTCAGGTTCACTTTATTTCCTTGTGCAGACTGTCAGTTTCATATTTGGGAAATAAACATATTGAGAAATATTTTTTTCTTAACTGGGGTTTAGTCTTTTTTTCAAATTGACTACTTTTTCCTTACAAAATTGCGGGCAGCATTAGCTCTCGGGTGCACCAAATGCTAGACTTTATTGTGTCATTCTTGGCGCAAGAATTTTTTGGCGTGAAAAGTACGTCCGTTGACGCAAGTTTGTAATTTCCGGTGTCATAGTTGACACGGAAGCCTTACACGTGGTTGCGTAGTTAGTGACGCAAGTGTGTCATTTCCGGATATTGCTGGCGCAAAACAAATTTCACTTACATTGTGCGTCATACTTGCCGCCAAATTTTTCATTCGTTTTATACCCCATTGCTGTTTGCCTCTTGCCTTTTTCTATGTCACAGGGCTATGCTGTTTGCATTTTTTCCCATTCCTGAAACTGTCATATAAGGAAATTGATAATTTTGCTTTATATGTTGTTTTTTCTTTTACATTCTGCAAGATGTCTCAACCTGATCCTGCCTCAGAAGTATCTGTTGGAACTTTGATGCCTGACATTGGTTCTACCAAAGCTAAGTGCATTTGTTGTAAGATTGTGGAAATTATATCTCCGAATGTCATTTGTAATAGTTGTCATGATAAACTTTTACATGCAGGGAATGTATCCATCAGTAATAGTACATTGCCAGTTGCAGTTCCTTCAACTTCTAATGTTCATGATATACCTATGAATTTTAAAGAATTTGTTACTGATTCTATTCAGAAGGCTTTGTTTGCATTTCCGCCTTCTAATAAACGTAAAAGGTCTTTTAAAACTTCTAATAAAGTTGATGAAATTTCAAATGACAGACAACATAATGATTTATCCTCCTCTGATGAGGATCAAACCTGATTCAGAAGATCCCTCCTCAGATATTGACACTGACAAATCTACTTATTTGTTTAAAATAGAGTATATTTGTTCTTTGTTAAAAGAAGTGTTAATTACTTTGGATATTGAGGAAGCTAGTCCTCTTGACATTAAGACTAGTAAACGTTTAAATGCTGTTTTTAAACCTCCTATGGTTACTCCAGAGGTTTTTCCTATTCCTGATGCTATTTCTGATATGATTTCTAAGGAATGGAATAAGCCAGGTACTCCTTTTATTCCTTCTTCAAGGTTTAAAAAATTGTATCCTTTACCTGCAATTTCTATAGAGTTTTGGGAAAAGATCCCCAAAGTTGATGGGGCTATTACTACTCTTGCTAAACGTACCACTATTGCTATGGAAGATAGTACTTCTTTCTTCTGTTATGTGTGATCAGTCCACGGGTCATCATTACTTCTGGGATATAACTCCTCCCCAACAGGAAATGCAAGAGGATTCACCCAGCAGAGCTGATATAGCTCCTCCCCTCTACGTCAGTCCCAGTCATTCTCTTGCACCCAACAACTAGATAGGATGTGTGAGAGGACTATGGTGATTATACTTAGTTTTTATGACTTCAATCAAAAGTTTGTTATTTTACAATAGCACCGGAGCGTGTTATTACTTCTCTGGCAGAGTTTGAAGAAGAATCTACCAGAGTTTTTTACTATGATTTTAACCGGAGTAGTTAAGATCATATTGCTGTTCTCGGCCATCTGAGGGAGGTAAAAGCTTCAAATCAGGGGACAGCGGGCAGATGAATCTGCATTGAGGTATGTAGCAGTTTTTATTTTCTGAATGGAATTGATGAAAAAATCCTGCCATACCGTTATAATGACATGTATGTATACACTTCAGTATTCTGGGGATGGTATTTCACCGGAACTACTCTGTTAAAGGTTACTAATTCTTTTAATAAGTATTTGTCATGTTAAACGTTTTTGCTGGAATGTAGAATCGTTTACATTGCTGAGGTACTGAGTGAATAAATATTTGGGCATTATTTTCCACTTGGCAGTTGTTTGCTTTAATTGTGACAGTTTCGTTTCTCTTCACTGCTGTGTGTGAGAGGGAGGGGCCGTTTTTGGCGCTCTTTGCTACGCATCAAAAATTTCCAGTCAGCTACTCTTATATTTCCTGCATGATCCGGTTCATCTCTGACAGATCTAAGGGGTCTTCAAACTTCTTTGAAGGGAGGTATATTCTCTCAGCAGAGCTGTGAGAATTTTATATTGACTGTGAATAAAAACGTTTGCTCTGTAATTTTTATTTCAAATTTAATTATTGTTATTTTACTAATGGGAACAAAACCTTTGCTAAAAGTTGTGTTGTTTTAAAGTTTGATGCTATAACTGTTTTTCAGTTCATTATCTCAACTGTCATTTAATCGTTTAGTACCTCTTTGAGGCACAGTACGTTTTTGCTAAAAAAGATTATAACCAGGTTGCAAGTTATTGCTAGTGTGTTAAACATGTCTGACTCAGAGGAAGATATCTGTGTCATTTGTTCCAATGCCAAGGTGGAGCCCAATAGAAATTTATGTACTAACTGTATTGATGCTACTTTAAATAAAAGTCAATCTGTACAATGTGAACAAATTTCACCAAACTGCGAGGGGAGAGTTATGCCGACTAACTCGCCTCACGCAGCAGTACCTGCATCTCCCGCCCGGGAGGTGCGTGATATTATGGCGCCTAGTACATCTGGGCGGCCATTACAGATAACATTACATGATATGGCTACTGTTATGACTGAAGTTTTGTCTAAATTACCAGAACTAAGAGGCAAGCGCGATCACTCTGGGGTGAGAACAGAGTGCGCTGACAATACTAGGGCCATGTCTGATACTGCGTCACAGCTTGCAGAGCATGAGGACGGAGAGCTTCATTCTGTGGGTGACGGTTCTGATCCAAACAGATTGGATTCAGATATTTCAAATTTTAAATTTAAATTGGAGAACCTCCGTGTATTACTAGGGGAGGTCTTAGCAGCTCTCAATGATTGTAACACCGTTGCAATACCAGAGAAACTGTGTAGGTTGGATAAATACTTTGCGGTACCGGCGAGTACTGACGTTTTTCCTATACCTAAGAGATTAACCGAAATTGTTACTAAGGAGTGGGATAGACCTGGTGTGCCGTTCTCACCCCCTCCAATATTTAGAAAAATGTTTCCAATAGACGCCACCACTCGGGACTTATGGCAAACGGTCCCTAAGGTGGAGGGAGCAGTTTCTACTTTAGCTAAGCGTACCACTATCCCGGTGGAGGATAGCTGTGCTTTTTCAGATCCAATGGATAAAAAATTAGAGGGTTACCTTAAGAAAATGTTTGTTCAACAAGGTTTTATATTGCAACCCCTTGCATGTATCGCGCCGATTACGGCTGCGGCAGCATTTTGGATTGAGTCTCTGGAAGAGAACCTTAGTTCATCTACGCTAGACGACATTATGGACAGGCTTAGAGTCCTTAAACTAGCTAATTCATTCATTTCGGAGGCCGTAGTACATTTAACCAAACTTACGGCTAAGAACTCAGGATTCGCCATACAGGCACGTAGGGCACTGTGGCTAAAATCCTGGTCAGCTGATGTTACTTCTAAGTCCAAATTACTTAATATACCTTTCAAGGGGCAGTCTTTATTTGGGCCCGGTTTGAAAGAAATTATCGCTGACATTACAGGAGGTAAGGGCCACGCCCTACCTCAAGACAAAGTCAAAGCTAAGGCTAGACAGTCTAATTTTCGTCCCTTTCGGAATTTCAAAACAGGAGCAGCATCAACCTCCACTGCACCAAAACAGGAAGGAGCTGTTGCTCGTTACAGGCAAGGCTGGAAACCTAACCAGTCCTGGAACAAGGGCAAACAGGCCAGGAAACCTGCTGCTGCCCCAAAGACAGCATGAACCGAGAGCCCCCGATCCGGGCCCGGATCTAGTGGGGGGCAGACTTTCTCTCTTCGCCCAGGCCTGGGCAAGAGATGTTCAGGATCCCTGGGCGCTAGAGATCATATCTCAGGGATACCTTCTAGACTTCAAATTATCTCCCCCAAGAGGGAGATTTCATCTGTCAAGGTTGTCAACAGACCAGATAAAGAGAGAAGCGTTTCTACGCTGTGTACAAGATCTGTTATTAATGGGAGTGATCCATCCGGTTCCGCAGTCGGAACAAGGACAAGGGTTCTACTCAAACCTGTTTGTGGTTCCCAAAAAAGAGGGAACTTTCAGGCCAATCTTAGATTTAAAGATTCTAAACAAATTCCTAAGAGTTCCATCGTTCAAAATGGAAACTATTCGGACAATCTTACCCATGATCCAAAAGGGTCAGTTCATGACCACAGTGGATTTAAAAGATGCTTACCTTCACATACCGATTCACAAAGATCATCACCGGTATCTAAGGTTTGCCTTCCTAGACAGGCACTACCAGTTCGTAGCTCTTCCATTCGGATTGGCTACGGCCCCAAGAATCTTCACAAAGGTTCTGGGTGCCCTTCTGGCGGTACTAAGACCGCGAGGGATTTCGGTAGCTCCGTACCTAGACGACATTCTAATACAAGCTTCAAGCTTTCAAACTGCCAAGTCTCATACAGAGTTAGTTCTGGCATTTCTAAGGTCGCATGGATGGAAAGTGAACGAAAAGAAGAGTTCTCTTTTTCCTCTCACAAGAGTTCCATTCTTGGGGACTCTTATAGATTCTGTAGAAATGAAGATTTACCTGACAGAAGACAGGTTAACAAAGCTTCAAGATGCATGCCGTGTCCTTCATTCCATTCAACACCCGTCAGTAGCTCAATGCATGGAGGTGATCGGCTTAATGGTAGCGGCAATGGACATAGTACCTTTTGCACGCCTACACCTCAGACCGCTGCAATTGTGCATGCTAAGTCAGTGGAATGGGGATTACTCAGATTTGTCCCCTACTCTGAATCTGAATCAAGAGACCAGAAATTCTCTTCTATGGTGGCTTTATCGGCCACACCTGTCCAGGGGGATGCCATTCAGCAGGCCAGACTGGACAATCGTAACAACAGACGCCAGCCTACTAGGCTGGGGCGCTGTCTGGAATTCTCTGAAGGCTCAGGGATTATGGAATCAGGAGGAGAGTCTCCTTCCAATAAACATTCTGGAATTGAGAGCAGTTCTCAATGCCCTTCTGGCTTGGCCCCAATTAACAACTCGGGGGTTCACCAGGTTTCAGTCGGACAATATCACGACTGTAGCTTACATCAACCATCAGGGAGGGACAAGGAGCTCCCTAGCAATGATGGAAGTATCAAAGATAATTCGCTGGGCAGAGTCTCACTCTTGCCACCTGTCAGCAATCCACATCCCGGGAGTGGAGAACTGGGAGGCGGATTTCTTGAGTCGCCAGACTTTTCATCCGGGAGAGTGGGAACTTCATCCGGAGGTCTTTGCCCAAATACTTCGACGTTGGGGCAAACCAGAGATAGATCTCATGGCGTCTCGCCAGAACGCCAAACTTCCTCACTACGGGTCCAGATCCAGGGATCCGGGAGCGGTTCTGATAGATGCTTTGACAGCACCTTGGAACTTCGGGATGGCTTATGTGTTTCCACCCTTCCCGCTGCTTCCTCGATTGATTGCCAAAATCAAACAGGAGAGAGCATCTGTGATTCTAATAGCGCCTGCATGGCCACGCAGGACTTGGTATGCAGATCTAGTGGACATGTCATCCTGTCCGCCTTGGTCTCTACCTCTAAGACAGGACCTTCTGATACAGGGTCCATTCAAACATCAAAATCTAACTTCTCTGAAACTGACTGCTTGGAAATTGAACGCTTGATTTTATCAAAACGTGGTTTTTCTGAGTCGGTTATTGATACCCTGATACAGGCTAGGAAGCCTGTTACCAGAAAGATTTACCATAAAATATGGCGCAAATACCTATACTGGTGTGAATCCAAACGTTACTCCTGGAGTAAGGTTAGGATCCCTAGGATATTGTCTTTTCTACAAGAAGGTTTAGAAAAGGGTTTATCGGCTAGCTCATTAAAGGGACAGATCTCAGCTCTGTCCATCTTGTTACACAGGCGTCTGTCAGAAAATTCAGACATCCAGGCCTTTTGTCAGGCTTTAGCTAGGATCAAGCCTGTGTTTAAAACTGTTGCTCCGCCATGGAGTTTAAACTTAGTTCTTAACGTTTTACAGGGTGTTCCGTTTGAACCCCTTCATTCCATTGATATAAAATTGTTATCTTGGAAAGTTCTATTTTTAATGGCTATTTCCTCGGCTCGAAGAGTCTCTGAGTTATCAGCCCTACATTGTGATTCTCCTTATCTGATCTTCCACTCAGACAAGGTAGTTCTGCGTACTAAACCTGGGTTCTTACCTAAGGTTGTCTCTAACAGGAATATCAATCAAGAGATTGTTGTTCCATCCTTGTGTCCAAATCCTTCTTCAAAGAAGGAACGTCTTCTACACAATCTGGATGTAGTTCGTGCCCTCAAGTTCTACTTGCAGGCAACTAAAGATTTTCGCCAAACTTCTTCCCTGTTTGTCGTTTATTCTGGACAGAGGAGAGGTCAAAAAGCTTCTGCTACCTCTCTCTCTTTTTGGCTTCGTAGCATAATACGTTTAGCCTATGAGACTGCTGGACAGCAGCCTCCTGAAAGAATTACAGCTCATTCCACTAGAGCTGTGGCTTCCACTTGGGCCTTTAAGAATGAGGCCTCTGTTGAACAGATTTGCAAGGCTGCAACTTGGTCTTCGCTTCATACTTTTTCCAAATTTTACAAATTTGACACTTTTGCTTCTTCGGAGGCTATTTTTGGGAGAAAGGTTCTTCAGGCAGTGGTTCCTTCTGTATAATGAGCCTGCCTATCCCTCCCGTCATCCGTGTACTTTTGCTTTGGTATTGGTATCCCAGAAGTAATGATGACCCGTGGACTGATCACACATAACAGAAGAAAACATAATTTATGCTTACCTGATAAATTCCTTTCTTCTGTTGTGTGATCAGTCCACGGCCCGCCCTGTTTTTAAGGCAGGTAAATATCTTTTAAATTATACTCCAGTCACCACTTCACCCTTGGTTACTCCTTTCTCGTTGATTCTTGGTCGAATGACTGGGACTGACGTAGAGGGGAGGAGCTATATCAGCTCTGCTGGGTGAATCCTCTTGCATTTCCTGTTGGGGAGGAGTTATATCCCAGAAGTAATGATGACCCGTGGACTGATCACACAACAGAAGAAAGGAATTTATCAGGTAAGCATAAATTATGTTTTTAAAGATCCTTTTAGATAGGAAACTTGAATCCATTTTTAGCTATTTTAGCTAGAAGAGCTTTATGGCTTAAATCTTGGAATGCTGATATGACATCTAAGTCTAGATTATTATCTATTTCTTTAATAAATTATTTGGTTCTCAGTTGGATTCTATTATTTCAACTGTTACTGGAGGAAAGGGTTTTTTTTCTGCCTCAGGATAAAAAAACCTTAGGGTAAATCTAAGGCTTCTAACCTTTTTGGTTCCTTTCATCAAAATAAGGAACAAAAATATAATCCTTCCCCCAAGGAATCTGTTTCCAATTGGAAGCCTTCATCAAATTGGAATAAATCCAAGCCTTTTAAAAAAACAAAGTCAGCCCCTAAGTCTGCATGAAGGTGCGGCCCTCATTCCAGCTCAGCTGGTAGGGAGCAGATTAAGGTTTTTCTTCAAGAATTTTTTGATAAATTCTGTCCAAAATCAATGGATTCAGAGCATTGTCTCTCAAGGATATCGAATAGGATTCAGAGTAAGACCTCCTGTGAGAAGATTTTTTCTCTCACGTATTCCAGCAAATCCAGTAAAAGCTCAGGCTTTCCTGAAGTGTATTTCAGACCTGGAGTCTTCAGGAGTAATCATGCTGGTTTCTTTTCAGGAACAAGGTCTGGGGATTTATTCACATCTATTCATTGTCCCAAAGAAGGAAAGTTTATTCAGACCAGTTCTGGATCTGAAAATTTTTAATAGTTATGTAAGAGTACCAACTTTCAAGATGGTGACTATAAGGACTATTCTGCCTTTTGTTCAGCAAGGACATTATATGTCTACAATAGACTTGCAGGATACATACCTTCATATTCAGATTCAACCAGTTCCTGAGATTCTCTTTTCTAGACAAGCATTACCAATTTGTTGCTCTTCCATTTGGCCTAGCAACAGCTCCAAGAATCTTTTCAAAGGTTCTAGGTGCACTACTCTCTGTAATCAGAGAGCAGGGTATTGCGGTTTTTCCTTATTTGGACGATATCTTGGTACTGGCTCAGTCTTTACATTCTGCAGAATCTCACACAAATCAACTAGTGTTTCTTCAAAAACATGGTTGGAGGATCAATTTACCAAAAAGTTTCTTGATTCCTCAGACAAGGGTCACCTTTTTAGGTTTCCAGATAGATTCAGTGTCCATGACTCTGTCTCTAACAGACAAGAGATGTTTGAAATTGGTTGCAGCCTGTCGGCGCCTTCAGTCTCAGTCATTTCCCTTCAGTGGCTATGTGCATGGAAGTATTAGGCCTCATGACTGCAGCATCGGACGCGATTCCTTTTTCTCGTTTTCACATGAGACCTCTCCAGCTTTGTATGCTGAATCAATGGTGCAGGGATTATACAAAGATATCACAGTTAATATCCTTAAATCCCAATGTTCGACATTCTCTGACGTGATGGTTAAATCACCAGCGTTTAGTTCCAGGGGCCTCCTTTGCTCGGCCAACCTAGACTGTGATCACTACAGACGCAAGTCTTTCAGGTTGTGGGGCTGTTTGGGGATCTCTGACAGCACAAGGGGTTTGGAAATCTCAAGAGGCGAGATTACCAATCAATATTTTAGAACTCCGTGCAATTCTCAGAGCTCTTAAGTTTTGGCCTCTGTTGAAGAGAGAACCATTAATTTGCTTTCAGACAGACAATATCACAACTGTGGCATATGTCAATCATCAGGGTGGGACTCACAGTCCCCAAGCTATGAAAGAAGTATCTCGGATACTTGCTTGGGCGGAATCTAGCTCCAGTCTAATCTCTGCGGTGCATATCCCAGGTATAGACAATTGGGAGGCGGATTATCTCAGCCGTCAGACTCTACATCCAGGGGAGTGGTCTCTCCATCCAGATGTGTTTTCTCAGATTGTTCAGATGTGGGGTCTTCCAGAGATAGATCTCATGGCCTCTCATCTAAACAAGAAACTTCCCAGATACCTGTCCAGGTCCAGGGATGTTCAGGCGGCAGCAGTGGATGCGCTGACACTTCCTTGGTGTTATCATCCTGCTTACATTTTCCCGCCTCTAGTTCTTCCAAGAGTGATATCCAAAATCCTCATGGAACAATTGTTTGTGTTGCTGGTGGCTCCAGCATGGCCACGCAGATTTTGGTATGCGGATCTTGTTTGGATGTGCAGTTGCCAACCTTGGCCAGTTCCGTTAAGGCCGTTTTTCCATCAGGATCTCAAATCATTAAATTTGAAGGTATGGAAATTGAAAGCTTAGTACTAAGTCATAGAGGTTTCTCTGACTCGGTGATTAATACTATGTTACAAGCTCATAAATCTGTTTTTAGAAAGATTTATTATCGAGTTTGGAAGTCCTACATTTCATGGTGTTCTTTTCATAAATTCTCTTTCTTTTAGAATTCCTAGAATTTTACAGTTTCTTCAGGATGGTTTGGATAAGGGTTTGTCTGCAAGTTCCTTGAAGGGACAAATCTCTGCTCTTTCAGTTTTATGTCACAGAAAGATTGCTAAACTTCCTGATATTCACTGTTTTGTACAGGCTTTAGTTCGTATTAAGCCCGTCATTAAATCAATTTCTCCTCCTTGGAGTCTTAATTTGGTTTTGAAGGCGTTACATTCTTTGGACATTGAACTACTTTCTTGGAAAGTGTTGTTCCTTTTGGCCATCTCTTCTGCTAGAAGAGTTTCTGAGCTATCTGCTCTTTCTTGTGAATCTCCTTTTCTGATTTTTCGTTAGGATAAGGCGGTTTTGCTGACTTAATTGCAATTTTTACCTAAAGTTGTGAATTCTAACAACATTAGTAGAGAAATTGTTGTCCCTTCCTTGTGTCCTAATCCTAAGAATTCTTTGGAAAGATCTTTACATTCTTTGGATGTGGTGAGAGCTTTGAAATATTATGTTGAAGCTACTAAAGATTTCAGGAAGACTTCTAGTCTATTTGTTATATTTTCTGGTCCTAGGAAAGGTCAGAAGGCCTCTATTTCCTTGGCTTCTTGGTTAAAGGTTTTGATTCATCAAGCTGCTTTGGAGTCGGGTCAGGCCCTGCCACAGAGAATTACAGCTCATTCTACTAGATCAGTCTCCACTTTGTGGGCTTTTAAGAATGACGCTTCAGTTGATCAGATTTGCAAAGCAGCAACTTGGTCCTCTTTGCATACATTTACTAAATTCTACCATTTTGAGGTATTTGCTTTTTCAGAAGCAGTCTATGGTAGAAAATTTCTTCAGGCAGCTGTTTCAGTTTGAATCTTTTGCGTTTTTTTTAAGTTTTTCTTGTCATTTAAGAATAAACTTATAATTTGGGTTGTGGATTATTTTTTCAGCGGAATATGGCTGTTCTTTATTTTTTATCTCTCCTTCTCTAGTGACTCTTGCGTGGAGTTCCACTTCTTGGGTATTGATATCCCATACGTCACTAGCTCAAGGACTCTTGCCAATTATATGAAAGAAAACATAATTTATGTAAGAATTTACCTGATAAATTCATTTCTTTCATATTGGCAAGAGTCCATGAGGCCCACCCTTTTTATGGTGCTTATGATTTTTTTTGTATAAAGCACAATTATTTCCAAATTCCTTTGTTGATGCTTTTTACTCCTTTCTTTATCACCCCACTTCTTGGCTATTCATTAAACTGAATTGTGGGTGTGGTGAGGAGTGTATTTATAGGCATTTTGAGGTTAGGGAAACTTTGCCCCTCCTGGTAGGATTGTATATCCCATACGTCACTAGCTCATGGACTCTATCAGGTAAATTTTTACATAAATTATGTTTTTGTGACTCAGACAGAGCGTAACATTTATATTTTGTGACTCAGACAGAACCTTTTTATTTTGTGACTCAGTGCGTAACATTTTTATTTCTTTTACAAGATACGATGAGTCCACGGATTTCATCCTTACTTGTGGGATATCGCCTCCTGGTCAGCAGGAGGAGGCAAAGAGCACCACAGCAGAGCTGTGTGTATGTATATATATATATATATATATATATATATATATATATATATATATATATATATATATATATATAGCTCCTCCCTTCCCTCCCATAGGGAAGAGGCAGATTGAGGTTTTAGTTATAGTTTCTTCAATCAAGAGTTTATTATTTTTAAAGTAGTGCCACAGTGTGCTACTTTGTCCTGGGGTGTAGCCTAGACCAGATCAGTCTCTTCAGTAAAAAGAGATGCATTTGGTGGCTTTAAAGCAATGGGAACTTGTGGGACATTATTCTCACTGCGCCTCCCATAGATGTATGCTGCCCTGCTTGTAAAAGTCTGAGTGAGTAAATGCTCAATACTTTTTGTTTCCACAGGCCAATGTGAAGGGGAGGAAAGAACTTCACAAGCCGGGTGAGATGCCTTACTGCCCGGCAGACATCTAAGGTAGGTGCTGATTTTTATTTTCTGGAATGCACACAGAAAAGACTTAGCACTCTATTATGGAATATCCCTGGAATAGGGGTAGGTTTTAAACGGCAGTTCTGTAACTCAGAAGCAACACATCTCCCTCCCAGCGGCTTATAACTACTTTAACAGCCAACAGGGAGGGTTATCCTATTTCACTACTTAGATGTTATATAGGATTCTTGTGAGGGTAATGATGTGTTGCATATCCCCTTGTCTTACGCTTGCTATCGCTGCATTTGGAAGCTGACAGGCAGGGTGCTTCTATTTAGGCATCATGTGTTCTAACATAATGTTATCTGTTAATGTTCCAATGTTTTTATTTTGTAACAATGGATTTGGGAACTGACTTGGAGATTTATCCTGTTTTAGTAATATTCGGGATTGTTGCATTTATACCGATGCCCCTGCTCACTTCGGTTTATGTTTCTCAGCCGACAGGGAAAATTATGTGTCCCATTCATGCATGTGTTTCACTTGTTGGGAGTTTACTGAGATGGCACCCGGCAGGGATATTGGTGTCTTTCAGCTTGTGTTATTTGAATACTGACTGGGGCTCCCGGCGGCTCCATTTTGTTTTGCAAAGTTTGCAGCGCACAGGAGATTAAGTGATACGCCCACGATGGGCGGAGCTTTGTTACGGGCCATTGATCTTCCGGAGGCTCAATTTTTTTCCTTCTCACTAATTGATTGCATTAGCGCAATACACCCACGATGGGCGGAGCTTTGTTACGTGCTATTTGTCTCATTTCCTCTAACGGATCCCAGGGTGCCTCCTCGGCTGTGTTTCACTACATACAGCTGAGAGGTTTTTTTGAGTGAAGGTGACATCTTCTCTGTCACGTTAGGCAGAAAGGCGTCACAGTAACACGAGTTCCAAATAAAGTTAGTCATGCTGGTCCTTCCTGAGTGAATTAATTGGAGGTGCAGCTGCTAAATTGATACCGTGAAAAGTTGATGAAGCAATGCATGTGTCATTGGCAACTGTCCCATACATTTTGACCCTTATATGAAAGGAATATTCTAAGATGGTACTGTTCCCCATGTGTTGTAAGAAAACCTTTTCAGAATTGGTTGCTATAAGCAGCATTCTAACTCTTGACAATATTTTATGCAGGTCTTGCCTCTAATACTTTTACACAATTTAAACATGCTGTTGCAAAGTTTATTTAAATAGACGACGCTGCTCAGGGAATTAACTAGTTCCTGTTTAGGATCAAGGTGACAGTAACATTTTTTCTCAGTGTCCCACGATGGATGCCCTTTTCCCTGAGAAGTTGCTTATCGCCTCGCCTATATTTTGATTGGCAGGCGATCAAATTTGCATGTTACTTACTGAAGGGTCACTTCGTTATGCAATATTGCACGCGAATATAATTTACTTTTGCACAGTTTTACAGTTTGACTGTAAGGGTTCGTTTTTTATTACGATATTACTGTGGTTTATTTGTGTGATTTCATCCTTTGTGAATGGCACGAAAGCACTCAACAATACTGTTTCCTTTAAGATTTAAAGAGATACAGGACAGAATTTGAGCTCTTAATTAGCTAATTCATTTCTTACAGATGCTCCTTTGCAGATTACCAACCAAGGAGCTAGGGTAGCTTAGTGGTTATCTTTGTGGCTTTAAAGCTCAAAGGTTGTTGGTTCGAATCCAGGTGCTGGATGACCATTTAAATTGGCGGCTAAGAGTCCGGGGTTTTCCATCTTAGCAGGCAGAGCATTGTGGTTGAGATCCTAGTCTGCGGATGTGTCTACAAATCTACGCTTTTGGCTTTTCCCTACAAAGGGAAAGTCCTGTTCAGGCCTGACTTGCAGGAAATTGTTTCTGACATCACGGGGGGGTAAGGGTTATCTTCTCCCTCGGGGTAGAAGTCCAAACAGCTTCTTTAGAATTTTCAAGGGAACCCCCCTTCCTCGCCCTTTATACAGGAAAGGAACTATTCACAATCCAAGTCCGCCTGGAGACCCAACCAATCTTGGATCAAGGGTAAACAATCCAAGAAGCCTGCTGCGGCTCCCGAATTGACATGTAGGGTTGGCCCCTGATCCGGTACTGGATCTAGTAGGGGGCAGACTGTCCTTCTTCATCCAAGCATGGATACGAGATGTTCAGGATCCCTAGGCATTAGACATAGTGTCTCATGGATACAAACTGGAATTCAGAAATTCTTCCCCAGAGGACATTTTCTTATTTCTCGATTGTCTGTAGACCAGATAAAGAGAGAGGCGTTCTTTCGCTGTGTAAGAGACCTATCCTCCATGGGAGTAATTTGTCCCGTCCCAATTCAGGGGCAGGGACAGGGCCTTTATTCAAATCTGTTTGTAGTTCCCAAAACAGAGGGAACTTTCAGACCTGAAAAAGGGTGTGTGTACAAGCGCTAAGGTAATCCCCAAGCTGTATCCAAACAGAGATCCTAACCAACCTCCAAAAAATATGCACAAGTAGTAAGAAGTGAATACAGCGCCAACAAGAGGCCAAGGGATAAATATACTCACAGAGAGATAAAAGAAGATTATTTAATGAACCATGTTAAAAAGCATCAGTAATAAAAGACTATATATAAAAAATGTAAAAAGCACATATAAATAAAATTACAAATACAGGAATATCTTACAGAAGCGGCTCAAAGGGCCAAAGCTGATAATTACAATAAAAACAGAGGTAATAACAGGTGATCAGTGTGAGTGGTACACCAGAATAAGAGTGTATACTGATAAAACAGAATTAGCCTAAGTACAACTGTAGCAAGTGCATCAAGCAAAAAACTAATAAACAATAATACAAACAATAGTGTTCAAAATTAGTGTTACAAAAATAGTGTTCCAAAAAATAGAAAAATGCACTGCAGTGCAAAAAAAGGGGGTAGCAAAATAATTGTATAGATACAATCAAATAGTGAGTGAGTGCAAATGGATATAAAAATGCTAGCTACTTAATCCAGTGAGGTTAAGATATAATTAAATAAAATACACAATATGCAATAACATAAAAAATAAAATACACAATATGCAATAACATAAAAAATAAAAAATAATAAAATATAAAATATAATCCAAAAAAGTGTTCAAAAAGTTGATCAACAAATGTTAGTGAAGAACAAAAATAAGTCAATCAAAACTAAAAAATGGAAAAAATGGGTGATGAAAAGCAAGGTGAAAGTGAGGAAATTGATTCCTTCCAATGTTAGTTACTTTGACAGATCCAAATTCCTGAGTGTGGTTGCTGAAGTAGCTGAATGGATCCTAGCACCTGACAGCTGCTCCTATGGTATCCTAAAAAGTGTCCCTGTAAAAAAAAGAAATTCACAACATAGTGTATCCAATATGAGAATGAAGTAAAGATTAAAGTAATGCTTACCAATATGTCAACGCGTTTCTGCCCTCAAAAAAGGGCCTTTCTCAAGACTAGCACTGCTAGTCTTGAGAAAGGCCCTTTTTTGAGGGCAGAAACGCGTTGACATATTGGTAAGCATTACTTTAATCTTTACTTCATTCTCATATTGGATACACTATGTTGTGAATTTCTTTTTTTTTACAGGGACACTTTTTAGGATACCATAGGAGCAGCTGACAGGTGCTAGGATCCATTCAGCTACTTCAGCAACCACACTCAGGAATTTGGATCTGTCAAAGTAACTAACATTGGAAGGAATCAATTTCCTCACTTTCACCTTGCTTTTCATCACCCATTTTTTCCATTTTTTAGTTTTGATTGACTTATTTTTGTTCTTCACTAACATTTGTTGATCAACTTTTTGAACACTTTTTTGGATTATATTTTATATTTTATTATTTTTTATGTTATTGCATATTGTGTATTTTATTTTTTATGTTATTGCATATTGTGTATTTTATTTAATTATATCTTAACCTCACTGGATTAAGTAGCTAGCATTTTTATATCCATTTGCACTCACTCACTATTTGATTGTATCTATACAATTATTTTGCTACCCCCTTTTTTTGCACTGCAGTGCATTTTTCTATTTTTTGGAACACTATTTTTGTAACACTAATTTTGAACACTATTGTTTGTATTATTGTTTATTAGTTTTTTGCTTGATGCACTTGCTACAGTTGTACTTAGGCTAATTCTGTTTTATCAGTATACACTCTTATTCTGGTGTACCACTCACACTGATCACCTGTTATTACCTCTGTTTTTATTGTAATTATCAGCTTTGGCCCTTTGAGCCGCTTCTGTAAGATATTCCTGTATTTGTAATTTTATTTATATGTGCTTTTTACATTTTTTATATATAGTCTTTTATTACTGATGCTTTTTAACATGGTTCATTAAATAATCTTCTTTTATCTCTCTGTGAGTATATTTATCCCTTGGCCTCTTGTTGGCGCTGTATTCACTTCTTACTTCTTACTACTGGAACTTTCAGACCTATCTTAGATCTCAAGACTTGAGTTAGTTCCATCTTTCCGGATGGAAACTATTCGTACCGTTCTTCCTTGATCCAGGAGGGTCAATTTATGACTACCGTGGATCTAAAGGATGCATATCTTCATGTTCCTTTCAACAGAGATCGTCGCTGAGGTTTGCCTTTCTGGACAAACTTTTTCAGTTCGTGGCTCTTCCTTTCGGTCTGGCCACGGCTCCCAGGATTTTCACAAAAGTTCTGGGGTCTCTGCTGGCGGTTCTAAGACCGCGGGGCATTGCAGTGGCGCCTTATCTGGACGATATTCTGATCCAGGCGTCGTCTTATCGCTAGCAAAGTCTCATACCGACATTGTTCTATCCTTCCTGAGGACTCAAGGGTGGAATGTGAATCTGGAAAAGAGTTCACTAGTTCCACAGACAAGGGTTCCTTTCTTGGGAACTCTAATCGACTCTCTATCCATGTAAATCTTTTTGACGGAGGTTAGAAAGTTAAAGATTCTGAATACATGCCGAGCCATTCATACCAATCCTCAGCCGTCAGTGGCTCAGTGCATGGAGGTAATGGATTGATGGTAGCAGCAATGGACATCATTCCGTTTGCTCATTTTCATCTCAGACCTCTGCAACTGAGCATGCTCAGACAGTGGAATGGAGATTATACAAAGTTATCTCCTTAGATAAATCTCCTTAAATAAATCTAGATCAGGAGACTCTCTTCTATGGTGGTTGTCGCTGGATCATCTATCCCAGGGGACATGCTCCCGCAGACCCTCATGGGTGATAGTGACGACGGATGCCAGCCTGTTGGGATGGGGAGCAGTCTGGAACTCCCTGAGGGCCCAGGTTGTATGGACTCGAGCAGAGTCTCTACTTTCCATTAATATCCTGGAGTTGAGAGCAATATTCAATGCTTTTCAGGCTTGGCATCAGTTGGCTTCGGCCAAGTTCCTCAGATTCCAGTTGGACTACGTTCCGACTGTAGCTTACATCAATCATCAGGGAGGATCAAGGAGTTCCTTAGCGATGACCGAAGTATCCAAGATTGTTCAGTGGGTGGAGGCTCACTCTTGTTATCTGTGGGCGATCCACATCCCAGGTGTGGATAACTGAGAGGCGGATTTTCTGAGCAGACAGACTTTCCATCCGGGAGAATGGGAACTTCATACAGAGGTATTTGACAACCTGATTCTCAGTTGGGGCAGGCCGTTGTTGGATCTTATGCCTTCTCGTCTGAATGCCAGGTTTCCGAGATACGGGTCTAGGTCCAGGGATCCTCAGGCCGAGCTGATAGATGCCTTGGCAGTACCTTGGTCTTTCAGCCTAGCTTATGTGTTCCCTCCGTTTGCTCTCCTTCTCCGGGTGATTGCTCGAGTCAAACAGGTGAGGGCTTCAGTGATCCTCATCGTTTTCTGCGTGGCCTTGCAGGACTTGGTACGCCGATCTGGTGGGCATGTCATCTCAGCCACCGTGGTCGCTTCCATTGGGGAAGACCTTCTAAGTCAGGGGTCTTTCCATCATCCAAATCTAGTTTCTCTGCAGCTAACTGCTTGGAGATTGAACGCTTAATATTGTCTAAGCGAGGATTTTCTGATTCGGTCATAGACACTTTGATTAAGGCACGTAAGCCTGTTACTAGAAATATTTACCATAAGATATGGCGTAAATATCTTTTGGTGCGAATCCAGAGTCTACTCATGAAGTAGGGTTAGGATTCCCAGGATTTTGTCTTTTCTCCAGGAAGGATTGGAGAAAGGGTTGTCAGCTAGTTTTTTAAAGGGACAGATTTCTGCTTTGTCTATTTTGTTACACAAGCGTCTGGCAGATGTTCCAGATGTTCAATCCTTTTGTCAGGCTCTGACTAGAATCGGGCCTGTGTTTAGAACTATTGCTCCTCTTTGGAGTTGATTTTAGTTCTTCAAGGGGTTCTGTTTGAACCTATGCATTCCATAAATATTAAGTTATTATCTTGGAAGGTTCTATTTTTGGTTGCTATTTCTTCTGCTCGCAGAGTATCTGAGCTTTCGGCTTTACAATGTGATTCTCCTTATCTTTTTTCCATTCGGATAAGGTGGTATTACGAACCAAACCTGGTTTTCTTCCTAAGGTTGTTTTCAAATACAAATATTAATCAGGAACTTGTTGTTCCTTCCTTGTGTCCTAATCCTTCTTCTAAAAAGGAGCGACTGTTTGGACGTGGTCCGTGCCTTGAAGCTTTACTTGCAGGCTACTAAGGATTTTCGTCAACCATCTTCCCTGTTTGTTGTGCTTTCTGGGAAACGTAGGGGTCAGTAAGCTATGGCTACCTCTCTTTCTTTTTGGCTGAAGAGTATCATCCGTTTTGCATATGAGACTGCTGGACGGCAGCCTCCTGAGCGAATTACGGCTCCTTCCACTAGGGCTGTGGCTTCCTCATGGGCATTCAGAAATGATGCTTCTGTTGAACGGATTTGCAAAGTTGCAACTTGGTCGTTTTTTCACACTTTTTCCAAATTTGATACTTTTGTCTCGTCTGAGGCTGTTTTTGGGAGGAAAGTTCTTCAAGCAGTGGTGCCTTCCGTTTAGGTTCCCTGTCTTGTCCCTCCCTTTTCATCCGTGTACTATATCTTTGGTATTGTATCCCATAAGTAAGGATGAAATCCATGGACTCATCGTATCTTGTAAAAGAAAAGGAAATTTATGCTTACCTGATAAATTTGTTTATTTTACGATACGATGAGTCCACGGCCCGCCCTGTTATTTTGAGACAGGTTATTTTCTTTTTGTTAAACTTCAGACACCTCTGCACCTTGGCTTTTCCTTTCTCTTCCTAACTGCAGTCGAATGACTGGAGTGGGAGGGAAGGGAGGAGCTATATATACAGCTCTGCTGTGGTGCTCTTTGCCTCCTCCTGCTGACCAGGAGGCGATATCCCACAAGTAAGGATGAAATCCGTGGACTCATCGTATCTTGTAAAAGAAATAAAAATGTTACGCTCTGTCTGAGTCACAAAATATAAATGTTACGCTCTGTCTGAGTCACAAAAACATAATTTATGTAAACATTTACCTGATCATAAAAGAAACAAATTTATCAGGTAAGCATAAATTTCCTTTTTGTGACTCAGAGCGTAACGTTTTTATTTTGTGACTCAGAGCGTAACGTTTTTATTTTGTGACTCAGAGCGTAACGTTTTTATTTTGTGACTGACTCAGACAGAGCGTAACGTTTTTATTTTGTGACTGACTCAGACAGAGCGTAACGTTTTTTTATTTTGTGACTCAGACAGAGCGTAACGTTTTTTTATTTCTTTCATGTAATTAGCAAGAGTCCATGAGCTAGTGACGTATGGGATATACATTCCTACCAGGAGGGGCAAAGTTTCCCAAACCTTAAAATGCCTATAAATACACCCCTCACCACACCCACAATTCAGTTTTACAAACTTTGCCTCCGATGGAGGTGGTGAAGTAAGTTTGTGCTAGATTCTACGTTGATATGCGCTCCGCAGCAAGTTGGAGCCCGGTTTTCCTCTCAGCGTGCAGTGAATGTCAGAGGGATGTGAGGAGAGTATTGCCTATTTGAATGCAGTGATCTCCTTCTACGGGGTCTATTTCATAGGTTCTCTGTTATCGGTCGTAGAGATTCATCTCTTACCTCCCTTTTCAGATCGACGATATACTCTTATATATACCATTACCTCTACTGATTCTCGTTTCAGTACTGGTTTGGCTTTCTACTACATGTAGATGAGTGTCCTGGGGTAAGTAAGTCTTATTTTGTGTGACACTCTAAGCTATGGTTGGGCACTTTATTTATAAAGTTCTAAATATATGTATTCAAACATTTATTTGCCTTGACTCAGAATGTTCAACTTTCCTTATTTTTCAGACAGTCAGTTTCATATTTGGGATAAATGCATTTGTTTCAATCATTTTTTCTTACCTTAAAAAATTTGACTTTTTCCCTGTGGGCTGTTAGGCTCGCGGGGGCAGAAAATGCTTCATTTTATTGCGTCATTCTTGGCGCGGACTTTTTTGGCGCAAAAATTTTTTTCTGTTTCCGGCGTCATACGTGTCGCCGGAAGTTGCGTCATTTTTTGACGTTTTTTTGCGTCAAAAATGTCGGTGTTCCGGATGTGGCGTCATTTTTGGCGCCAAAAAATATGGGCGTCATTTTTGTCTCCACATTATTTAAGTCTCATTATTTATTGCTTCTGGTTGCTAGAAGCTTGTTCACTGGCATTTTTTCCCATTCCTGAAACTGTCATTTAAGGAATTTGATCAATTTTGCTTTATATGTTGTTTTTTTCTTTTACATATTGCAAGATGTTCCACGTTGCAACTGAGTCAGAAGATACTTCAGGAAAATCACTGCACAGTGCTGGAGCTAACAAGCTAAGTGTATCTGCTATAAACTTTTGGTATCTGTTTCTCCAGCTGTTATTTGTATTGCATGTCATGTCAAACTTATTAATGCAGATAAAATTTCCTTTAGTACTGTTACATTACCTGTTGCTGTTCCGTCAACATCTAATTTTCAGAGTGTTCCTGATAACATAAGAGATTTTATTTTTTAAATCCATTAAGAAGGCTATGTCTGTTATTTCTCCTTCTAGTATGCATAAAAGTCTTTTAAAAACTTCTCTTTTTTCAGATGAATTTTTAAATGAACATCATCATTCTGATACTGATAATGGTTCTTCTGGTTCAGAGGTTTCTGTCTCAGAGGTTGATGCTGATAAATCTTTGTATTTGTTCAAGATGGAATTTATTCGTTCTTTACTTAAAGAAGTGTTATTTGCATTAGAAATAGAGGATTCTGGTCCTCTTGATACTAAATGTAAACGTTTAAATAAGGTTTTTAAATCTCCTGTAGTTATTCCAGAAGTGTTTTATTTCCCTGATGCTATTTCTGAAGTAATTTCCAGGGAATGGAATAATTTGGGTAATTTATTTACTCCTTCTAGACGTTTAAGCAAATTATATCCTGTGCCATCTGACAGATTAGAGTTTTTTGGGACAAAAATCCCTAAGGTTATGGGGCTGTCTCTACTCCTGCTAATGTACTACTATTCCTACGGCAGATAGTACTTATTTTAAGGATCCTTTAGATAGGAAAATTGAATCCTTTCTAAGAAAAGCTTCCTTATGTTCAGGTAATCTTCTTAGACCTGCTATATTTTTAGCGGATGTTGCTGCAGCTTCAATTTTTTGGTTAGAAGCTTTAGCGCAACAAGTAACAGATCATAATTTTATAGCATTATTATTATTCTATAACATGCTAATAATTTTATTGGTGATACCATCTTTTGATATCATTAGAGTTGATGTCAGGTATATGTCTCTAGCTATTTTAGCTAGAAAAGCTTTATGGATTAAACTTGGAATGCTGACATGTCTTCTAAGTCAACTTTGCTTTCCCTTTCTTTCCAGGGTAAATAATCATTTTCGTTCCTTTCCTCACAACAAGGAACAAAAGCCTGATCCTTCATCCTCAGGAGCGGTATCAGTTTGGAAACTATTTCCAGTTTGGAATATATCCAAGCCTTATAGAAACCTATAGCCAGCTCCTAAGTACCTATGAAGGTGCGGCCCTTATTCCAGCTCAGCTGGTATGGGGCAGATTACGTTTTCTTCAAAGAAATTTGGATCAATTCCGTTCTTAATCTCTGGTTTCAGAAACATTGTTTCAGAAAGGTACAGAATTGGCTTCAAGTTAAGGCCTCCTGCTAAGAGATTCTTTTCTTTCCCGTGTCCCAGTTAACACAGCAAAGGCTCAGCATTTCTGAAATGTGTTTCAGATCTAGAGTTGGCTGGAGTATTTATGCCAGTTCCAGTTCTGGAACAGGGGCTGGGGTTTTATTTTATCTCTTCATTGTACCAAAGAAGGTCAATTCCTTCAGACCAGTTCCGGATCTATCATTATTGAATCGTTATGTTAGGATACCAACATTTAAGATGGTTACTGTAGGACTATCCTGCCTTTTGTTTAGCAAGGGCATTATATGTCTACAATAGATTTACAGAATGTGTATCTGCATATTCCGATTCATCCAGATCACTTTTAGTGTCTGAGATTCTCTTTTTAGACAAGCATTACCAGTTTTGTGGCTCTACCGTTTGGCCTAGCCTCAGTTCCAAGAATTTTTTTCAAAGGTTCTCGGTGCCCTTCTTTCTGTAATCAGAGAATAGGGTTTTGGTATTTCCTTATTTGGACGATATCTTGGTACTTGCTCAGTCTTCTCATTTTCGAAGAATCTCATACGAATCGACTTGTGTTGTTTCTTCAAGTTCATGGTTGGAGGATCAATTTACCAATCAGTTCATTGATTCCTCAGACAAGGGTAACCTTTTTTGGGTTCTAGATAAATTCAGTGTCTATGACTTTGTCCTTGTCAGACAGGAGAAGTTTAACATTGATATCAGCTTGTCAAAACCTTCAGTCACAATCATTCCCTTTGGTAGCCTTATGCATGGAAATGTTGGGTCTTAGGACTGCCGCATCAGATGCGATCTCCTTTGCTCGTTTTCACATGCGACCTCTTCAGCTCTGTATGCTGAACCAATGGTGCAGGGATTACTCAAAGATATCTCTATTAATATCTTTAAACCGATTTTACGACACTCTCTGACATGGTGGACAGATCACCATCGTTTAGTTCAGGGGGCTTCTTTGTTCTTCCGACCTGGACTATAATCTCAACAGATGCAAGTCTTACAGGTTGGGGAGCTGTGTGGGGGTATCTGACGGCACAAGGGGTTTGGGAATCTCAGGAGGTGAGATTTCCGATCAATATTTTGGAACTCCGTGCAATTTTCAGAGCTCTTCAGTCTTGGCCTCTTCTGAAGAGAGAGTTGTTCATTTGTTTTCAGATAGACAATGTCACAACTGTGGCATACATCAATCATCAAGGAGGGACTCACAGTCCTCTGGCTATGAAAGAAGTATCTCTAATTTTGGTTTGGGCGGAATCCAGCTCCTGTCTAATCTCTGCGGTTCATATCCCAGGTATGGACAATTGGAAAGCGGATTATCTCAGTCGCCAAACGTTGCATCCGGGCGAATGGTCTCTTCACCCAGAGGTATTTCTTCAGATTGTTCAAATGTGGGAACTTCCAGAAATAGATCTGATGGCTTCTCATCTAAACAAGAAACTTCCCAGGTATCTGTCCAGATTCCGGGATCCTCAGGCGGAGGCAGTGGATGCATTATCTCTTCCTTGGAAGTATCATCCTGCCTATATCTTTCCGCCTCTAGTTCTTCTTCCAAGAGTAATCTCCAAGATTCTGAATGAATGCTAGTTTGTTCTGCTGGTAGCTCCGGCATGGCCTCACAGGTTTTGGTATGCGGATCTTGTCCGGATGGCCTCTTGCCAACCGTGGACTCTTCCGTTAAGACCAGACCTTGTGTCTCAAGGTCCTTTTTTCCATCAGGATCTGAAATCCTTAAATTTAAAGGTATGGAGATTGAACGCTTGATTCTTGGTCAAAGAGGTATCTCTGACTCTGTGATTAATACTATGTTACAGGCTCGTAAATCTGTATCCAGAGAGATATATTATAGAGTCTGGAAGACTTGTATTTCTTGGTGTCTTTCTCATCTTTTTTCTTGGCATTCTTTTAGAATACCGAGAATATTACAGTTTCTTCAGGATGGTTTAGATAAGGGTTTGTCCGCAAGTTCCTTGAAAGGTCAAATCTCTGCTCTTTCTGTTCTTTTTCACAGAAAGATTGCTATTCTTCCTGATATTCATTGTTTTGTACAAGCTTTGGTTCGTATAAAGCCTGTCATTAAGTCAATTTCTCCTCCTTGGAGTTTGAATTTGGTTCTGGGGGCTCTTCAAGCTCCTCCATTTGAACCTATGCATTCATTGGATATTAAATTACTTTCTTGGAAAGTTTTGTTCCTTTTGGCCATCTCTTCTGCCAGAAGAGTTTCTGAATTATCTGCTCTTTCTTGTGAGTCTCCTTTTCTGATTTTTCATCAGGATAAGGCGGTGTTGCGAACTTCTTTTGAATTTTTACCTAAGTTGTGAATTCCAACAACATTAGTAGAGACATTGTGGTTCCTTCATTATGTCCTAATCCTAAGAATTCTAAGGAGAAATCGTTGCATTTTTTGGATGTTATTAGAGCTTTGAAATATTATGTTGAAGCTACTAAGTCTTTCCGAAAGACTTCTAGTTTATTTGTTATCTTTTCCGGTTTTAGAAAGGCCAGAAAACTTCTGCCATTTCTTTGGCATCTTGGTTGAAATCTTTAATTCATCTTGCCTATGTTGAGTCGGGTAAGACTCTGCCTCATAGGATTACAGCTCATTCTACTAGTTCAGTTTCTACTTCCTGGGCGTTTAGGAATGAAGCTTCGGTTGATCAGATTTGCAAAGCGGCAACTTGGTCCTCTTTGCATACTTTTACCAAATTCTACCATTTTGTTGTATTTTCTTCTTCTGAAGCAGTTTTTGGTAGAAAAGTACTTCAGGCAGCGGTTTCAGTTTGAATCTTCTGCTTATGTTTTTCATTAAACTTTATTTTGGGTGTGGATTATTTTCAGCAGGAATTGGCTGTCTTTATTTTATCCCTCCCTCTCTAGTGACTCTTGTGTGGAAAGATCCACATCTTGGGTAGTCATTATCCCATACGTCACTAGCTCATGGACTCTTGCTAATTACATGAAAGAAAACATAATTTATGTAAGAACTTACCTGATAAATTCATTTCTTTCATATTAGCAAGAGTCCATGAGGCCCGCCCTTTTTTGTGGTGGTTATGATTTTTTTGTATAAAGCACAATTATTCCAATTCCTTATTTTATATGCTTTCGCACTTTTTTCTTATCACCCCACTTCTTGGCTATTCGTTAAACTGAATTGTGGGTGTGGTGAGGGGTGTATTTATAGGCATTTTAAGGTTTGGGAAACTTTGCCCCTCCTGGTAGGAATGTATATCCCATACGTCACTAGCTCATGGACTCTTGCTAATATGAAAGAAATGAATTTATCAGGTAAGTTCTTACATAAATTATGTTTTTGTGACTCAGACAGAGCGTAACGTTTTTATTTGGTGACTCAGACAGAGCATAACGTTTTTATTTGGTGACTCAGACAGAGCGTAACGTTTTTATTTGGTGACTCAGACAGAGCATAACGTTTTTATTTGGTGACTCAGAGCGTAACGTTTTTATTTTGTGACTGACTCAGACAGAGCGTAACGTTTTTATTTTGTGACTCAGACAGAGCGTAACGTTTTTATTTTGTGACTCAGACAGAGCGTAACGTTTTTATTTTGTGACTCAGACAGAGCGTAACGTTTTTATTTTGTGATTCAGAACATAAGATTTTTAAAAAGTCTCCAACCTACTTCTATTATCAAATCTGCTTTGTTCCTATGATATTCTTTGTTGAAGAGATACATGTGTAGCATCTGTAGCACTACATGGCAGGAAATAGTACTGCCATATAGTGCATATAGTGAAATGGGCCGGTTCCTAAGCATACGTCCCTGCTTTTCAACAAAAAATAAGAGAATGAAGAAAAAAACAATTAATAGAAGTAAATTAGAAAGTTTTTCAAAATTGCTGCTTTATCTTAATCGTGAAATAAACGTTTTGGGTTTTTATATCCCTTTAATAATCTGTAAATAAAGCGTTATTTCTGTGTGTGAAATGCTCTATGCCTTACAGTTTAAACAAAAGAGATGTGTTTTTGTCTCGCTTAGGTTGTTAAAATGAAGAGTAATCTGGAAAGGTTTCAGGTCACAAAACTCTGCCCATTCCAAGAGCGAATCCGGAAGCAGTATTTAAGCACAAATGTAAGTCAATAATTACAATATATCATTTGTTTTTAATAATAGTACTGTGCTGCAAAATAGTTTTGTTTAAGAAAGTGCACAGTTCTCACCTTTGCTACAAGGGTTTGCTCCGTGCACTGCATTTAGATCATATCTACCAATTAGTGTGCATCAATAAATAAAGCATTCATTATTTTTATGCCTTTCCATAGTCATTAAACCCAAACATTTGCTTTCATGATTCAGATAGAGCATGCAATTTTAAACAACTTTCTAACTTAACAGCAGTTTTACAAGGATGTTATCCAATGTTAGAGCACTAGATGGCAGCACTATTTCCTGTAGTGTAGTGCGCTAGATACATACCTGGGCATCAATTCAACAAAGAATCCCATGAGAACAAAGCAAATCTGATAATAGAAGTACATTGGAAACTTTTTTTAAATGTTATGCTCTGTCAGAATTACAAAAGAAAAAAATTTGGGTTTTATGTCCCTTTAAAGGGACAGTCTACTCCAATATTGTTATTGTTTAAAAAGATAGATAACGCCTTCACTACCCATTTTCCAGCTATGCATAACCAACATTGTTGTATTAATATACTTCATAACCTTTTCTAAATTTCTGCCTGTTTCTAAGCCCCTGCAGGCCACCTTTATCTCATGGTATTTTTATGGCTTTTCACAGCAAGACAGTGCTCGTTCATGTGTGTCATATAGATAACGTTGCACTCCTGTGGAGTTATTTATGAGTCAGCACTGATTGGCTAAAATTCAAGTCTAAATAGCACTGAAATAAGAGGACAGTCAGCAGTGACTTAGATACAAGGTAATCACATAAGTAAAAAGTAAATATAACAGTGTTGGTTATGCAAAACAGGAATGGATAATAAAAGGATTATCTTTCTCGTTTTAAGCAATAAAAATGTTGGTAGACTGTCCCTTTAACTAATTGAAAGGGAAATCATCATTTTGAAATGTATACTTTTGTTTTAGAAAAATTAAACAAATGAATATTGTTAAAGGGACAGTTATAGCCGAACAATTAAATGCTCTAATCCATAAGAGCATGTCATTTTTTTGAGTATTGACCCTGCTATACAGCGTATTGAATCCCCACATAAGGGGGTAGATGTTCCACTTGGGACTTGTGGTGCACTGCTGGTCTAGCTATTCCACAGACTGCTTGTGCACAAACATGTTCTCCCTAGTATTTTTAAAAATAAGCAACTTTTTGATGCACTTTGTAATATGTTAAATAGTGCTGCTTCTTGTGCATAAAATATTTTAGTATAATGTCCCTTTAAGTATTGGAACCAGTGGCGGAACAACCAGGGTTGCAACAGGCGCTGCTGCGTCCGGGCCTTGGAGGTCCACCACTTGGGGGGGGGGGGGGTTGCTCCTGGCCTGCTGTAATGCTGCCCGGCAGATATAGGCGATCTATATGCGGCTAGAATTTTGGCTAGCCGCAGTAAATGGGCGTTAAAATCACCTTTTGTAAAACCCCGCCCCATCATTTACATCATACTCTGACGACTGCTGTTACCACGCGAGTGACGCAACTTACCTGTAAGTCCCGCCTGCCCCACGGTCCCAACTGAGGATAAGGCAGTTTTCATCCATATGCCTGAGAAGCTGTAGCGCTGTAGCGAGGCCGGCCGCCTAATGTGTCTGGTACTTGGCAGCGCCTTATTATAAGTACAGACTTTTAGGAAGCAAGTTAACTTGTTGTGAAAGCGACTGGTGGGCGGCTGCCTGTTTGTGTGTTGCAAGCTTTAGAGTAGGGCTGAGCGCCTTATATACAGGGAATGCAATGCTTTACCAACACTATTTGACTTAATAGTTACGTTACTTTATCAGTATTTAGGGTTTTTTGACCCGCGGTTGCTAATATTTTATCTGAGTGTGGCTTTTAGGACTATTGAAAAGCAAATATGGGACAAAACTTGTTAGTAAAGTGCAGTGTTTAGGTGGTTATATATGATATAAATCATGAAAATGTGAGTAATGGGGGTAACTTGGTAATTGAGCTGTATGTTATAGATAATCTGTTAATTATTATATGAGTGACGAATAAATACATGGAAATGTATCTTATAAAAAAATCCTGCATGCTGGAGCAGTTTCACTCAATCTTTTTTTTAGCAAACATACCCTCATCAGACCACTAGATATACAATCCCTATAAAAAAAACCACCCACCCACCCACTACACCTCTTGTATGTGCTGCATACCTGCACCAGAAAACTAGATATACAATCCCTATAAAAACCACACACCCACTACGCCTCTTGTATGTGCTGCATACCCACATCAGACCACTAGATATACAATCCCTATAAAAACCACCCACTGCACCTCTTGTATGTGCTGCATACCCACATCAGACCACTAGATATACAATCCCTATAAACACCACCCATTACACCTTTTGTATTTGCTGCATACCCACATCAGACCACTAGGTATACAATCCTTTTTAAAACCACCCACTGCACCTCTTGTATGTGCTGCATACCCACATCAGACCACTAGATATACAATCCCTATAAAAACCACCCACCCACTACACCTCCTGTATGTGCTGCATACCCACATCAGACCACTAGATATACAATCCCTATATAAACCACACACCCACTACACCACCTGTATGTGCTGCATACCCACATCAGACCACTAGATATACAATCCCTATTGAAACCACACACTATACCTCTTATATGTGCTACATACCCACATCAGACCACTAGATATACAATACCTATAAAAACCACACACCCACTACACCTCCCAAAAGGGGCCTCAGCCGAGGCAAAAGTAACAAATTTGTAGAACTTTGAAAAAGTGTGGAGAGGATCAAGTTGCAGCCTTGCAAATCTGTTCCACAGAAGCTTCATTTTTGAACGCCCATGAGGAAGCAACAGCCCTTGTGGAATGAGCCGTAACTCTCTGGGGGGTTGCTGTCCAGCAGTCTCATATGCAAAACGTATGATACTCTTCAGCCAAAAAGAAAGAGAAGTAGCTGTAACTTTCTGTCCCTTGCATTTACTTGAGAAAAACACAAACAAAGAAGAAGAAGACTGACGTCAGTCTCCTGCAGGTAAGACTTTAAAGCACGGACCACGTCCAAATTGTGCAGAAGTCCTTCCTTCTGAGAAGAAGGATTAGGACACAAGAAAAGAACAATAATCTCCTGATTAATGATCCAATCAGAAACAACCTTAGGAAGAAATCCTAATATAGTATGTAAAACTACCTTATCTGAATGGAAAATAAGATAAGGAGACTCATACTGTAACCGAGAGCTCTGACACTCTCCGAGCAGAAGAAAAAACAACAAGAAATAAAACTTTCCAAGATAACAACTTAATTTCTAAGGAAGGTATAGGCTCAAACGGAGCCCCTTGAAGAACTCTGAGAACTAAAATCAGACTCCATGGAGGAGTAACTGGTTTGAAAACGGGCCTGATCCTGACCAAGGCCTAACAAAATGATTGTACATCTGGAACAGCTGACAGACGTTTGTGTAACAAAATAGATAAAGACAGATTTGATCGTTTAGAGGAACTTGACGATAAACCTTTCTCCAAACCCTCTTGGAGAAAAGACACAAATCTAGGAATCCTAACACTACTCCATGAGTAGCCCATGGATTCACACCAATAGAGATATTTACGACATATCTTATGATACATTTTTCTAGTGACAGGCTTACGAGCCTGAATCATGGTCTCAATGACCGAATCAGAAAAAAACCTGCTTGGATAATATTAAGCTTCAAGCTCCAAGCAGTCAGTTGCAGAGGAACCAGATTTGGGTGAAGGAGAGTCCCTTGATTAGAAGGTCCTTCCTCAACGAAAGTCTCCAAGCTGGCAGAGATAACATGTCCGCCAGATCTTCATACCAAATCCTGCGAGGCGAAGCCAGTGCTATGAGGATCACCGATGCTCTCTCCTGCTTGATTCATGCAATGACCCGAGGAAGAAAAACAAACAGAGGAAAAAGCTGGAGAACACTTCCGGATGGAGTTCCCACTCCCCCAGATGAAAGGTCTGCCTGCTCAGAAAATCCGCCTTCCAGTTGTCCACCCCTGGGATATGGATTGCCGACAGGCAGCAAGAATGGGCCTCCGCCCACTGAATTATTTTGGATAACTCTGTCATCGTTAAGGAACTCCTTGTTCCTCCCTGATGATTGATGTAAGCAACTGACGTTATTATGTTTTACTGGAACCTGATAAACTGGACCGAGGCTAACTGAGGCCAGACCAGAAGAACGTAGATTGCTCTCAGCTCCAGAATGTTTATAGGAAGAACAGACTCTGGCCGAGTCCAAACCCCCTGAGCCCTTAGGGAGCCCCAGACTGCTTCCCACCCTAGAAGGCTGGCGAGTGTTGTCACAATCACCCAAGGTGGTCTGCGAAAGCAGGTTCCCCGAGAGAGATGATCCAGAGACAACCACCATTGAAGAGAATCCCTTGTCACCTGTTCCAGTAGCATTCAAGGAGACAAAACTTTATAATATCCAATCCATTACCTGAGCATGCTTAACTGCAGAGGTCGGAGATGGAACAGAGTAACGGGATGATGTCCATTTCCGCCACCATCAGCCCGATAAACTCCATGCACTGAGCCACTGATGGCTGAGGAGTGGACTGAAGAACTAGACTTCCTGACTTCTATCAGAAAAACGTCATTGATAGAGAATCTATTAAGGTTTCCAGGAAAGTTACCCTAGTCTTTGGGACTAAGGAACTCTTTTCCAAATTTACCTTCCATCCGTGAGATCGCTGGAAGGATAACAACATTTCCGTGTGGGATCTTGCTTGTTGTAAGTATGGCGCCTGGACTAGGATGTTGTCCAGATAGGGTGCCACTGCAATGCCCCGTAACCGAAGCATTGCCAACAGCGAAACCAGAACCTTTGAGAAAAATCTGGGAGCTGTGGCAAGACCGAAGGGCAGAACCACGAATTGGAAGTGTTTGTCTAGAAAGGCAAACCTTAGAAACTTGTGATGGTTCCTGTGAATGGGAACATGCAAGTACGTGTCCTATAAATCCACAGTTGTCATAAATTGACCCTCTTGGACCAAAGGGAGGATGGAACGAATAGTTTCCATCTTGAAGGATCCCAGACCTCGTTCCTGAATCGGCACAGGAACTATCGCTCCCAGGTCGGAGAGGTCTCTTACACAAAGCAAGAACGCCTCTCTTTTTGTCTGGTCTACAGATAATCTTGAAAGCAGAAACCTTCCTCTGGGCGGAAAACTTTTGAACTCTTAATTTGTATCCCTGGGACCTATTTTCTATTGCCCAGGAAACCTGAACATCTCGAACCCAAGCCTGAGCGAAAGACGAATCGCCTGCCCCCTACAAGATCCGGTCCCGGATCAGGGCATGTCCTTCATGGTGTCTTTGATTCAACAGTAGGCAATTTGGACTTTTTTTATTTTTTATTGAAATTCTTTCAATTTCAAGAGAGATTATTTTTATCAAGCCAGGTCCCAACAAGGTCTTCCCCTTGTTAGGAATCGCTAAAAGCTTAGACTTAGAGCGTACATCCATAGAACAAGGCTCTAACCATAAGGCTCTGAGAGCTGGAACAGAGAAACCTATGTTCTCAGTTTGATGACTTGAAATGAAAAATTTGAAATAAAGGAATTGGCCAATTTGAATGCTTTTATCCTATCCTGGATTTTATCCAGGGGTGTTTCTGACTTAGTAGTATCAGACAACGCATCAAACCAATATGCCGTCGCACTAGTGACGGTAGCAAAGTGCACAGTTGGTTGCCATTGTAAGCCCTAGTGTACATCCCCTTTCTAATTTTTGTCCATAGGACCTTTCAAAAACCCAACTATCCTCTAAGGGTATAGTAGTTATCTTAGCTAAGCTGGAAAATACTCCTTCCACCCTAGGGAATGATTGCCCAGCCTCCTTAGCTGAGTCGGCTATGGGAAACATCTTCTTAAATGTAGGGAATGCGTTTTTCCATTCCTTTGGTGCACTAGGATAGATTACACTGGTAATGTCGGAGTCGCCCAGGGTAGCTAAAACCTCCTAAAGATAATATTCCATCTGAGTCTGAGAATTCTTTCTCAGATAATCCCGAAGTATCTTCCTCTTTCAGGTAACAGGGATAAACCATTGGGGATAGTGACTACTGGATCAATCAATTTTCTATGATTGAAAATAATTCCTCTAGTAAAGTTTTCTACCTCGTGGGAAAAACCTAAAATGCATGAAATGCAGAGCAACTCCGGGCGGAGTGTGAAATGAAGCACAGGGCACTCCATGTGGCCATAAAGTTTAGTAGGACAATATAGGAGAAATTTGTGGCATAGATTGACCATTGTCAACAGACTCCTAGACAGCAATCGCCTTAGGAGTAGGTTCAGAAAAAAGAGAAATCTTTTAATAAAAAATTGACACATAAAAAACGTTACTGTCTCTTTAAATTTAAAAAAAAAAATAACTATTTTTTGTAATTTCTTGTTCCATCCTAAGTTACAAAGGATGAATTAAACAAATAAACATGTTAAATTTTGTAATTAAAGTTAACCATAAAAAACGTTACTCTCTTTAAAACTTAAAAAGAAACTTTATATTTTTTAGAGCAGCAGAAGGGTAAAATAGTACGTAACTATATTAGAACCTATCTACACCTCAGCCTAACCATTGCTGAGGTGTCCATCTGTATTTGAAAACCATAAAATCCCCAAACTTTATTTATAACAAGTTGCAAGGAATAAATGCAAGATACTGGTTCTATATTTATTGAAAACGGATCCAGACCGCAGCAGCGGCGCTGTCCGGTCCTACATAAGGCACAACAGTAACTACTGTGCTACCAGGTATCCTAATAATATTTTTGACATATTTTATGTTATGTCAACTTCACATACGCCTTCCGATATCATATATACAAAATTAAGAAGTGAACCATCAAAAACGACGCCAAAAAATAGCTCCGCCCCCCGTGGGCGTGATACCAGTAACTCTCTCTGAAAACTTGGTATCAAGCACTGTATAACGCTCAGCTCTGCACACCTACCAAAAGCTATGTGTTTGAAGGCTATCCCAATATGTAAGCAGCATAGTTTCCAATGAATGCATGTCTACGGCATGATAGGAAACTAGAGAAGCTGTTGAGAACGGTTTATGCGTTACTCTTTATGTACTGGGAAGCACAATGTAAACAGTGCTCACAAAACTGTGCAAACCAAGCTCCGCCCATCATGGGCGGTACTGCTATCAATCTCCCGGTCGCCATTGACAAAAAAGTTAAAAATAGCTACCGGGAGAAACGCAGTCTCTAGAAAGAACTTGAGTAAAAATAGTGCTACCACTGATAGGTAGCATCTTAGCCCAAAGACAGAATCAAACAACTTTCTACGTTACTGTCTACTGAACCTGCCACAAACACCTCCTGAGCTCTCTATACACAGATATAGATATAAGCCCTTGCCTGCATACCAATTGCTGTCACAGGGTCCCTCCTTCTTATAGAATTGAAGCTATGTCCCCTGAATTTTAGTGCTCCACTCCTCTGAGATCTTCCCAGACCCAGAATAAAAAGTTAGCACTTACCTTTAACATCTGCCCGACAGCAGGGCAGCTCAGCAGGATTGAGAGGTCCTATCCCTCACATTGTCCTGTGGAAAAAAGATAAAGCCTGAGAACTCTTGCTTAGGCTATCAGGATTAGGGCAGCATAAATATATGGGAGGTGCAGTGAGAATTATGTGCCACAAGTTCCCATTGCTCTAAAGCCACCAAAAGCTCTACTGTAGAGACTGATATGGACTACGGCTACACACTAGAACAAAGCAGCACACTCTGGCACTACTTTAAAAATAATAAACTCTTGATTGAAGAATCTAATCTAACACCTCACTTTACCTCTTCCTATCACTAACATAGGCAAAGAGAATGACTAGGGTGGGAGGGAAGGGAGGAGCTATTTAACAGCTCTTCTGTGGTGCTCTTTGCCTCCTCCTGCTGACCAGGAGGTGAATATCCCATTAGTAATTAAGATGATCCATGGACTCATTGTGTCTTCAAAAAGAAAACCACCCACTACACCTCTTGTATGTGCTGCATACCCTCATCAGACCACTAGATATACAATCCCTATAAAAAACACCCACTACACCTCTTGTATGTGCTGCATACCCACATTAGACCACTAGATATACAATCCCTATAAAAACCGCACACCCACTACACCTCTTGTATGTGCTGCATACCCACATCAGATCACTAGATATACAATCTCTATGAAAACCACACACTACACCTCTTGTATGTGCTGCATACCCACATCAAACCACTAGATATACAATCCCTATGAAAACCACACACTACACCTCTTTTATGTGCTGCATACCCACATCAGACCACTAGATATACAATCCCTATAAAAACCACACACCCACTACACCTCCTGCATGTGCTGCATACCCACATCAGACCACTAGATATACAATCCCTATAAAAACCACCCACCCACTACACCTCTTGAATGTACTGCATACCCACATCTGAATACTAGATATATACAATCCCTATGAAAACCACTCACTACACCACTTGTATGTGCTGCATACCCACATCAGACCACTAGATATACAATCCCTATAAAAACCACATACCCCCTACACCTCTTGTATGTGCTGCATACCCACATCAGACCACTAGATATACAATCCCTATAAAAACCACATACCCCCTACACCTCTTGTATGTGCTGCATACCCACATCAGACCACTAGATATACAATCCCTATAAAAACCACCCACTACACCTCTTGTATGTGCTGCATACCCACATCAGACCACTAGATATACAATCCCTATAAAAACCACACACCCACTACACCTCCTGTATGTGCTGCATACCCACATAAGACCACTAGATATACAATCCCTATAAAAACCACCCACCCACTACACCTTTTGAATGTACTGCATACCCACATCTAAATACTAGATATATACAATCCCAATAAAAAACACCCACTACACCTCTTGTATGTGCTGCATACCCACATCAGACCACTAGATATACAATCCCTATAAAAACCACACACCCCCTACACCTCTTGTATGTGCTGCATACCCACATCAGACCACTAGATATACAATCCCTATAAAAACCACCCACTACACCTCTTGTATGTGCTGCATACCCACATCAGACCACTAGCTATACAATCCCTATACAAAACACCCACTACACCTCCTGTATGTGCTGCATACCCGCATCAGACCACTAGATATACAATCCCTATAAAAACCACACATCACTACACCTCTTCTATATGCTGCATACCCACATCAGACCACTAGCTATACAATCCCTGAAAAAAACCACCCACTTACACCAGCTGTATGTGCTGCATACCCACATCAGACCACTAGATATACAATCCCTATAAAAGCCACCAACCCACTACACCTCTTGTATGTGCTGCATACCCACATCAGACCACTAGCTATACAATGCCTATAAAAAACACCCACTACACCTCTTGTATGTGCTGCATACCCACATCAGACCACTAGATATACAATCCCTATAAAAACCATCAACTACACCTCTTGTATGTGCTGCATACCCACATCAGACCACTAGCTATACAATCCCTATAAAAACCACCCACTACACCAGCTGTATGTGCTGCATACCCACATCAGACCACTAGATATACAATCCCTATAAAAGCCACCAACCCACTACACCTCTTGTATGTGCTGCATACCCACATCAGACCACTAGATATACAATCCCTATAATCACCACCCACTACACCTCTTGTATGTGCTGCATACCCACATCAGACCACTAGATATACAATCCCTATAATCACCACCCACTACACCTCTTGTATGTGCTGCATACCCACATCAGACCACTAGATATACAATCCCTATAACAACCACACACCCACTACACCTCCTGTATGTGCTGCATACCCACATCAGACCACTAGATATACAATCCCTATAATCACCAACCACTACACCTCTTGCATGTACTGCATACCCAAATCAGAACACTAGATATACAATCCCTATTAAAACCACCCTCTACACCTATTGTATGTGCTGCATACCCACATCAGACCACTAGATATACAATTCCTATTAAAACCACCCACCCACAATTAAAACCATAGTTCTACAGCTCTTGTCACCCACCCAAGTCAGGCCCTTATATTGTACCCCTGATGTCTCACTGTAAGCCACATACGCACATTAAACCACAAACCATACCCTTCATGGATTCTTGCACCGGGGCCCTGATGTTTCTAGTTACGCCCCTGATTGGAACCAAATTGTAGTGTTCGCTAGCACACAAAACACTCAGTGTACTCTTTATAACCTGCTGCACGATGCAGCTCGCACACCCTTCTGCATATTAATTAGCTCTGGCTCAATCTGTATTCTGCTTCACACTACAGGAACTAAAGGATGGTATAAACCCACATTGTCTCACTTTCAGCAATATTTATCTGCTACGGGCTGATTTGCTAAGCAGTCTTGGGTCAAACTAAGATTTATCTTATGGTGCCTTAACCAAAGACTGTTAGCTCTGCAACTTTATTTTTACACTTTAATTTTTTTTTAACCGAAAAAGCAAATTATATTCTGTGGGAAAACTTAATAATAGAGTTAATATATGTACGGCACTTTTGTACAAACCTTTAGATATATCCAAATATGCATTGACATTGATACAAGATGTAAAAAGAAATCTATACTGTATGGTATTTACTATCACTAATAAGAACTATACAGATGGGAAAAAAATAATTAGAATAGTCTGTATATTGTATTCCCTTCATTTTATATTAGTGTTTGCTGTTAATTTAACATCTAGGTTAGAAATTACTATTTTTCACTTATCTACCAGATTATTATAGTTGGCATAATGTTTCTAAGTATAAATAAAGATTAGATCTATAATAAGGTTATATCCTTCACATCTGCTCGAGGTTAATTTTGGAATAAAGAACTGAAAATTGTATATCTACATTTCTTTTGCATGATGTACCGAGTCCACAGATTCATCCTTACTTGTGGGATATTGTCCTTCCTGACAAAAAATAGCAAAGAGAGCACCACAGCAGAGCTGTCTATATATCTCCCCCCTTAACTCCACCCCCCAGTCATTCTCTTTGCTGGCTCTAAGCAGGAAGTGTAAAGAGAAGAGGTGTTAATTTTCGTTTCTTAAGAAACTTCAAGAGTGGTCCCACTTCCTCTGCTGTAAAGCAAGAGGGGAACTTTGCTCAATCCAAGCCAACCTGGAGATCTAATCAGGCTTGGAACAAGGGTAAACAGGCCAAAAAGCCTGCTGCTGCCACTATGTCAGCATGAAGGGGTAGCCCCCGATCCGGGACCAGATCTAGTAGGGGGCAGACTCTCTCTCTTTGCTCAGGCCTGGGCAAGAGACGTTAAAGATTCCTGGGCAGTAGAAATTGTAACCCAGGGATACCTTCTAGATTTCAAGGATTCCCCTCCAAAGGGGAGGTTCCATCTTTCTCAATTGTCTGTAAACCCGATAAAAAGAGATGCGTTCTGGGGGCGTGTCCGAACAGCGTACCAGCATGGACGCATTTTCTGTGAGCTCTGCTTAAGATCTTCTTTAATCCGCTGATTAAGGAATTACAACAGCAAAAATCAACTATACCGTTATTCAAACCATAACTGCACCTCAGACTGGGGACATATCTATGTTTTTGATTGCTGTTTTTATGACTACAGGACTACAGATCGGCAGTTTAAAACCCAGGGCAGCGGCCTTTATCTGGGTAGCGTTCCCCCCCGGACTCACCGGGTTATCAGTGCTGGCAGAACACATCTGCCTTACTGCATCCTTCTAAATCACTACAAGTCACAACATACCACCTTTGAACTGACAGTCTGGAGAAGCCTCACTCTACAGTGCATTTGCCTGAAAAATTTCACAAAATGGCGACCGCATGGGAAACTGTACTAACTCAACACCTTGACCAACGCTTCGCGAAATTAGATCAAATGCTACAGAAGCTTTATCAAAAATCTCTATCCGGAGATCTTTTAGAGCGCATAATGGCGGGGGCACCTGAGCAGAACGATCTGCAAGCAGCAACCAATGATAACAGTCAGACGGCACAGGCAATGGTGCAGAACCGCTTCTCCCTGCATAATCCTCCTGATAGAATAACGGACAGAGAGCTGACTAAATCCACTCAAGAGCACCTGGATCTCAATGGCACACGTCCGCTTGTGCAGACATTGGATGCCCGGAAGCTAGTGCACTTTCCTCACACGATCACTACAGGCTATACAGGCAACCGGGAGTTGAAGAACACCATTTCGCTACCGCAAAGCCTCTATACTGCAGCATGTCATCCTCACTCTGAGCCATCTATCTCCCTAAAGACCACAGCGGCAATACAAAATCGGCGCTTTCAGCATTTGGGAACACCAATTTATGCAGGGGTAAGACCACATAGCACGCCCCATAAACCCTGTACATACGTTGTAGACATTTTGTTGTGGGGGCCTCGCAGTGAAGATGCAGGTACACTGCGCAACGGAGACTCCTTTGTAAACACCCCTTTGCAGGTACCGGTGACTCCGCATATGCTGCTCCTCAATCTTCAGCTGGGGTCCAGATACCAAGAACTGAGTCTACACTATTGGGACCCCACCATGCCTATGTATGAAAAAGCACTCAGCACATTTGGCAAGACAACCATCCTTAAAGAGATCACCTCCACAGGACCCACAGCGCTTAAACAGCTCTTGAAATGTATAGCGCTCAACACACCACACAAGACTGGCATAGGGTAATTACGGTCGCAGAGGTATCTAGAATGGAGAAAAACTGAACTCTGCAAAAGTAACTATACCTCAGTAGCTGATATAGCAGTCAATCCTGTGGTCCTGATAAGTTTGCTGCTACTAGTTTTTCGTTATGGGCCATGTATTCCCACGTTTATACTGTTTTAGTGTTCTACTAGATTAACGTTTCCTGTTTACCAGACTTGCCCCTAGGTATCCATGTTCAATTTCATTATTGCAGTTATAACCTTTATTCAACCAACTAGAAGTTATATGGTATAAGCACATATATATACTAGCTTCATATTGTTGCAGATTAACACTTAGCCTTTGCTATAAAACAGAAACCCTTTTATTAGTCTGTCTTGGCTTGTTGAGGTTCCCTATAGTTGAGGGGAATAAAAACCTGAGGCTAGCTCCACATCAGTTAGAACCTGCACTCAGATACTAATTACAAGATGAGGACTTTACATATCCCAGTCAGCAAAAGCTTATATCAGGGTCAGTCATCATTGCTAACCTAATTACAGCTATGGAATTAAGATGTTACCTTCTCTTTTGTATTCATGTTTTGAGTTAGCCCCTCATTGTATACTGCTTATATACAAAAGGTCCAAAAGTGACCTATAAAATTACAACAAGGGGGTTGTAGTGAGAAAAATTAAAAAAAAGAGGACTTTATTCAATACACATACATGCTAGAACCGTGGAGTTACTGTAAATGTAGATTTGTGACTTGTTTTGTATGTTTATACACTTTCTTGTATCACTTGATCCTCAATAAAAATTATTAAAAAAAAAAAAAAAAGAGATGCGTTCTTACGCTGTGTAGAAGACCTTTTTACCATGGGAGTGATCTGCCCATTTCCAAAAGCAGAACAGGGGCAGGGGTTCTACTCCAAATTCTGGATCTCAAGATCCTAAACCAATTCCTAAGAGTTCCATCTTTCAAGATGGAGACCATTCGGACTATCTAACCATTGATCCAGGAGGGTCAATATATGACCACCGTGGACTTAAAGGATGCGTATCTACACATTCCTATCCACAAAGGTCATCACCAGTTCCTCAGGTTCTCCTTTCTGGACAAGCATTATCAGTTTGTGGCTCTTCCTTTCGGGTGGGTCACGGCGCCACAAATCTTCACAAAGGTTCTAGGTTCCCTTCTGGTGGTTCTAAGGCCACGGGGCATAGCAGTGGCGCCTTATCTAGACGGCATTCTAATTCAAGCGTCGTAATTCCAACTAGCCAACTCTCACACGGACTTAGTGTTGGCCTTTCTAAGATCTCGTGGGTGGAAGGTGAACGTACAAAAGAGTTCTCTTTCCCCCCTCACAAGAGTTTCATTTCTAGGGACTCTGATAGACTAGTGGACATGAAAATATTTCTGACGGAGGTCAGAAAATCAAAGATTTTGTCCACCTGCCGAGTTTTTCATTCCATTCCTCGGCTGTCAGTGGCTCAGTGTATGGAGGTAATCGATCTAATGGTAGCGGCAATGGACATAGTTCTGTTTGCTCGCTTGCATCTCAGACCACTATGTATGCTCAATCAGTGGAATGGGGATTATGCGGATTTATCTCCTCAGATAAATCTGGATCAAGAGACCAGAGACTCTCTTCTTTGGTGGTTGTCACAGGGAATGTGTTTCCGCAGGCCAGAATGGGTTATAGTGACGACAGACGACAGTCTTCTGGGCTGGGGTGCAGTCTGGAATTCCCTGAAAGCTCAGGGTTTGTGGACTCGGGAGGAGGCTCTCCTACCGATAAATATTCTGGAATTAAGAGCGATATTCAATGCTCTCCAGGCATGGCCTCAGCGGGCTTTGGCCAGATTCATCAGGTTTCATTCGGACAACATCACGACTGTGGCTTATATCAATCATCAGGGCGGAACAGAGTTCCTTAGCGATGATAGAGGTCTCAAGGATAATCCGATGGGCAGAGGCTCACTCTTGCCATCTGTCAGCGATCTATATCCCAGGTGTAGAGAACTGGGAGGCAGATTTTCTAAGTCAGACTTTTCATCCGGGAGAGTGGGAACTCCATCCAGAGGTGTTTGCTCAGCTGGTTCGGCTATGGGGCACACCAGAGTTGGATCTGATGGCGTCTCGTCAGAACGCCAAACTTCCTCGTTACGGCTCCAGGTCAAGGGATCCTCAGGCTGTACTGATAGATGCTCTAGCAGTACCCTGGTCGTTCAACCTGGCTTATGTGTTTCCACCTTTCCCTCTCCTTCCACGTCTGATTGCCAGAATCAAACAGGAGAGAGCATCAGTGATTTTGATAGCGCCTGCGTGGCCACGCAGGACTTGGTATGCAGACCTGGTGGACATGTCATCCCTTCCACCATGGTCTCTGCCATTGAGACAGGACCTTCTGATTCAAGGTCCATTCAAGCATCCAAATCTAATTTCTCAGCAACTGACTGCTTGGAGATTGAACGCTTGATTCTATTAAAGCGGGGCTTCTCTGAGTCAGTCATAAATACCTTGATTCAGGCTCGAAAGCCTGTTACCAGGAAAATTTATCATAAGATATGGCGTAAATATATTTTTGGTGCGAATCAAAGGGCTTCTCCTGGATCAGGATTCCTAGGATTTTGTCTTTTCTCCAAGAGGGATTGGAGAAAGGATTGTCAGCTAGTTCCCTAAAGGGACAGATATCTGCTCTGTCTATTTTGTGGCACAAGCGTCTGGCAGATGTTCCAGACGTTCAGGCTTTTTGTCAGGCTTTAGTTAGAATTAAGCCTGTGTTTAAACCTATTGCTCCGCCATGGAGTCTAAATTTAGTTCTTAGAGTTCTTCAGGGGGTTCCGTTTGAACCCATGCATTCCATAGATATTAAGCTTTTATCTTGGAAAGTTTGGTTCCTAGTTGCTATCTCTTCAGCTCAAAGAGTTTCTGAACTATCTGCATTACAATATGACTCACCTTATCTTGTGTTCCATGCTGATAAGGTGGTTTTGCGTACCAAGCCTGGGTTCCTAAGGTTGTTACTAACAGGAATATCAATCAGAAAATTGTTGTTTCTTCTCTGTGTCCTAATCCTTCTTGTAAGAAAGAACGTCTGTTGCACAACTTGGACGTGGTTCGTGCTTTGAAATTTTATTTGCAGGCAACCAAAGATTTCCGTCAAACATCTTCTTTGTTTGTTGTCTATTCTGGAAAGCGTAGGGGCCAAAGGCTACGTCGACTTCGCTTTCCTTTTGGCTGAAAAGCATCATCCGTTTGGCTTATGAGACTGCTGGACAGCAGCCTCCTGAAAGGATTACAGCTCATTCTACTAGAGCGGTAGCTTCCACATGGGCTTTTAAAAATGATGCTTCTGTTGAACAGATTTGTAAAGCTGCGACTTGGTCTTCATTTCATAACTTTTCAAAATTTTACAAATTTGATACTTTTGCTTCTTCGGAGGCCTCCCTTCATCCGTGTCCTAAAGCTTTGGTATTGGTATCCCACAAGTATGGATGAATCCGTGGACTCTGTACATCATGCAAAAGAAAACAAAATTTATGCTTACCTGATAAATTTCTTTCTTTTGCGATGTACCGAGTCCACGGCCCGCCCTGTCTATTCACGACAGATAGTATTTTTTTTATGTAAACTTCAGTCACCTCTGCACCTTATAGTTTCTCCTTTTCTTCCTTAGCCTTCGGTCGAATGACTGGGGGGTGGAGTTAAGGGGGGAGCTATATAGACAGCTCTGCTGTGGTGCTCTCTTTGCTACTTCCTGTCAGGAAGAACAATATCCCACAAGTAAGGATGAATCCGTGGACTCGGTACATCGCAAAAGAAAGACATTTATCAGGTAAGCATAAATTTAGTTTTTTGTTATGCATTTCAATAATTGTCAAATGTCTTTTCTCTCTCTCGCCTCTCTCTTACACTCACTCTTTTATATATTTTTTTTTTAATTATCTATTAGGCAGTTTCTATCTATTTAGAAAAGTATGGTTCTACCATAGGTGTAAATAAAAAAATAACTTATCATTAAAGCTGCTTTGGCTAAACATTTTAAGGATATAAGTGAAAACAAAGGCTTTTTTTAAAGTTTTTATAAGAGTAACTTTGGCAATGTTGCCTTGCTGTTTTCCTTGTTATGTGCGTGTTTTGAAAGAATAAATATTATACTGTGAGCAACCTGCATTAAGCTGTATTTTCTTTATATTCACCAGCTCACAGGGCATCTAGAAGAAATGCTGCAGACAGCCTACACTAAGTTTCACACATGGCAGTCACGACGTATGTTGAAGAAAACGTGAGGGTTCATCTATGACCCTTTAAAAAAAGAAAAACAAGAAAAAAAAGGTCCTGCAATACACGTTTGGGCAAGAAAACCAGGAAGATGTGAAGAGGATACAGGTTATGTATGGTGAGCAGCACCACAGTCTCCTGGAATTGACCTGGCGGAGAAGCTTATCTTGGCAGGAGAAGACTACACTTCAAAACAGATGAATAACAGAGGAACTAAAAGAAAAGAAGTAACCGCGTCAGACACTGATTACTGCAGTCACTCAGGAACTGCTGACATATTTTTTATGAAAATGCTTGTAAATGCTAAGAAAAACTCAAGCAAAGTGTATATCTAGAAAAACAAATTTGTGTTTCTTTTAGTTTTTTTCTTTTAAAGATTTGCAGCACAGGGTATTTTTTTTTTTCCTACGTCTGTTCCATGTTTGTTCAGATGACAGCTCATCCTGTTAAATATTTAAGGTTTTATAGAAAAAAAAGTAATGACTTCACTTTAGAGATTGTCAGCTGTAGAAACTACTACTGCTATTTTTTTGTGAACTCTGTAATTCCCAAAGAAATATGAACTGTTTGCACTGATAACATAGTGAATTTTCTATTGGCTTGTTAAGCCGTCACTACAGAATATAGGTGCTTTTATATAAAACCTCTCTGTACTATGAAAAGGTTAAAAAATATGAAGATCTGCAAATCTGTACAATTTACCCTTCTATATACACAAATAATCAAATGAACTCTCCTCTCCCCAAATGACTGTCAGGCATTATTCTGTGATTTGATGAAAATGAGAAATCGACAGTCTGCAAAAGGAAGGGGAAAAAATGGATACATTTAATAAGTTATGTGCCATAAACTCCGTACAGAAAATGAGAATAATTTGTATGACCTGAGAAAAAGTAAAGATATTTTATAGATATGAGATAATTCACATCTTTTGTCTTTTTTGGAAAACCTTGTCATAATCTATGCAGATATAAATGACACTGGGACGTGTTTTTCCAGCTATTTTATTAGAATTACTTGACATGAAAAAGTCAGAATGTTGTATCTTCTGTTGTACTTTTTTCACAAATGTGCTACGTCTGTTTTTTATTGGTGTGAATGGTCCTGAAAAGGAGAATGTTAACTGCAAAGAGCTGTGTTAACTGTATAGTTTCTGGAGTGTATTATTATTTTAATTGCAATTAAGCTAATAATTACCAAACTGACTTTAAAACCATTCTCACAGATGTTTTTTTTTCTTTCTTTTTTTTTTTTTTATAATAAAACAAATAAAAAGGAGGATCCTAAAAATCACAATATGACTGATGTTTTGCATTGCATGATGTTCACAAAAACATAGATTTGTGCTGTTATAATAAGTCTAGGACTAAATGTGTGTTAAAAAGAGAACCTATTAAAGGGGGGTCATGAAACCACAATAAATTCCTTCCATTATTCAGGTAAAAGTAAAGAACTTATAAACTCTATTACCAGATGTACTTTCTTTTTAAAGACACGATGAGTCCACGGATTTCATCCTTACTTGTGGGATTTCACCTCCTGGTCAGCAGGAGGAGGCAAAGAGCACCACAGCAGAGCTGCTATATATAGCTCCTCCCTTCCCTCCCACCCCAGTCATTCTCTTTGCCTACGTTAGTGATAGGAAGAGGTAAAGTGAGGTGTTAGATTAGATTCTTCAATCAAGAGTTTATTATTTTTAAGTGGTGCCAGAGAGTGCTATTTTGTTCTAGGGTGTAGCCGTAGTCCATATCAGTCTCTACAGGAGAGCTTTTGGTGGCTTTAAAGCAATGGGAACTGATGGGCCATAATTCTCACTGTGCCTCCCATATATGTTTGCTGCCCTTATCCTGATGGCCTAAGCAAGTACTAACTCAGGCCTTATCATTTTCCACAGGGCTATAGGAGGGAGAGGACCTCTTAAACATGTTGGAGCTGTCGTGCTGTCGGACAGCTTTAAGGTAAGTGCAAACTTTTTATTCTGGGAAAAGAGAAAAAACTCAGAAAATGGTCATTTCGACTTTTCTTTAAGGCAGTGGAGCCTTTAATTTGGGACTTCTGGCTCTCTATGTATGGAGGGTGTTTTTTTTATTTTTTATGGCAGCTTATGTACAGGCACTGGGGCAGGGAGTAAAGCTCAATGATTTTGTCATTATTGTTACTTATTTTGGGTAGTTATTTCATGTCGGGCTGTTTGGTTGTTAAACGTCCATGAGTGGCGGGGCCACCTTTTTGCGCTCTTTCTGTTACTTGCGCCATGTAAGCCTGCTCACTATCTACTGCACAGTGTCATTTAGTCTGATATCCGGAGCAGTTCCGGTTTAGCTGTGGACCGTGACGCCTTTCGTTGCTCTAGAATCGCATGGCCGTTCTACTTAACCGAGCGGTTGTTAGCGCTTCTGAGTTCTTTTCCTTTCTGCATTGCCGGGAGTTACAGTGAAGGAGTAAATTGTTCGGTCGGCAGGTAGGCGCCTCAGCAGAGCTGCTAGGTGTAGAGGCGTCTGTTAGTGTTTTTTTAAAAAAAACAAATTTAGACGTTTGCTTTACTAAAATCGATACTTTTTTTTATTCTGAACAAGAGAAATAGTTGCATTTAAAGGCACAGTGTTCTGTTTTTCACACATGTTTAATAAGTGCTATTTTTTTATTTGGTTCCCATTTTACAACTCTGTTTTTTCCATGCAATAAAAAAGTGTAGTTTTAAAATTTAAAGGGAAAGGGAAAAAAAAAATGTTTGTGTCTATTCTTCTAAAAATGGATTTAGAAGCTGTGCATAATGTTACTTGCGCCATGTGTTTGGATGCTAATGTGGAACCACCAATCCCTTTCTGCCCATCATGTATTGAAAGGGCCTTGAGTTATAAAGATAAGATTTTTCATGAGCAAAATTTTTCAAAGGCGGATGCTTCTCAGGAGTCTAATGCTGAGAGTCAGAGTATGCCACAGCTTTCTCCCCTAGCGTCCCAAGATTTAACGCCTGCACAAGCAGTGCCCTGTACTTCTATTCAGTGATTGCTGGAATTACCTTAAAAGACATAGCTACAGTTATGTCTTCTACAATTTCTGATGCGTTGTCTGCTTTTCCTGTGCTTCAAGGCAAGCGTAAGAGGAAGGACAACCATGTTGTAAATGAGGTTTCTTATTCTATGGTAGCAATCTCAGAGGTACCCTCCCAGGGAGCTGAGTTGGAGGGTATGGAGGTTCTATCAGAAGGCGAAGTTTCAGACTCAGAAGGGTCAATACCTTTGACTGATTCAGAGGTAGTTTCTTTTAGGTTTAAACTAGAACACCTCCGTCTGTTGCTCAGGGAGGTTTTGGTTACTTTGGATGACTGTGATTCTACAGTAGTGGTCGCTCCTGCGAAGTCGAGCAAGTTGGATAGATATTTTTAAATTCCTTCTTACTCAGATGTTTTTCCAGTAACGAAGCGGACTTCAGAGATTATTTCTAAGGAATGGGAGAGGCCAGGTATTCCCTTTTCGCCTCCTATTTTCAAGAAAGTGTTTCCTATAGCGGATGCTGTCAGGGAAACTTGGCAGACGGTACCTAAGGTGGAAGGAGCTATTTCCACTCTAGCCAAGCATACTACTATTCCCATTGAGGATAGTTGTGCTTTTAAAGATCCCATGGACAAGAAATTAGAGGGACTACTTAAAAAGATTTATGTTCACCAGGGTCTGCTATTGGAGCCGGCTGCGTGCATTGCTACGGTCACTAGTGCAGCAGCTTATTGGTTTGATGCTTTGTCTGAGTCTCTCAGAACTGAAACCTCTTTGGAAGAGATCCAAGATAGGATTAAAGCTCTGAAGTTGGCTAATGCCTTTATTACAGATGCTTCTCTGCAAATTACGAAATTAGCAGCTAAGAGTTCAGGGTTTTCTATTCTTGCCCGCAGAGCTTTATGGTTAAAACCTTGGTCTGCGGACGTATCATCCAAGTCTATGCTTCTGGCTATTCCTTACAAGGGAAAGACCTTGTTTGGACCTGGCCTGAAGGAAATTATTTCTGACATCACGGGAGGTAAGGGTCATCTTCTTCCTCAGGATAAGAGAAATAAACAAAAGTAACGACAGAGTAATTTTCGTTCCTTTCGTAATTTCAAGGAAATTCTTTCTCTTCCTCCTCTAAACAGGAAGGAAACTATTCGCAATCTAATCCTACTTGGAGACCCAACCAGCCTTGGAACAAGGGTAAACAGTCAAAGAAGCCTGCTGCTGACTCCAAAACAGCATAAAGGGCATGCCCCCGATCCGGGACCGTATCTGGTAGGGGGCAGACTTTCTTCGTTCAGGCTTGGGTGCGAGACATTCAGGATCCCTGGGCTTTAGAGATAGTGTCCCAGGGATACAAACTGGAGTTTAAGAATTTTCCTCCCAGAGGAAGATTTCTTCTTTCAAGATGATCTGTAAACCAGTTTAAAAAAAAGAGACATTCTTACATTGTGTAAGAGACCTCTCCTTCCTGGGAGTAATTGTTCCCGTTCCAGCACAGGGGCAGGGGTTTTATTCAAATCTGTATGTAGTTCCCATAAAAGAGGGAACCTTCAGACCTATATTAGATCTCAAGAGTTTAAACAAGTTTCTCAGAGTTCCATCATTCAAGATGGGAATTATTCGGACCATTCTTCCATTGATCCAGGATGGTCAATTTATGACAACAGTGGATTTGAAGGATGCAAACCTTCATGTTCCTATCCACAGAGATCATCACAAGTTCCTAAGGTTTGCTTTTCTGGACCAGCACTTCCAGTTTGTGGCCCTTCCTTTTGTGTTAGCCACGGCACCCAGAATTTTCACGAAGGTTCTGGGATCTTTGCTGGCGGTTCTAAGACCACGGGGCATTGCGGTCGTGCCTTATCTGGACGATGTTCTGTTCTTTAAGCAGTGGTGCCTTCCGTTTAGGTTCCCTGTCTTGTCACTCTCTTATCATCCATGTACTCCTAGCTTTGGTATTGTATCCCACAAGTAAGGATGAAATCCGTGGACTCGTGTTTTTAAAAAGAAAAGAAAATTTATGCTTACCTGATAAATTTATTTCTTTTTAGACACGATGAGTCCACGTCCTGTCCTGTTCTATGAGACAGGTTATTAATTCTTGTAAACTTCAGACACCTCTGCACCTTGGCTTTTTCCTTTCTCTTCCTAACTTCGGTCGAATGACTGGCGTGGGAGGGAAGGGAGGAGCTATATATAGCAGCTCTGCTGTGGTGTTCTTTGCCTCCTCCTGCTGACCAGGAGGTGAAATCCCACAAGTAAGGATGAAATCCATTGTGTCTAAAAATAAATAAATTTATCAGGTAAGCATAACATTTCTTTTTAATTGGTATCCTTTGTTTAAAAAGCAGGTAGGTAGGCTGAGGAGCAGATGTTGGGAGAACTTTATGGCAGCGTTTAAAAAAAAATCATTTTTAAAATAGTTTTAACAATTGTTTAGACACTGCTGCCATCTAGTGTTCAAAAGAAATCTTGCTAAACTGCTGCTACAGTTTTTCGGAGACTTTCATGCTATGTACCTAGGTATTGTCTTCAACAAAGAGAATTAAGTCAATTTAGTAATTGAAGTCGATGAACTTGCTGTATCTGAATCATGAAACAGAAATGTAGTAAATTGCCTAAACCAGCTATTTCATGCAGCATTTGAAGAAAACTAAGGTAACTGAATTAGCTTTTTGGCCTATAGTAAGTTAAGCACATTGTGCATAAGACTTTTGTTTAATTGCACTACTTGCATGTAACTATGTGTTTAACTTTTGTTGAGCTTACAGCTGCTGATTGGTGGGTATCCACACCTGACACGTCTGATCCGCTCAGTATGTCATGAACGTTCTGGATCTTTGCCTTTAAAGTGAAGATCAATTTTGATGAATTAGTGCCCGGTTTTTAATAATCCTATAAAAACAAGGGCACTTTAATTCATCAAAATTGACATTTCACTCTTTTTCTTCAAAAACTTACCTTTTTATTATGGCAGCCGCTCCAGCGATTCCCACGGCCGTCGGATGCCTCTGCAGACATCAGAAATTACGAATCCGGCTTCCTCCAATCATGGCTTTCACCCCGAGGGAATCTTGGCCTGATGCAACGCCGTGATTGGAGGTAGCCAGATTCGTCATTTTGGAACAGCGAAGACGGCTTGCGACGGGCGGAGGAAGTGCTGGAGCGGCTGCTAGGATTAAAAGGTAAGTTTTTGAAGAAAAGAAGTGAAATGTCAATTTTGATGAATTAAAGTGCCCTTGTTTTTAATAGGATTATTAAAAACCGGGCACTAATTCATCAAAATTGACCTTCACTTTAACAGTCTTTGATGAAGTGCATGTGCACATGCGTGAAACGCATCATTTTGATATGGAGAATCTAACTTGTCTAATATCTGTCAATTTGGAACAGCATTAAAGGGACACTGAACCCAAATGTTTTCTTTTGTGATTCAGATAGAGCATGCGATTTTAAGAAACTTTCTAATTTACTCCTATTATCAATTTTTTTCGTTCTTTTGCTATCTTTATTTGAAAAAGGCATCTGACCTTTTTTCATGGTTCAGAACTCTGGACAACACTTTTTTTTATTGGTGGATGAATTTATCCACTAATCAGCAAGGACAACCTAGGTTGTTCACCAAAAATGGGCCGGCATCTAAACTTACATTCTTGCATTCCAAATAAAGATACCAAGAGAATAAAGAAAATTTGATAATAGGAGTAAATTGCTTAAAATGTTATGCTCTATCTGAATCACAAAAGAAAATATTTGGGTTCAGTGTCCCTTTAAAGTCTGCTGCATTTGACTTTACTGAATAGTGCATTGCCTGTTTGTTTGTCTTTTGGTTCAGAACTTTAACTTTGTTTAAAGGAACACTAAACCCAAATTTTATCTTTCATGATTCAGATAGAGCAGCAACTTTCTAATTTACTATTACAAATTTTACTTAATTCTCTTGCTATCTTTATTTACAAAAGCCGGAATGTAAATCTTAGGTGCCGGCCCATTTTAGGTTCAGCACCCTGGATAGCGCTTATTGGTGGCTACATGAGTCATTACCAGATGGTACAAGCACCTTAGGCTCTCTGAGGAAGTGCTGTGTTTAAAATGCTGGTGCACGGTGCATACTTAAAAGCACAGTCTAGTCAAAAACATTCATGATTAAGGAGGACATGCAAATGTAACCAACTTTCCAATTTACTTTATCAAATTTGCTTTGTTCTTTTGGTATTCATTATTGAAAGCTAAATTTAGGTAGGCTCATATGTTAATGTCTAAGCCCTCGAAGGCCGTCACTTCTCTCAGTGCATTTTGACAGACACTGTTAGTTCATGTATGCCATATAGATAACATTGTGCTCACGACCGTGGGGTTATTTATGAGTCAGCACTGATTTGCTTAAATACAAGTCTGTCATAGGAACTGAAATAATGGGGCAGTCTGCAGAGGCTTTGATACAGAAGTAAAAAGTATATTAATATAACAGTGTTGGTTGTTTAAAACTGGGGAATAAGTAATTATCTCTTTATAAACGATAGCAATTCTGGAGTAGACTGTCCCTTTAAATACACTTTTGAGGGGGGCGGAGCTAGCCTAAGCGCAGAGCAGAAGTGGTATGAGAGAGCTCCTGCATAATTTTGCGATTTTAGTCATTTAAAAGTGTCAAACTACATTGACTCAAGGGACACACTTGTATATGTGGATGTTGGGAGATCTGTGGCAGTGAAGGACTGAGAGATCGTTATTTTATCCCCCCCGCTGGGGATGTGATTTGAGCCGAGACTGCAGGCAACCATCGGACAGACCGGAACCCAAGGATCCCGCAAGATTAATCTCCCCTGCTACACATAAAAGAAGAACAGAAGTACCGGTGAGTCAGAGGGACATTGGGGAACATAACTCCAGCTGACCGGACTAAAATTAGGCAGAGACAAAAAGGCGCGAAAAGCGCCATTGCTGTGTGACGTCACAGCAGGCTACTGAGTGAAGCCGGAAGAGACAGTGGGGCTGGTTACGGAGTGAGACGCAGCAGGGAGAGAGGTGTAAGAGCCAGTGTTAATTTTGATGGCAAATTTCAATTTAGTCTTAGTTTTAGTCTTTTGACTAAAATGCCATTTTAGTTTTAGTCGTCTTTTAGTCATCTGAATTGTTTTAGTTTTAGTCTAGTTTTAGTCGACTGAATCTCCAGTAGATTTTAGTCGACTAAATCTCCAGTAGATTTTAGTCGACTAAAATCTAAGGGGTTTAGTTAAAGTGTAATGCATTATTTAAGCTTTTCTCTATCATTTGCAAACTGATTATATACTCCAGGAGTAAACATAACACCTGTTAATATTTATGGTATTAAAGGTTTAAACATGTAATACAGACACAGATTTAGCCGTTGTGATATGTAACATCTTTATTAAACTTAAAATTAAATAAAACCAAGTTTAATAAACAAACAGACGTGCAACTTTAAAATATAAAAAAACAAAACTGTATTGAACATATTACCCAGTATAAAAACTATAACAGTTCTCTGTTAATAATTAAAACAAGTATCAAGTAACTCAACACAACAAAAAATTTCTGCAGCTAGCACAGGCACAGCATAACTTAAACCATTATTCGTGGGTTATGCTTATTTCAATAGGAAGAATCAATTGATTGTTCACAGATTTGAAAAAATTTTGATTTAGTTTGTCATAGTCTTTTGACTAAAATGCTATTTTAGTTTTAGTCGTATTTTAGTCATCAGAATTTCTTTAGTTTTATAGTCATTTTAGTCTAGTTTTAGTCGACGAAATTAACACTGGTAAGAGCTGCGCAATTAGACTTAGAAAGACCTCCGGTGCTCACAGGCTACAATAGACCTCCTGGCTGATCCTTAGGGCAGAGGAACATAAAACCTACAGATATTGAGATTGCTGTTTACCCTGCTCTATAGGATCATTGAATGAATTTTGATCTCACGATCTGACTGGAAGCCCTAAATAAACAAACAAAAAAAACATAACACTGCCTAAAAACAATAGGGAGAAATGTGTGAATAACTCTATACAAGTCCATTAACAGTAACACCAATCACTTTGATCTATACATGCAAATAAAGTGAAATAAACTTAACACCATCCAGCATAACTTGCAATCCTCTTTCTTTATATAACAGTCTATGGACACCCCAGGAATTCTTTAACCCTTCTAGACTCGCAAGATAACTCCTCTGTACCTTGGCAGGCACTGAATTAGGTGTTTTCTTTTCTCTCTCAACAACAAGCTACTTAAACGCAACAAAACTGCAGAAGTGAATTTCTCCTTTTTTTTTATTTTATTCCTTTTTTTTTTCAACACCCTCTCCCCCCCCCCCCCCCTTTCCTGTCAGCCAGGAGTGGTGACAGGTCATACCCCAACTACCCTTTCCTGTGATCATCCTGTGAGGATAAATTCCCTGGAGAGAGGGGAGTCACTGATTCACTGCATTTTCTAAAAATCTGTTTATAAACTGTCTTGAAGGTCATGCATCTCATACACAGTTAATATCTAGTTGAAGATCCAATAAATACCACAATCTCCATTAGCAACAATTTGGGCTGCCCACATCCCCTGAAGAACATATACAGCAACACAGTGGGGGGTTATAACCCACTTTTGACAGGAAACTAGACGATTCAACTGTAAGACTAGATAACAGTTTGCTCAGTTAGAATGTGAATAACACCCAGGCCTGTGCGGGGGGAGTCAAACATTAGCTGCCATAATGAAAACAACACCAATTTGAATCTCTATATGCTGTGAAAACAACACTATACCTCAAGTTTCATCCTTCCTAGATTGTCTGCCAGATTATAACCACTGAAAAAAAGCCGAGATCACACCGGATCTTCTCTTAGCCTAAACACCCTGCAATTCATTGCTCAGTAAGAGATAGCCTCTTCGACTAAAGAGGGGGTGCGGACATTTCATAGCCTCATCACTTGTCTAATTTATTCCCATTCATCAACAAAATGGCTTCTAAGAGACCAACTAAAGGGGATAAAACAATAAAATCTACAGCTGTATCTACATTCTTTAAATCTGCTCAAACAAGCAAACCAGCAATGGAAACAGAAGCAGAGGAAGAATCTGACACACGACAAAAGTCTGTTAACAAAAGACGACCTTAGAAACTTAGTATCCAAAAAGGATATTGCAGACAATTTTGAAAAATTGTGTGAGAAAATTGATTCCATACATACATCGGTGACCAATAGCCTTTCTGAAATCAAATCAGATCTAATGGAGATGGATAATAGGATAGAGACTTTAGAAGATCAAAAAGACTCCATGGTGGACCAAATGGATGAAATGTCTCAAGCTATGTCTACACAACAACAAGCAATGGAAGAACTTCAAGACAAACTGGAAGATTTAGAGAATAGGAGCAGGAGGAATAATATCCGTCTTAAAGGAGTTCCAGAAGAAGTAGCTCCGTCAGAGATATTAGCCTATCTCACCCAACTGTTTACACAGATTACAAACTCTCCGGCTGATTACACCTTTCATATAGAAAGAGCACATAGAGCGCTGAAACCCAAACCTAAGCCAGGCCTACCCCCAAGAGACATTATAACCAAATTAACTTTTTTCCCGGACAAAGAAATTTTTTTACAGACGGCAAGAAAAAACCCAACATACAAATATCAAGGCAATGTGATTCAATTTTATCAAGATCTCAGCATCAAAACTTTGCAGAGGAGGGGAGCCCTTCGTCCTCTCACCAGCCTACTCAGAAAACATCAGATCTCGTTTAGATGGGGGTTCCTATTTGCCTTACATATCACTAAAGACTCTAAGGCAATTACACTCAAGGAACCAGAAGACATACCAGAGAAATGTAAGATCTTGGAGTTGGAAACACCTAACATTTCAAACACGACACCCGGCCCAGCGAAGAGCAAAGACACTGACAGACATCCGGATACATCTAAGTGGCAGACAATCAATCACCAGAAACAAAAGATAAAAGAAACAAGAGGGAAAATCTCCTAGACCATTCTACAAACAACTTAAGACTATTATTTGGTGTATTACACACCACTTATAGCTGGAATGACAACCGGGAGTAGATAAAGGTACAGTGGATTGGGATAACTCCAGAGTGCCCTCAAAATATCTGAGAATAGGGCTCTCTAATCCCCAATCTATTGCAAACACCTTTTCAGTGTTACTTACTCCTAGTGACTTCACGTTAAGATGTTGATGCAAAAGTTATATGATGATGTGGGGATATGGCCTCCCCTAGCGCACTATGTTTTCTTGTTTATTCTCATGATATGTTACAAGTTACCCTTTAGAAGTCCTCATATTGAGGATCTTAGACTATTGTTTTTCATGTAAATGATAATGTACTTTTTTTTCAGTTCCCTTCCCAGTGACGACATAGTACAGACCACTAATTACAATCCTGATTACTCACAATTTATACGACTAGAGTTCCAGTTCAGAGACCTACAGGTAACAAAATTCATTTTGCAACATCCTAACATAGACATATTAACATGGCTCCTAACATAAAGATATTGTCCCACAATGTAAGGGGCTTAAACACAGATGTAAAAAGGAGAATGGCGATGTCGCAATACACCTCCTTACATGCTAGCATCCTATTCCTACAGGAGACCCATTTGCTTAAAGATAACATCCCAAAATATTGGGCAAAATATTTCAACACCCATTATCACTCGACAGCAACATCCAAAAAAGGGGCACATCCATTCTCATACACTCTTCACTTAATTTCATACAAGAAAATACAATTACAGATACTGAAGGGAGATATAATACACAACACACAAAAAGTTCTGGTGTAGCAAAATATCGGAGTCAATATGCAATTTTAAAGGCTCTTATATGGGGTATTGAAGGCTGCTCTAAACCCAGGTACCAACACTTAACAGCTCATATAATAGCAAATCTCACCTCCTCAGCATAGGCACACAGCGTCCGGCTAATGTGTAAAACGCTCTTTGATTCTGGCAAACCCGGTCCCCAGGAACCATCTGCGACACATACCTCAGTAGAGACCAGTCCCGGGACGTAAGCACGTAGAGCCGTGCTCCCCTCCTGGGACCAGTCGATCTTGCAGACTATCCAATACACGGACAGGAGTGCTGAGCTGCTGGGGGTGTGTCAGCTGTAGGTAAGCGGTAGCCAATCACCACATCCGATAGCGGTAATACACTTATCTCAGGATGGAAGGCAAACGATGCAGGTATAAAAACCCCGAAGTAAAAACAATAAAAAGAGCCTTGAGATCCAATAACGATCTGTCCTGTAGTAATGGGTGGACCCCTCGTAGTCCACAGAGGCAATATCAAACAAGCAAAGGAACTCAGGATCACCGTGATGGTTAACCATAAAAACAGTCTTTATTTGAAACATATTTAAAATACACACACACAGGAGGTAGTGACTGGTCTTACGTGTTTCGGCGAACTGCCGTAATCATAGACCTAAAGAACGTTAGTCAATTAGCAATTTAAAAAGCTTGTAAAACACTTTCATTGGTTGGAAGGTGATCAAACACCTGCTATACCTAAACACATGATTTAACCCTTAGAGTGGATAAGGACAAAAATAGATGCACATAAAGAAAAGCAGAACATAATACAATGTAATAGTAATGCATTTAGAAAAGCATAAGTGATGCAAATTTAAGTGGAGTGCACAAATGTATATATAAATAATTATACAGCATATATCAAATATGAAACAACATCCTAAAACTTTATCACAAGTTTACATAAATTTATTTTGCACAGATTTATTTGGCTTAAAGATATGCAGATATAGATGCGTGTATGTCAACACTTTCATGTAAATGAAGAGATAATTAATGTATAATTGTGTAAAAGAACACCACCAAGATGCAAGAAGTACAAGAAATAGAAACATACACGCATACGCATATGTACACACAGGGAAGAAGCTCATTCCCAATAATTTATTACGTCAAATTCCGAATTAAAACCTTTTGGTACTAGTGTGGACAACTTAAAAATCCAAAACGCTTCCTTTCTAGATAGGATTTTTGACTTATTACCTCCTCTTTTTGGATTGTTGATTCGTTCAATAGCACACCACTTGAAGCTTTTTACACACCCCTCGTGTATGTCCAAAAAATGTCTAGAGAGTTCTGAGCAGCGTGACTCATTTTTAATATACCCTAGGTGTTCTCTGATTCTTGTTTTAACATCCCTGGTGGTCATACCTATATACTGTAAATTGTGGACTGTACATTTCACTAGGTATACCACAAAGGACGCTGAACAATTAATACACCCTCTTGTGTCAAAAGTTTGACCAGTGGTATATGACTGAAAGGAATTGCCTACTTTGATATAATCACAGGCTTTACAGCGTCGATTACCACATCTAAAGGTACCATTAGTGGTTAACCAAGTACTAGATGGACGAGTACTGGGTAATTGGCTAGGGGACAGCATATTGCCAAGTGTTAAACCTTTAGAATACATACATTTGAAACCTGTTTCCACAGTTTTTTTCAAAGATTTATCCCCGTATAGGATGGAAATATTTATGTATGATTTTACAAATTGAAGAGTATTGAGTAGGATATTGGGTAATAAAAAGAGGTGCCATATCACCATCACTGTTATTATTCGTGCGTTGTCTACTTCTGCTACTCTCAACTTTTTTATCCTCTTCTTTCAAAAGATCAACATGTGTTGACATGTTATTTAAGAGGGTAGCTGAATAACCTCTATTAGAGAGGCGACTTTTTATTTTGCTGCTTTCAATTGCAAAATCTTTAGAATCAGAGCAAATTCTTTTAGCTCTGAGAAAATTGGCCTTTAGCTATCCCCCTAAAAACATGTCGTGGGTGTGCACTCCTATCGTGCAATATGGTGTTTCCAGATATAGGTTTTCGAAACAATTTGGTTTGGATCTTATTTTCCACAATGTCACCCATGAGGGTGACATCAAGGAAATTAATGGTATCTGTATGCCATTCATGGGTAAATTTAACCCCGTTGGTGTCACAATTCAGAAATTTAACAAAATTCTCAGCAATTTCCTGGCATCCCCCCCCAGACAAATAAAAGATCATCAATAAATCTTCTGTAAAAGATGATATGTTCAGAGAAAGGATTACTATCTGCATATATACAGTTCCGCTCTAACCATCCCATAAAGATGTTGGCGTATGCGGGGGCAAATTTAGCTCCCATAGCTGTTCCCTGTATCTGCAGATAGTAATCCCCCTCAAATAAAAAGTAATTATGTTCAAGGAGGAAGCCAGTGGTGCGGAGAATAAATTGTAAATGATCAGGTTCCAGTTCATAACAAAGTTCCAAGAAATACTTTACAGCTTGTAAGCCCATGTGTTGGGGGATGGTTGAATATAACGAAACAACGTCAATAGCCAACCAGCTACAATTTTCAGTCCAAGAGATGCTCTTGAGTGATTCAAAAACATGCATGGTATCTTGATGAAGCTTGGAAGACTAATCACAATAGGCTGCAATAAAGTATCCAGCCACTCTGACATAGGCTCAAATAAAGAGCCTATTCCTGAGACGATGGGTCTTCCTTTTACGTTATACAAGCTTTTATGTACCTTTGGCAGATGATGGAAAATGGGCACCACAGGATGATCAACCAAAAGATACTTAGCAGTATCCTGATCCAGGATGCCCAAACTCATTCCATCATCTACCAAAGATTTAAGTTGTCTCTGGAACTGAAATGTAGGATTGCAAGAAAGAACACGATATGTGGTGGTATCACTCAGCTGGCGGATAGCCTCATCAATATATTGTTGTCTGTCCAGCACTACCACACTGCCCCCCTTGTCAAATTTTCTTTTTCAGACAAGTTGGGTTTTGTGGTATTGGTGGTATAATATAGGGCCTGCAGATCTTCAATCACTCTTTTGTGATATAACTCTAATATTTTCCCCCTACTTTGTATAGGGTAAAATACAGAGCGTGGTTTAAAGCGAGGATAGCTAGCAGTATTAACCCTATCACCCTGAAGCTCAGATTCGTGGGCCAAAGATTCAAGAGTAGTGAGGTCTCTAGCCTCATGGCTCCTAACATAAAGATATTGTCCCACAATGTAAGGGGCTTAAACACAGATGTAAAAAGGAGAATGGCGATGTCACAATACACCTCCTTACATGCTAACATCCTATTCCTACAGGAGACCCATTTGCTTAAAGATAACATCCCAAAATATTGGGCAAAATATTTCAACACCCATTATCACTCGACAGCAACATCCAAAAAAAGGGGCTTATCCATTCTCATACACTCTTCACTTAATTTCATACAAGAAAATACAATTACAGATACTGAAGGGAGATATATTATAGTAAAAGGGCGAATATAAGACTCAGAAATCACATTGTGCAATATCTATGCACCTAATGAGAATCAACATAGCTTTTTTCAACACATCTCACACCTGCTCACACAATGGTCCCATACCAAAATATTTTTAGCAGGGGATTTCAATATCACCATGAGACCTATCAATCCAACTGAAACTAAACCTCTAACTAATAAACAAATTAGACATAACCACATTGTTAAATCAATAAAATAAAGTCTGCTACCTCACTCCCTGATAGAGACATGGACCACATTATATGGCTTAACCAATGACACCACATTCTACTCTGCAGCACACAAGTCTAACATTAGATTAGACTATATATTTGTTAGCCAGATATTACAGCCTTTATTGAACAGTTCTCAGATCCATGCATGCGTATGGTCTGATCACTCGATCATTACCTTACAGGTAGAGGGACTGTGTGATCCAAGTAGGAGTAAAACGTGGACTTTTGACAAAACATATATCAGAAACCCCCAAACACACAACAATATACTTAAATTGCTAACTGAATATTGGCATATAAACACGGATACTGTATCTAATCCAGGGATCACATGGACGGCTCATAAGGCGGTTTTACGGGGGATACTTATCAAAGAAAAAACATTGCAGATTAGGAAGTACAGACAAAACTTAAAACAATTACACACAGAGATCGAAAAATTAGAAAGACGACACAAATTCACCAAGACAAAAGCTATTCAACAGACTCTCCAATCTAAAAAAACTGCATTAGCTACACTCCTTCAATTGCAAGCCACTAAAGCCATTCAGAAACTTCAGGCACAATATTTTATATTCGCAAACAAACCAGACAGATATATGGCATATAAAATTAGAGAACGATGCAGGGCCTCAGTGATCTTCCTCATTGAAACACTAGACAACAAAGTGACCTCAAACCCGCAGGAAATAGTAGATACTTTTGCGATGTTTTATGGCGATCTATATGACGGGAGAAAGGTCTTACATAATAAGTAGACGGAAACACTCACCTCAACATTTTTTACCCACAACTTACTACAAACCATATATAAGGAACAAAGGGAAACACTAAATGCTCCCATATCAACTGTAGAAGTGCAATCAAAGATCTTAAACCAGGAAAAGCAGTGGGACCAGATGGTTTCCCGGGTGAATACTATAAGCTCTTTAAAGCAGCATTAATCCTGCACCTTGTTAAATTTTATAACTATGTAATGGAAGGAGGGGATATTCCATCTGAATTACTAACCGCCAAAATAGTAGTTCCCAAACCTGGAAGTGACCACAAAAAATGTCAAAATTACCGCCCAATCTCCTTAATCAACCAAGATATCAAAATCTTTACGAAAATAATAGCAACTTCCAATTCTCTCCTGCCCCTTTAATTTTACCTGTGCTCACACCTAGCAAGGTTATTTAATCTCTGGACACGCCCTCCCTCTTGCTTCAGTATTGAATTTCAGTTAGGTACTAACAGCTATTCAGACCAGCCACAGGGATTTCTACCTTCTCTAAGGATCGCTTGCTCATCCTAACAAGAAGCCTTTCTTTAACTACTACCTAAGGATTTATAACCTTATTTGCTCTCCATTCCTTCAAAGACGCTTTCTAGCGTGAATTACCGCCAAGTACTCAACAGAGCCAGTGTAATTTGAATCAACAGCTGCAGGTTACCAGTGTCACTCTAACCGCATTAACGGACTATTCCAGTAGCAAACTTAAGCTACGCATCACAGAGGACTTTATTACTGAAGGCGTGATTTACCAGATATACTGTAATAATCTTTTTCCACCTACTTCAAAATCCGCTGCTTGTTCCTCGCTGTACACGCCCCCCCAGCAGATTGCGTGTCAGTTTCACCAGCAGCCAAGCAGCCTGTCAGTTCTGATCTCTCCAGCGCTCACAGGGAGACACAGACTTAGCAGCCTGTCAGTTCCTGAAACACTTACCGCTCGCAGGGAGAACCTGAGCACACACGTTCAGCATATTCAGTTGACTCCTAAACTACTGATCCACCAATTACTACAAGTTACATTCTGCCTATTGTGTTATAACGAATATTCTGAACACACATCTACCTTACAAGTGCTACTATTAACCAAAACTTCATCAGTGGTTAAGGGTATTCCTGCTCATCTAACACAAGACCAAAAGGTTAACTTTAAGTTCTTCCTACTTATCCTGACTCAGAAATACTGATCAGGTTAACTCGAATTCAACAGTAAATCTGAACCGCCAAACAAGGAGATACATTGTAAAACTCTCACTGTATCTTTGCTGTAAGGCATACATTCCATTCCTATTCCGCAGTTGTGATCCACAAGATATACCTGATCTTACAGAATACTGAAGCCATAAAATATGGATCCAGCGGAGTTACCCCAAATTGTCTATGCACTTTCCCAGAGGGTGGATCAACTGAGTCAGGGACTCAGGGAATTACAGGTCCAAAATGAGAGTCTCAGTAATATAATAAAAGATTCCATGGGCAAACCAACTACAACAGAGCCCACCCCAGAACCTCAAGTCTCAATGCCCGATAAATTCCATGGGGACAGGGCTATGTTTTCACAATTTAAAAACTCCTGCAACCTGCTTTTCAGTTTAAAACCTAAAACTTACGCAACTGAACGCGTTAAGGTTTTAACTGTTATTTCTTTTCTCAGAGGTGAACCACGCAAGTGGGCAGATTCATTCTTTGAACAAGACCATCCTATACTTGCATCACTGGAAGATTTCTTCAAGGAGATGGCAGTTCTTTATCAAGATATTAACACTCAACTCACCGCAGAAACAAAAATGAGATCCCTTAAACAAGGGAAAAAGCAAGTTGAAGAGTACTTGAGTGAGTTCAAACAGTACAGAAAAGATACAGAGTGGAGTGAAATCGCTCTAAGGAATCAGTATCGCCTGGGGCTAAATGATGCACTAAAAGATGAACTCGCTCGGACAGAGCTTCCAAGGTCCTTAGAAGGACTAATCACACTTAGCATCCAGATAGATAGAAGGTTGAGAGAACGCAAAACAGAAAGACAAGGCACGGATACCATCAGTAGACCTCCTCCCTCCTATCATAAACCCATAGTCTCTCAACCATCTGAACCTATGGACTTGGGTTTCACAAAAGGTCCTCTACAGCCTGAGGAAAGGAATCGCAGACGCATTAACAACTTGTGCATGTACTGCGCATCCAATGCGCACTCAGTGAAGGATTGTCCCATCCTCCAAAGGCAAAAGAGACGTAAGTCTACCAGAGAAACAACATGTTTAACTACTAATATAAAACATGTAGCTTATTGTTCTTTATCTCTTACTTTACAGTGGGATCAACATCAGCTGCACAGTGAAGCTATCATCGATTCTGGGGCACAGTCATCATACATTGATTCTGTTTTTGTCACTGTAAATAAAATTCCCACTTTATTGAAAGCAAGACCTGTTTCCATTAGAGTTATTGATGGTAATACAATTAGTTCAGGACCTATTACACACCAAACAGTTCCTATCAAGGTATCTACTTCAACAGCACACATCGAATTTATTTCTTTTGATGTTATTACTTCCCCCATGTTTCCTGTGGTACTTGGCTTACAATGGTTGCAAACACATCAACCCACCATACACTGGGACCGTCTCGAAGTGGAATTCCTCTCAGACTATTGTAAGAACACCTGCTTACTTCACTCAATGATTTGCTGTCTCAAACCGAAAACCCTTCCAACAGACTATCAAGAATTCCAAGATGTTTTCAGTGAAAAAGAAGCAGAAACTCTCCCACCACACCGTCCATACGACTGTCCTATCGAACTGCTACCAGGAGCTTCCATACCATACGGACACATATATCCACTTTCACAACTCGAATTAGACCACCTCAAAAACTATCTATCAGAAAATTTAAGAAAAGGTTTCATACAACCCTCATCCTCCCCAGCCGGTGCAGGCATCTTCTTCGTGAGAAACAAGGATCAGTCTCTTCGTCCCATAATCGATTATAGAGAGCTTAACAAGCGTACGGTAAAGAAACGATACCCACAACCACTGATTCCCGAACTCATCGAACGTCTCAGTCAAGCAACAATATACACTAAGTTAGACCTCCGTGGAGCGTATAATCTAGTCAGGATCCGAAAAGGGGACGAATGGCTCACCGCCTTCAGAACAAGATATGGTCTCTATGAGTATAAGGTGATGCCATTCGGGCTTTGCAACGCCCCAGCAACGTTGCAATATCTCATTAACGATATTTTCCGAAATCTTCTTGACATCTGTGTCGTCGTATACTTAGATGATATCCTGATATACTCCAACAACATCTCTGAACACAAAAAACACGTCCGTTGGGTACTCGCTCGCCTCAGACAGCACCGTCTCTTTGCCAAGTTAGAAAAATGTATCTTCCATACTTCAGACATCACATTTCTTGGTTACATCATTACACCCGCTGGTATTCAGATGGATGATTCCAAGGTGGAAACAATTAAGCCTACTCCTTCCTCCAAAAAAGACCTCCAAAAATTCCTAGGATTTTCCAATTACTACAGGAAATTTATCAGTAACTATTCAACTCTAACTAAGCCTCTAACGACTCTAACTAGTTTCAATGCTCCATTTGTTTGGACACCAAAAACTCATTTAATTTTCAATCATCTTAAGGATGCTTTCACTAAAGCACCGATTCTTAAATTTCCAGATCCAGATTCCCATTATGTACTCGAAGTTGATGCTTCCAACTATGCGCTTGGTTCCATTTTGTCACAACGTAAAAGTCCTGAAGAACCACTACACCCTGTTGCTTTCTTTTCCAGGGTAATGACACCAGCCGAATTCAACTATCCTGTAGGCGAAAAGGAGTTGTTAGTGATCAAGGTATCATTAGAACACTGGAGACATCTCTTAGAGGGCAGTAAACATCCGATCTTAATATACACGGACCACAAAAATCTGGAATACCTTTTGACAAACCGAACATTATCCTCCAGACAGTTAAGATGGGGCTTATTCCTCTCTCGTTTTGATTTCCATATAACATACAGACCTGGTAGCAAGAACGGGAAAGCGGATGCCCTATCCAGAAAAGATTCCAAACCACCATCTTTCAATACTCCTGGTACGATCATTCCAGTTGAACAAATTATTGCATTATCTCCAACATACCCTGAAATTCTCAAAATCCTCCAGAAAGATGATACTTCCACCTTTACACAGGATCTCACTTTAGGACATGATGGTCTCTATTACCACCAGGGAGGTCTCTATGTACCACCTCCACTACGGGACAACTTTTTAAAAGAACATCATGACTCACCAATAGCAGGACATCTAGGAATCAATAAGACTTTTGATCTCCTCTCACGTACCTACTGGTGGCCCTCTATGAGGTCATCAGTACAAAGATACGTCCAAAGTTGTCACGTCTGCACCGTATCCAAAACTGAAAAGAAACCTCCTTTCGGGCTGTTGTTACCTCTACAAATTCCTGACCGACCCTGGCAATCCATAGGAATGGATTTTATAGTAGAACTTCCGTTGTCAAATGGTTACAATGCCGTACTCGTCGTTGTTGACCATCTAACTAAGATGGCTCATTTCTTGCCTTATCACAAGCTACCTACTTCATCAGAACTTGCTATGTTATTCCTGAATAATATTGTAAAATTACACGGACTTCCAGATTCTATTGTAACAGACAGAGGAAGTCAATTCACCTCTCGATTTTGGAAACAGTTATGTGACACCATGCAAGTAGAACTCCGGTTCTCCTCCTCATTCCACCCACAATCAAATGGGCAAATGGAGAGAATAAACCAATGGCTCGAACAGTATATACGATCCTATTGTTCCAACCAACAAGACCAGTGGGCATCCACCCTTTCTATTGCAGAATATGCTTACAATAATTCATCAAGTTCTACTACTCTTAAAACACCATTTTATGCAAATTATGCTTTCCATCCCACTTTCCAACTTCATCCCCAAACAGATTCAAATTGTCCGAAGCTTGATAACCTCACTAAGAACCTTCAAGATCTATTCCTGAAACTCAAAAACCAGATAACAGAAGCTCAAGCCCATCAAAGACATTACTACAACCTTCGTCGACGCCAACCACCAGCCTACAAAATAGGTGATTTAGTATGGTTGTCAACCAAGAACATCAAACTTAAAACTCCAAGTAAGAAACTTAGCGCAGTTTTCATTGGACCATATCCAATCACAAGGATAGTGAATCAGAATGCTGTTACCTTAAAATTACCACCCAATTTCCGGTTATATCCTACCTTCCACGTTTCATTGTTGAAGCCACATCGGGAGACAAGACAGGTGAACACCACATCTCCCCCAGAGACTTTGCTGGATTCTGATGTGGAATATGAAGTCAATTCTATACAGGACTCTCGTATCTTCAATGGAGTTCTACAATATCTAATCCACTGGAAGGGTTACACTGATGAGAATGATTCATGGGAACCTTCCTCAAATGCGCATGTACCCAGATTGGTCTCCTTGTTCCACAGGAGAAATCCGGACCATCCGAGATTTGTAGCTGCAGGGCAGCTACCTTGAGGAGGGGGGTATGTCACGGATTACTTACAATTCTCTCCTGCCCCTTTAATTTTACCTGTGCTCACACCTAGCAAGGTTATTTAATCTCTGGACACGCCCTCCCTCTTGCTTCAGTATTGAATTTCAGTTAGGTACTAGCAGCTATTCAGACCAGCCACAGGGATTTACCTTTCTCTGAGGATTTCTACCTTCTCTAAGGATCGCTTGCTCATCGTAACAAGAAGCCTTTCTTTAACTACTACCTAAGGATTTATAACCTTATTTGCTCTCCATTTCTTCAAAGACGATTTCTAGCGTGAATTACCGCCAAGTACTCAACAGAGCCAGTGTAATTTGAATCAACAGCTGCAGGTTACCAGTGTCACTCTAACCGCATTAACGGACTATTCCAGTAGCAAACTTAGGCTACACATCACAGAGGACTTTATTACTGAAGGCGTGATTTACCAGATATACTGTAATAATCTTTTTCCACTTACTTCAAAATCCGCTGCTTGTTCCTCGCTGTACATGCCCCCCAGCAGATTGCGTGTCAGTTTCACCAGCAGCCAAGCAGCCTGTCAGTTCTGATCTCTCCAGCGCTCACAGGGAGACACAGACTTAGCAGCCTGTCAGTTACTGAAACACTTACCGCTCGCAGGGAGAACCTGAGCACACACGTTCAGCATATTCAGTTAACTCCTAAACTACTGATCCACTAATTACTACAAGTTACATTCTGCCTATTGTGTTATAACGAATATTCTGAACACACATCTACCTTACAAGTGCTACTATTAACCAAAACTTCATCAGTGGTTAAGGGTATTCCTGCTCATCTAACACAAGACCAAAAGGTTAACTTTAAGTTCTTCCTACTTATCCTGACTCAGAAATACTGATCAGGTTAACTCGAATTCAACAGTAAATCTGAACCGCCAAACAAGGAGATACATTGTAAAACTCTCACTGTATCTTTGCTGTAAGGCATACATTCCATTCCTATTCCGCAGTTGTGATCCACAAGATATACCTGATCTTACACCTTAGTTCTGCCCTCTTAATTATGTTCCATATGCCTTGATAATGTGATAATATCAAACAAGCTTGATATCACGGAGCCGTCCACCTCTGAGGAGTTGTCGTCCAGTGAGGTGCGTACCCTACATTCTTACATCTTTACACATGCAGTTTTCCCGTAGCATTGCTGATCCTCTATCTGGAGGGGGCCTTTTTCATCAGACGTTACTGCGCACTTCAGACCTTGGTGTCTGTGGCCTTTAATGCTTTACCTCGCCCTGCTAAGCGCAAGCGAAAGGTTACATATTGCACTCCTTCCCAGAGTCTCAGATAATTTATTGGATTTAACTGAAGGTTATCCGAGGATGAAGTTCTTTCTGAGACATCAGAGTATGAACATTCTGGGTCGGAGTCTGCTGCCTCTAAACCAGACTTTAGTTTAGGAATTTGCGCTTTCTTCTAAAGGAAGTTTTTGGCGAATTCAGAAGTTCCAGAGGCCAAATTGCCTGATGAACCTTTAATTCCTAAATTGGATAGAGTTTGAGGACAGGGTGGTACCTTACCTGTTGGATGGCGAACATTATTAAGAATGAATGGGACAGTATTGGATTCCTTTTCCCCCTCTTCTCCCTTTAACAAATTGTCCTTGGTCCTGGACTCTCAATGGAGTTGTGAGGTTCCATCCCTAAATGGGATGGCGTTATCTTTACCCTTGCTAAACGTACTACTATCCCGCTTGAGTATAGTTCTTCATTTGAAAAGCCCATGGATAAAAGATGGAAACTCTGTTTCGAAAGATGTTTCAACATACGGGATATTTGTTTCAACCGGTGGTGGCTGTTGCCGTGTTTACTGGAGAAACTAGCTTCTGGTGTAACTCCTTATAGGGTTTGATCGGGCTGGAGGATCCCCTCGACGTTACTCAGAAAAGATTTATGGCCTTGAGGGTTGTTAATTCTTTTATCTGTGCTGCTATTAGGCAATGTATTTGCTTGAATGCTATGGCTTCAGCTTTTTCTGTTCAGCCCTGTCGGGCTCTGGCTGAAGTCATGGTCTGTGGATATGACTTCTAAGTCTAGACTTCTTCCCTCCCTTTAAGGGAATGACTTTGTCTGGCCCAGGCATGGACTCAATTATCTCCATGGCCACAGGGGGCAAGGGTGACCTACCGCAAGAGTCTATGAACTAATCTAATGGACGATTTTCGTTCTGATAAAGCCTATGTCAGCAGTCCTCCGCTACGCCAGAGCAAACCAAGAGCTCTTGGAAGCTGGCTCAGTCCTGGAATAAATCCAAGCAGAGCAAGAAGCCCACCGAGTCTACGTCGGCATGAATGTGCGGTCCCTGGTCCTCTTCTGGATCGTGTAGGGGCAGTAGGGCATCTGGTCTCAGGAGGTAAAGCTCCCTCCTGATCTCATTTTGGATCTTCGGGCAATATAGAATGCTCTGAAGGCTTGGCATCTGCTGGGTTTGTCCCAGTTAATCAGATTCCAATCAAATAATATATCCTCGGTGTATTACATCAACCATCAGGGGGGAACCAGAAGCTCCCTAGCTTTGAGGAAAGTATCTCGGATTCTGGTGTGGGGGGAGACCTGCATTTGTTCGCTGTCAGCGATCCACATTCCGGGTGTGGACAACTGGGAAGCGGATTCCTCAGCAGACAATCCTTTCATCCGGGAGAATGGTCTCTCCATCCTGAGTGTTTGCAGAGATTTGCAAGAGGAAGATCTTATAACTTTATTGCAATTAGCTGAATGCTGTGGCCTATAAATGTAACACTGCTATGGGGATAGCAATGCAGGGATTAGCAATGCAGGTTAGATAGCAATAGTGTAACATCATATTTTCACATGAACATTTATAGCCATATTTATAACATTTTAGCCACATGAGACATTTATAAGTAAGACATTAACAATTGGGCAAAATAATTACACATGAATTGAACAAGGAGTGGACAAGGGATAAGGCAAGTCCTGTTGTAACACTGTGTTTTATTCACTGTTTGCTTAGTTTGTAATAATGCTTACTATACATTGTAGCAGGAGATTTTAATCACTTTAATTTAAAAACTGTATTACCGAAATTTTATCAAAATGTTACCTGTGCTACAAGAGAGAATAAAATATTAGATCACGTTTATACAAATATTGTTGATGCCTATAAAGCACTACCTCTTCCACATTTGGGCAAATCTGATCACCTTGCACTGTTTTTATACCCCAGGTATTCTCCTCTAATTAAAAGTGAAAAATCTTCTGTAAGAATAGTTAAAGTCTGGCCGGAGGATGCAACCCAAAAACTCCAAGCACAGTTTCAATCTACTGACTGGACTACATTTGCTGTAATAGATAAGAGTGACTCTCAAGTTGACCTAGACTTGTATGCATCATCTGTCTTAGATCATATTCGCTATTGTATCAGCAAGGAAACCACCTATAAGAGGATCAAAACCTTTCCTAACCAAAAACCTTGGATGAATAAAGAGGTCCGCCTCTTATTGCAAGCCTGTAACATTGCATTTAAAACTGGTAATGCTGAGGCTTATAGCTTGGCACGATCCAATTTAAAGAAAGGAATAAAAAGAGCTCAATTTGACTTGAAAACACGCATAGAAGAGCACTTTAATAACAACTCTGATTCTAGAAGAATGTGGAGAGGTATACAGTCCATTACTGACTATAAAACCACAAGCACAGTCCCCACAATTAATGATGCTTCCTTTCCGGACGAACTTAACTATTTTTATGCCCGCTTTGATCGTGAAAACAAAGAATCAATTACTAAACTTATGCATCCACCAGATGAAGTGCCTCTGAGTTTTTCCGCTGCTGAAGTGTACCGGGTCCTCTCTAAGGTGGATGTACATAAAGCAGCCGGTCCTGATGATATTCCTGGACATGTGTTAAGATCCTGTGCTGGAGTATTGGCTACAGTAATTGCTGATATTTTTAATCTGTCTCTGGCTCAAACAACCGTTCCTACATGCTTTAAGGAAACCATCATCATTCCTGTGCCTAAACGATCGGCAGCAGTCTGTTTTAATGATTTTCGCCCCATTGCACTTACTTCAGCATTTATGAAATGTTTCGAGAGGCTGGTCATGGCCTATTTTAAAACTTGCCTACCACCTGCATTGGATCCTAACCAATATGCGTATCGCCAAAATAGGTCAACAGAAGATGCTATCTCGTCAGCTCTGCATTTTGCCCTCACTCATTTAGATCACAATAACACCTATGTTAGAATGTTGTTTATTGATTTTAGTTCGGCATTTAACACAGTTGTTATTGAGCTGGTTGCCAAACTCCATGATCTTGGCATTAATACTTTATTATGCAACTGGATCCTGGACTTTTTGACAAATAGACCGCAATCGGTAAAAATTGGTAATCACATCTCATCTACTCTTACCCTTAATACTGGTGTTCCACAAGGGTGTGTATTGAGCCCACTGCTATACTCTCTTTTCACTCATAACTGTTTGCCTAAGTATGAATCCAATAGTATCATCAAGTTTGCTGATGACACCACTGTGATAGGCCAGATCAGTAACAACGATGAATCAGCTTATAGAGAAGAAATAAGGCATCTGGCTACTTGGTGTGCTGAGAATAACCTGGACCTAAATACCAAAAAAAAATAAAGAAATCATTATTGATTTTAGGAAATCCAATCAATGTTTACATTTGCCCATTTATATAAATGGATCTGAGGTTGAACGTGTATCAAGTTTCAAGTTTCTGGGCACATACATCTCTGAGGATTTGACTTGGTCTTTGAATACCTCAACTTTAGTGAAAAAAGCACAACAACGTCTCTATTTTTTAAGATCACTGAAAAAAGTTAATTTATCTACTCAGATTTTAATTAATTTTTATCGTTGCACTATTGAGAGTATTCTCACTAACTGCATCACAGTATGGTATGGAAACTACTAATTCTGATCGCAAAGCTCTGCAACGGGTAGTTAAAACCGCCCAGTATATTATAGGTACTCAGTTACCTTCCATCGAAGATCTTCAAAGCAGACGTAGCCTTTTAAAGGCCTATCGAATTATTCATGATCCCTTTCATGTTAGCAACAGACTATTTGCCCTTTTACCATCTGGGAGATGTTACAGAAGTTTAAAAGGAAAAACTGCTAGGTTTCGGAATAGTTTCTTTCCAAGAGCCATTACCCTGTTAAATAATAACTTTTAAAAATCTCTCTTATGCTCTTAGTTTTTTTAACTTTTTATCTTTTTATCCTTCTCATGATTAGATTTTTTTTTTTTTTTTTTATAATGAAGAAAGTGCTAAATTAATGGTTTTAATTTAATCTATTGATTATCCTGTCAATGGTCCTTTTTCACTTCACCTTTTATTCACATAACACATATAATACAAAATACACATGTGATTTATATAAAACACTCACGATTCACATTATATACATAATGCAAATATACACATATGTGTGCAAGATGACCAATTTTTTATATTGTATTTTTTTTACACATATATATATACTCCTTTGTATGGAACTGATTTTTTTCGCACTTGCACTTTATTACACTCGTATTGTATTTATTTTTTGCGGTATAGAAATTTTTTGCACAAGTCACTTGAATTTTTGTTATCTATTAGTCTTATCAGTATAGTGCTATCTGTGTATGGGATTGGTTAGATTTTCAATTATAATTTTGTTGTCTCTGTTTTCTTACATTGTACAATGACAATAAAACAAATCTAATCTAATCTATATTCACATTCCTTTTTGCTACCTTTTATCTCTATAACAAACTACTTTATTCTATTACTTCTTCCCCCCTCACCACCTGCACTGTTCATCAGCCCATCTCTCTTAACCTCACCTTACTTTTGTATTCATGAACTTCACACATTTCTAAAGACTCTCTCTCCCCCTTGCACTTCAGCCCCAGAAAACAGTCTCATTACTGCAAATCTGCATCTTACCTCATGTCACTCTCCCTCCTGCTTATACTAGCTGCCTGGACATCTCCCCTAATCCTGGTCCCCCACAACTTCCTAGCCTTGCACATCCACGTGTGCCTTTCAATAGACTTCAAAAACAAAATTCTGGTAACCTTAATCTCATTCCTCTTGCATCTAAAACCACCACCCCTTCACTTGTGCACTCTGGAACTCTCGCTCTGTTTGCAGCAAGCTCACTTCTATCCATGATCTCTTTATCTCCCACTCTCTTAACCTTCTGGCTCTCTGCATCAGACACAGCATCCACTGCTGTACTGTCACATGGGGGTCTCCATTTCAGCCACACTCCTAGGTCTGGCAATAGACAAGGAGGTTGTGTTGGTATTTTACTTAACTCTAGTTGCACTTTTCAACAAATACAGACCTCTTCTCTCCCATGATTTGTTTATTTTCTCCCCTCTCTATACGTGTTGCAGTCATATACCACCCGCTGGCTCCCCAACTCAATTTTTAGATCACTTTGCTGCCTAGCTTACTTATTTCCTTTCCTCAGACACCCTGCCCTCATTCTTGGTGATTTCAACATCCCTCTTGACAATCCCACTGCCTCCTCTGCAAAACAACTTCTGCAACTCACTTCCTATTTCTGCCTGTCACAATGGACTGACTCTCCTACTCACAAAGATAGTCACTCTCTTGATCTGATTTTCAGCTATCAATGCACTATCTCAAGATTCACAAACTCCCATTTTCCTCTTTCTGACCATCATCTCCTAACTTGCAACATCACTTACCTCCCTACAACCCCCCCTTCCACTACCCCTTACACCAAACTTCTCAGAAGCACTAAGTCATTAGATCAGCAACAGCTCGCTAGCTCTCTCGAACCTCTCCTCTCTTCCATCACCTCCTTTTCTCCTGACCAATCTATCTGCCACTATAACGCATGACATCGGTCATTGACACTCTGGCCCCTCCTACCATAGTTAGAAACCACACTCATCCTCAGCCTTGGCATACTCCTCTGACACAGTACCTACGTAGATGTTCCCGTACTGCTGAGCGACACTGGATGAAAAAGTTCATCCTGAATTCCTACTATTTTGCCCTTAATCTTTATAATCAACAATACTTCTCTAATCTCATCTCTATTCTTTCCTCTAACCCAAAATATCTGTTTTCAACGTTCAATACTTTTCTCCGCCCACCCCCACCTCCTAATACAACTGCTCTCTTAGCTCAAGATTTTGCCAGCCACTTCAATAACAAAATTGACTCAATCAGAAATGAAATCACCTCTCAACTTACTACTAATCTCCCACCCCTCAAAAGCTCACAATCATTCAAAACCTAAATACCCTTTAATTTAGCTCTTTTGCCCCTGTTACTGAGGAAGAAGTTTCTGCCCTTATAATGTCCTCCCATCTCACTACCTGTCCCCTCGACCTTATCACCTCACAGCTACTCCCCTCCCTCTCTTCTACCCTCACCCCCATAGTCGCACATATTTTCAACCTCTCCCTTAGCACTGGTATATTTCCCTCATCTCTAAAACATGCACTGGTCACACCTATCCTCAAAACACCTTCCCTCGATCCAACTACCGTCCTATTTCCCTACTCCCTCTTGCCTCAGAGCATGGGTTTCAATATCATTTGTATGCCGATGACACCCAAATCTACCTCTCTGCACCAGACCTACCTCCTTCCTTACCTGTGTCACTAACTGTCTTTCTCATATAGTTCTGTTTTTTTACTGAGTTTTATACACTGTCTATTTTGTAAAAAATGCACAATATCTTAATATCCCTTTTTGCCACCTTTTGTCTGTTCAACAAACTACTTTACTCAATTACTCCTTACCCCTCACCACCTGCATTGCTCATTAGCCCATCTCTCTTAACCTCACCTTACTTTTGTATTCATGAACTTCACACATTCCTAAAGACTCTCTCTCCCCCTTGCAACTCACCACAAAAACAGTCTCACTACTGCAAATCTGCATCTTATCTCATGTCACTCTTGCTCATACTAGCTGCTGGCGACATCTCCCCTAGTCCTGGTCCCCCAAAACTTCCCTGCCCTGCACACCCTTGTGTGCCCTTCAATAAACTTCAATAATAAAACTCTGGAAACCTTAATCTTATTCCTCTTGCATCTAAAGCCACCACCCCCTTCACTTGTGCACTTTGGAACTCTCGCTCTGTTTGCAACAAGCTCACTTCTATCCATGACCTCTTTATCTCCCACTCTCTCAATTTTCTGGCTCTCACAGAAACCTGGCTCTCTCCTTCAGACACTGCTCCCTCTGCTGCACTGTCACATGGAGGTTTCAACTTCAGCCACACTCCTAGGCTGACAATAGACAAGGAGGTGGTGTTGGTATTTTACTTTCCTCTCGTTGCACCTTTCAACAAATACAGCCCTTCTCTTCCCTCACTGTGATATACCTTTAAGGTATATCCCCGCCCTTATACAACTCCACCCTATTTAAGGAGCTCAATACAAGGATACCTTGCCTGAAAATTGCAGTAATGTGTTCAGTTAATAACTTTGTCTTATTAGTTATTTTCTCTTCAGGTCAATTCTGCATCTTAATTGCTGTAACCGGGTTATACTTGTATAACTCTTATTCATTTGATCATTGTACCTGTGGTTAATCCATTCGTAGCTTATTTCAACCTTACAGCCAGGACCGGCTGTTATCCACCTCCAGATCACTCCACTATCAGCTGTGACGGATCTCATTTCCCCGGCGTTCCGGAAGTCAGACACACTCACAATGGACACTGTAGCGGTTGGTAAAGTATCGCTCTGAAGGAAACTTTTTATCACAAGGTACCGCTCCATGTATTATCTCTTCCAGAGGAAATTTGTATATCGCTAAGTGGATAATCATGCTTGCTTCTTTGTTATCTGGCTGTACTTACATTATTTATGTGCAACTGAGTTATCGCAGTTTCTGTTTGCTATTTGTATATCTTTACCTTGCATTATCACGCAAACTAACCAACCTGCAAATATTCTGTTTAAGAATTATTTGAGTGAATGGAGAACTGTAAATATTTTACCTTTGAATGATTATGTGTGAGTGTTTGAAGATATTACATCCTGAAAACGGCAACACCAAGTTTATCTTTGTGGATTATAAATTCAATTGGAGATATATTCAAACCCGTGTGTGAATTCATTACTAACCTTAAAGAGTTACCTCAGTATTAACTCCTTGTATCCAGGACTTTGCTTTCTAACCTTGCTAAAACCTATTTGTATCTATACTGGTGACATATATTAACCCCTGAAGTCTCAGGAACTCTATCTAATCCAAGTTAACTTTGCAAAATTATCTTCACTAACTCCAATGAGCCATAGTGTTTATCATTACGATATCTATCTTTAATGCTTAGGCATTAGTTATAATCTATCTCTTGCTTATCCACAGACATTGTGTCTATCAATACCTAAATCTTCTTCAGTAATATGTCTCACTGTTCGTTCACCATTTAAACATAGCTATTGTACCTTGGTGAAAAGCAACAAAGAGATACACAACTACTTGGGTAGTTTAAACTTCAAAGTATATTTACACTTTGGGAAAATTACAAATACATATCCCACATAATTTTCAGGCCAATAAAATATACTATAATTTGAAGTTTATATTGCCATTAAGTATAATGAATGCTGAAGAAGTAAAGAAAGAATTCACTAATGTAAATAATAAACTTGACTACTTGGCACGTGGGCTAACTGAAGTGCAAGCAGAAACATTAGCATTAAAAAATATTATTAAAGAGTGTATGACACCTAAACAAGCTGAAATACCAGAACCACAAATCCTACCACCTATACCTTTTTCTGGTAAAAGGAGTGAATTCAGAGAGTTTAAGAATGCCTGCAGTTTAATGTTCACCCTAAAACCAAGGACTTATCACTCTGATAGGATTAAAGTTTGTACAGTAATTTCCTATTTACAGGGTGACCCACGTACTTGGGCAAACCGATTCTATGAAACAAACAATCCTATATTAGAGTCTATCCAGGATTTCTTCACTGCCATGTCAAGTTTATATGAGGACACTAATAATCAATTATATGCAGAGACACGTTTACGCCAATTAAAACAAGGCAAACGCACAGTCGAAGAATACACCACAGATTTTCAATTGTGGGCCACTGATTCACAGTGGAATGAAATTAGCTTGAAAAATCAGTTTCGACTGGGATTGTCCGAGACATTAAAAGACGAATTGTCACGAGTAGAATTCCCAGAGACACTAAGTACTCTCATTAAATTAAGTACAACCTTGGACCGACGATTACGGGAGAGACGGGCAGAAAGAGTATCAAGCAAAATACCTATAAGATGACATTTCACAACACAACATGACAAAACTACAAGTGGATCAACCCCCATGGAAATAGGAGCTATGAAGGGACCTTTAACTTTGGAGGAAAAGACCAGGAGGAGATTAGGAAACCTTTGCATGTATTGTGCCCAAAAAGAACATTCTGTAGCGACATGTCCAATATTAGCCAAGCAAAAGAGGGGTAAGCTAAATATACTTAACCAAATACACAGTTTAGTAAATCTAAAACACATGTTAATCCCTCTCTCTTTACAGTGGGACCAGACAAGTACACAAACTAAAGGGCTGATTGACTCAGGAGCTTCTGAGAATTATATTGATGCAAGTTATGTTGAAAACAATAAAATTCCACTAGTGTGTAAGCAAATTCCAGTCTTTGTTAAATTAATTGACGGAAGACTGTTACAGAAAGGACCCATAACACACCAAACCATACCAATACTGATAACCACAAATTCAGGACATGTAGAATGCTTGACCTTTGACGTACTACCTAACTCATTAGACCCTATAATACTAGGATATACTTGGTTAAGTAGACATAATCCCACCATAAATTGGTCACAACATACTGCAAGGTTTGATTCACTCTTCTGTCAAAAAACATGTTTTCCACATAGTACTATATCTCTCACTGTAAGTGGTATACCTGAGGTCTATCAGGATTTGGCGGAGGTTTTTGATATGAAAGAGGCAGAAAATTTACCACCTCATAGAACTTTTGATTGCCCCGTAGATATCATACCTGTATCTTAAATTCCCTCATGGGAAGATATATCCTTTATCTCAAACAGAATTAACCTACTTAAGAGCATACTTAGATGAAAACCTAAAGAAAGGTTTTATCTCACACTCTACTTCACCTGCAGCCGCAGGTATGTCTCTGGTAAAGAATAAGGATGGGACCTTACGTCCAATTATAGATTATAGAGCTTTGAATGCAATTACAATAAAAAAACGATACCCATTACCCCTCATTCCTGAGCTGCTAGAACGTTTAAATGGAGCAACCATTTATACCAAGTTAGACCTGAAAGGAGCCTATAATTTAATCAGAATAAGGGAGGGGGACGAATGGAAGACAGCGTTTCGTACAAGATACAGACTTTTTCAATATAATGTCATGCCTTTCGGTCTTACAAATGCACCAGCCACTTTTCAACATTTTATAAATGAGATTTTTCATGATTTAACCGACATATGTGTGATAATATATCTTGACGATATATTAATTTATTCCAAAGACCAAGAACAACATGAACACCATGTTCGATGGGTATTAACCAGACTGAAAGAACATAAGTTGTTCGCTAAACAGGAAAAATGTTGTTTTCATGTAAACCGTATAAAATTTCTTGGCTATATAATAACCCCAAATAACATTGAAATGGATCCTGAAAAAATTTCTGCCATAAACAAAATGGCCGAAACCACACAACCGTGAAATCTGTACAATGGTTTATTGGATTCGCACATTTTTATAGAAAATTTGTAAAGAATTTCTCAACAATCGTAAAACCATTAACTCAATTAACAGGTAAAAAACACAAATTCAAATGGACAGAAGAAGCTCAAGAAGCTTTTACCATCTTAAAACAGTGTTTTGTAATAGCACCAGTTTTACGAATGCCAGATTATTATTCAAAATTCATAGTTGAAGTGGATGCATCAAATACGGGTATTGGTGCTATATTATCTCAAATTGACAAAGATACTTCTGAACCACATCCAATAGAATTTTTCTCTAGGGCACTAACACCAGCAGAAACCAATTACTGTGTTGGAGATAAGGAGTTACTGGCCATAAAGTGTTCACTTGAACATTGGCGACATCTCCTAGAAGGCATGCAGGATGTATTTACAATCTATACAGATCACAAAAACCTTGAATATATAAAGAGGAGTAAAACTTTAAACTGCACTCCAAGTAAGATGGTCTTTGTTTCTGGATAGGTTTAATTTCTTTATCACTTACAGACCTGGGCATCATAATACCAAGGCTGATGCCTTATCACGTCAATTTGATTCATCACCTGAAACTGGAAATGAAGAATTCATCATTCCACATGAGAAGATTATTGGAAATCATACCACGTTAGATGAAGAGGTCCAAGAAGCATTGAAAACTGAGACTCTCCAAAATCTTGTTATAAAGATCCGATCACAAACCTATTCTATCATGATGGAAAATTATATATACCCAAAGTTCTAAGAAAAACCATTTTGACTCATACTCATGATAGCCCTATGTCTGGACATATGGGTATACAGAAAACAACAGATTTGACAAGAAGACATTTCTGGTGGCCCAATATAGACCAATATGTTTACGATTACGTCAAAAGCTGTGATACTTGTGCACGTAATAAATTAGAACATAAAAAACCAGTTGGTTTATTAATGCCTCTACCCATTCCTGATAGGCCTTGGTCTACTATAGCAATGGATTTTATAGTAGACTTACCTATATCACAACAGTTCAACACCATCCTAGTTATAGTAGATCACCTAACTAGATTGGCACACTTCATACCACTTAAAGGTTTACCATCTGCAAAAACCACTGGGAAAGTCTTTATTGACACTATATTCCGTTTACATGGGTTACCAAAGAATATAATCACAGACAGAGGTTCGCAGTTTACCTCTTCTTTCTGGAGGGCTATTTGTGATACATTGCATATCAATCCAAGATATTCCACAGCTTTCCATCCCCAAACAAACGGATTAACCGAAAGGTTAAACCAAACACTTGAGCAGTATCTCAGATGTTATATTACATATCTGCAAGATGACTGGGAGTCATATCTCCCTATGGCAGAGTTTTCATATAATAATTCTAAATCATCATCACTAAAGATGTCACCATTTTACGCAACTTATGGATATCACCCAAACACCTTATCACTAACCACCATTAACAATAATTCACCTAGCGCTACAGAGTTCGCTTTATCACTACAAACACGAATGAACGTACTAAAAACTCATTTATCTGAAGCAAAGGAACATCAGAAGACATATTATGACACAAAGCACAGTCCAAGTCCAAATTACAAATTAGGGGATAGGGTCCTACTCTCAACTAAACACCTCAAATTGCACTTACCAAGCAAAAAACTGGCAAACCAATATATAGGTCCATTCACCATAAATAAGATTGTCAACGCTAATGCTGTAGGTTTACATTTACCGAAAGATTATAAAATTCATACAACTTTTCACGTATCCCTTTTGAAACCGTATTGTTCTGAGGCTCAAAGAAGTAACTCAAAACCACCACCTCCTACGTTGATTGATGATTCTGAACATTATGAAGTAAAAACTATCCTTGACTCAAGGATACAACGTAATAGACTAGAGTATTTAATTAGATGGAAGGGTTATGGTCCTGAGGAGGATTCATGGCAACCTCATTCAGATGTACATGCTCCTCGGTTACTACGAGCTTACCATTTGAGGAATCCTTCCAAACCTGCCTTGGACTCTCCTGGGGTGGTTCCTTGAGAAGGGGGATATGTGATATACCTTTAAGGTATATCCCCGCCCTTATACAACTCCACCCTATTTAAGGAGCTCAATACAAGGATACCTTGCCTGAAAATTGCAGTAATGTGTTCAGTTAATAACTTTGTCTTATTAGTTATTTTCTCTTCAGGTCAATTCTGCATCTTAATTGCTGTAACCGGGTTATACTTGTATAACTCTTATTCATTTGATCATTGTACCTGTGGTTAATCCATTCGTAGCTTATTTCAACCTTACAGCCAGGACCGGCTGTTATCCACCTCCAGATCACTCCACTATCAGCTGTGACGGATCTCATTTCCCCGGCGTTCCGGAAGTCAGACACACTCACACTGGACACTGTAGTGGTTGGTAAAGTATCGCTCTGGGGGAAACTTTTTATCACAAGGTACCGCTCCATGTATTATCTCTTCCAGAGGAAATTTGTATATCGCTAAGTGGATAATCATGCTTGCTTCTTTGTAATCTGGCTGTACTTACATTATTTATGTGCAACTGAGTTATCGCAGTTTCTGTTTTCTATTTGTATATCTTTATCTTGCATTATCACGCAAACTAACCAACCTGCAAATATTCTGTTTAAGAATTATTTGAGTGAATGGAGAACTGTAAATATTTTACCTTTGAATGATTATGTGTGAGTGTGTGAAGATATTACATCCTGAAAACGGCAACACCAAGTTTATCTTTGTGGATTATAAATTCAATTGGAGATATATTCAAACCCGTGTGTGAATTCATTACTAACCTTAAAGAGTTACCTCAGTATTAACTCCTTGTATCCAGGACTTTGCTTTCTAACCTTGCTAAAACCTATTTGTAAGATTAACCCCTGAAGTCTCAGGAACTCTATCTAATCCAAGTTAACTTTGCAAAATTATCTTCACTAACTCCAATGAGCCATAGTGTTTATCATTACGATATCTATCTTTAATGCTTAGGCATTAGTTATAATCTATCTCTTGCTTATCCACAGACATTGTGTCTATCAATACCTAAATCTTCTTCAGTAATATGTCTCACTGTTCGTTCACCATTTAAACATAGCTATTGTACCTTGGTGAAAAGCAACAAAGAGATACACAACTACTTGGGTAGTTTAAACTTCAAAGTATATTTACACTTTGGGAAAATTACAAATACATATCCCACACTCACATTTTCTTCATTCAAAACACACATGATTCGCTTATTCTCTCCCCTCTCTATACGCGTTGCAGTCATATACCGCCCCACTGGCTCTGCATCTCTATTTCTAGAGCACTTTGCTGCCTGGCTACCTTACTTGCTTTCCTCGGATACCCCTGCCCTCATTCTCGGTGACTTCAATCTCCCTGTTGATAATCCCTCTGCCTCCTCTGCAAAACAATTTCTGCAACTCACTTCCTCTTTCAGCCTGTCAAAATAAACTGACTCTCCAACTCTCAAAGATGGTCACTCCCTTGATCTGATTTTCAGTTATCGATGCACTATCTCAAACTTCACAAACTCACCTTTTCCTCTTTCTGACCACCACCTCCTCACTTGTACCATCACCTCCCTCCCTACAACTCTCCCTCCTTCTACCCCTCACACTAAACTTCACAGAAAAATCAAGTCAATAGATCAGCAACAGCTCGCTAGCTCTCTCGAACCTCTTCTCTCTTCCATCCCCTCCTTTTCCTGTCCTGATGAATCCATCTGCCACTATAACTCCACCCTTACATCGGTCCTTGATAACCTGGCCCCACCTACCATAGCTCGCAAAACATACACTCATCCTCAGCCCTGGCATACTCCTCTGACACAGTATTTACACAGATGTTTCCATACTGCTGAGCGACACTGGAGGAAATCTCGGAGTTCTGCTAACTTTCTTCACTATAAATTCATCTTGAACTCTTACTATTCTGCCCTTAATCTATATAAGCAACATTAATTCTCTACTCTTATCTCTACTCTTTCTTCAAATTCAAAACGTCTGTTCTCCACATTCAATATTCTTCTCCGCCCACCCCCACCTCAACTTTTCTCTCAGCCCAAGATTTTGCCAGCTACTTCAACAACGTAAATCGACTCCATCAGAAATGAAATCAGCTCTCTAACATACTACCGATCTCCCACCCCCTCAGAAGCTCACAATCATCCAAAACCTACATAGCCATAAATTTTAGCTCTTTTGCCCCTGTTACAGAGGATGAAGTTTCTGTCCCTTTATACTATCCCTCTCACGTCGCTACCTGTCCCCTCAACCCCATCCCCTCACATCTACCCCCTCCCTCTCTTCTACCCTTACCCCTATACTCACATCTTCAACCTCTCCCTCAGCACTGGTATAGTTCCCACATCTCTTAAAGGGACACTGTACCCAAAATTTTTCTTTCGTGATTCAGATAGAGCATGACATTTTAAGCAACTTTCTAATTTACGCCTATTATCAAATTTTCTTCATTCTCTGGTATCTTTATTTGAAATGCAGAGAAAGTAAGTTTAGATGCCGGCCCATTTTTGGTGATCAACCTGGGTTGTTCTTGCTGATTGGTGGATAAACTCATCCACCAATAAAAAAGTGCTGTCCAGAGTTCTGAATAAAAAAAAAAAGCTTAGATGTCTTCTTTTTAAAATAAAGATAGCAAGAGAACGATGAAAAATTGATAATAGGAATAAATTAGAAAGTGGCTTAAAATTGCATGCTCTATCTGAATCATGAAAGAAAAAATTGGGTTCAGTGTCCCTTTAAATATGCATTAGTCACACCTATCCTCAAAAAACTTCTCTTGATCCAACCTCCCCATCCAACTACCGCCCTATTTCCCTACTACCTCTTGCCTCAAAGCTTCTTGAAAAGCTTGTATATGCACGTCTATCCCATTTCCTTACATTAAACTCCCTCCTTGACCCACTGCAATCTGGATTTCGCCCCCTTCACTCAACAGACACAATTGTTAAGGTTACCAACGACCTACTTACAGCAAAATCAAAAGGCCACTTCTCTCTTCTTATCCTCCTTGATCTGTCTGCAGCCTTTGATACTGTCGACCACCCTCTTGCTCCATACCCCCAATCCTTCGGCACCTGTGACACAGCTCTCTCTTGGTTCTCTTCCTATCTGTTTAACCGTACCTTTAGTGTAGCCTTCTCTGGGGTATCCTCTGCCCCATTACCTCTTTCTGTTGGGGTACCGCAAGGCTCTGTCCTCGGTCCCCTTCTCTTCTCAATCTACACATCCTCACTAGACTCCTTAATAAAGTCCCACGGGTTTCATTATCATTTGTATGCCGATGATGCCCAAATCTACCTTTCTGCACCAGAACTATGCTAACTCGTGTCACTAACTGTCTCTCTCATATCGTCATCTTGGATGTCCCTCTCACTACTCAGAGCTAAATCTCTCCAAAACTGAGCTCCTTATTTTGCCCCCTTCTTCCAAAATCTCCACCCCCCCATGTCTCTATAACTGTTGACAACTCCATCATTAACCCAACTTCACATGCCCGATGTCTTGGGGTCACACTTGACTTAGATCTTTCTTTCACTCTTCACATTCAGTCCATGGATAAAGCCTGCTGCTTCCAAAAACATTGCTAAAATTAGACATTTCCTTACACATGACACAACAAAGATTTTAATTCACTCATCCTTTCCCGCCTCGACTACTGCAACTCTATCCTCTCTGGTCTCCCTAGTTGCTGCCTAGATCCTTTACAATCCATAATGAATGTCTCTGCCAGGCTCATCTTCCGCACCTCTCTGCCACTCCACTGACTTCCTCTTCCCTCCAGGATTAAACACAAAATTCTCACTCTGACACACAAAGCCCTCAATTGCACTCAGACATTGTCTCCAGATACTCTCCCTCCAGTCCCCTTCCCTCTGCTCATGATATCCTATTTTACTCCTCTCTTGTTACCTCCTCACATTCCCGTCTACAAGATTTCTCAAGACTGGCTCCCATCCTATGGAACCCTCTGCCTCGCTCCACAAGAATCTCCCCTAATTTTAAAAGCTTCAAGTGCTCTCAGAAGACTACTATTCAGGGACGCTTACAATCTACACTAACCTTCCTATCTCCAGTGCTATCCCCTAAAACCCCATAGCATGCAAGCCTATGAGCCCAGCTGTATAACAGTGCAACTCTCGACCGGACCCTGTCTCCCCAGTTGATCCCTGTAATCATTTTTTTTATATACCACCCATGTTCATAGCGCTGCGGAACCTGTTGGCGCTCTACAAATACCTCATAATAATAATAATATCTCATCTTGGATGTCCTCTCACTACCTTAAGCTAAATCTCTCCAAAACTCAACTCCTTATTTTTCCCCCTTCTTCCAAAATTCCACCCCCAATTTTCTATAACTGTTGATAATTCCATCATTACCCCTACCCCGCATGCCTGATGTCTTGGGGTCACACTTGACTCAGATCTTTCCTTTACGCCTCACATTCAGTTCTTGGCTAAAGCCTGCCGCTTCCACCTTAACAACATCTCAAAAATTAGACATTTCCTTACACAAGACACAACTAAGATTTTAACCCACTCTCTCATCCTTTCCCGTCTCGACTACTGCAACTCCGTCCTCTCTGGTCTACCTAGCTGCCGCCTAGCTCCTTTACAATCCATAATGAATGCATCTGCCAGACTCATCTTCCTTACACGTCGCTCTTCATCTACTGCACCTCTCTGCCAATCCCTTCACTGGCTTTCTCTTGACTCCAGGATTAAACACAAAATTCTCACGCTGACATATAAAGCCCTCAACTGCAGTGCTCCCCACTACATTTCCTCTCTTGTTACTTCCTCACATTCCCATTTACAGGACTTCTCCAGACTGGCTCCTGTCCTGTGGAACTCCCTGCCTCGCTCCACAAGACTCTCCCTGCCTCGCTCCACAAGACTCTCCCCGCCTCGCTCCACAAGACTCTCCGCTAGTTTTACCAGCTTCAAGCGCTGCCTAAAGATTCTACTATTCAGGCATGTATACAACCAACACTTTCCTAACTCCATCGCTTTCCCCTTGAACCCCTTAGAATGTAAGCCTATGAGCCCAGTTATTTGTAGATCGCCTTCATAAGAGCCGACTACAAAAGTGCAACTCTCGGCAGGGCCCTCTACCCATATGATCCTTATAAATGTTATCCTGTATACCAACTATGTTTATAGCGCTGCAGAATCTGTTGGTGCTCTACAAATACCTCTTAAAGTGAATGTAAATTTTCCTGTTAGTAATAATAAATATTAATTCATCTTATCTGTATTAGCCAAACCGCTTTGTTTTTTTATTAAAAAGTTGAAAATCAAAGATTATATTTGATTTTTATACTTAGCTCCGTTTTTGCTTACAGCTCCTCCCATCCATTACTTCCCTGTTTCCTTCCTCATAACGTCTAGAGCGGTCCCACCCGCTCTATGACGTATTAGCAAAGCTCGTTCACGTTGTCTTATTTTTGTGCGCATGCGTTTACCTATAACTGAATGATTTGCGCATGCGTTAGTCAACATTATTGCGATCGCGATCGTAAATATGTAATTAAATTATTTGAGTGGTGATCAACTCTAAGCTACATAGTATTCAATGAATGTTTCCATTCATTGAATACTTTTCCAGCAAGCAACAACTGCTTACTTGCTGTTCCGAGTCAATAGAGTAATGTTGTGGCTGCTGGCTTTTTATGCGCATGCGAACAGCGTGAACGCGCAGCGCTTGCTTCAAAATCCAGGTGGTTTGTTTACACATGCGCATAGAAAATACGCATGCGCATAAATTAAAAATGACGTTTGGAAAAAGGGGCTGGACGCCATGGGGTAAGGCCGATTATTAGTTGAGTAAAGTGTCTATCAAAGTAATAAAAGCGGAACAAAATGGCGGGCGGAGGGAGAGAGCGAGACGAATATACATAGATAAGTATATAAATAGATCTAATATAATGTATTTAAAAAAACGATGAATTAAACTTATGCTATTTTTTGGAGATAAAGCTTTTGGCATTGTCAACTATCTGTGACTTTACATCCACTTTAATAATAATAATATCTCAATACCAAGCTACCCAGATAGGGGTCGAGGTACAGTGATCCTTAGACGGAGCTAACAGATGCATTACTGGTGCCTTGGAGGTTCAATGTAATTTATCCTTTCCGACCGTTACCACTACTTCCTATTATAGTGGCTCAAGTCAAGCAGGCGTCAGTGATACTAACTGCTCCGTCTTGGCCGCGAAGGATATAGTTCGGGGATCTAGTGGGGATGTCATCATCCCCTCTGTGGAAGTTACCTTTTCGCAGGGCTCTAATGACCAAGGTCTCTTTGTTCATCAATGTCTAGATTCTCTGAGGCTGACTGCGTGGAGATTGAACGCTTAGTCCTAGCCAAGAGGGGGTTTTCTGAGAGAGTTATTTTTCCTCTCATTCAAGCTCATAGCTGGTTGCTCGTCACACCTATCATAAGGTGTGCAGGACCTACTTATTCTGTTATCCAGGATGAACTGGAGAGGGGCTTTTCTTTTTCAAGATACGATGAGTCCACGGATTTCATCCTTACTTGTGGGATATCGCATCCTGTTCAGCAGGAGGAGGCAAAGAGCACCACAGCAGAGCAGTATAAATAGCTCCTCCCTTCCCTCCCAACCCAGTCATTCCCTTTGCCTGTGTTAGTGATAGGAAGAGGAAAAGTAAGGTGTTTAGATTCTTCAATCAAGAGTTTATTGTTTTTAAAATGGTACCAGTGAGTGCTATTTTATTCAGGATGTAGCTGTATTCCTTGTCAGCCTCTAGAGTAGAGCTACAGGTGGCTTTTAAGCAATGGGAACTGGGGAGATTTTCATTCTCTCTGCGCCTCCCATACTATGTGCTGCCTTGCTGATGATGGTCTTAGCAGATATTATCTAAGACCCTGTTTGTTCCCACAGATCTACAGGAGGAGATGAAAAGGACCTCTTCATCGTGTGGGACAGATCATGCTGCCGCTCAGCATTGAGGTATGTGCAGTAGTTTAATTTTCCTTTATTTTCTATTTAAAGTAAGGATAATCAACTTGCTCAAATCCTTATAGGCATGTGTGGATTCCCCTAATTACTCTGTGACAGCCATTATTACTGTGGCCTTTTTGTAGATCTCTGCAGGACTACTAGCCCGGCTGGATGGAGTGTGGGCTTGACGCTGGGGATATGTAGCTTGGAGTTGTATACTGCGGTACATTCTGCTCTGGTATTTGTTTTAATAGGGACATATTGCATGTTTTCACTGGCATTGGAGGTCTTTAAAGAAAAACTATGTAAAAGTTAGTTTTTTCTGTACAGATTTTTAACCTGGTTACTTTGAGTTAGTTACCGCCCATGTCGTTATTCTGCCAGGAAGTGACCCGATCAGCAGTGTGTCTCGCGGCTTCGGTGTTTCCTAAGACCGCATGCAGTAATATCACAGGCGGTCTCAGGCACACCGCAAACCAGCAGATAGTGTTGTCTCGTGGGGACAGGTAGGCACCGCAGCAGAGCTGTGCCGAGGTGGTGCAAGTGTTTGATTATTGTTCCAAAAGAATTGCTCAGGTTCAGAGAGTTTATTTTTAGAAAGTAAAAACGCAGTTTCTCTGTTTTCCATTATCGAGTGTTGTGCAGTAAAATTTGAAACAATTTTATTTTTAAAGGCACAGTACACTCAGATTTCAAAAGTTTTTGTTATCATTTATGTTAAGCTGATTGCACATTATTTATGTTTTGAATACTTTACATAATTATCAGTGTCACGACCAAAATTGCATTTGCTTATTTGTTGTCATGGATGATCTTCAAAGCAGTATATGTTCTATGTGTTTGAATGCTAATGTGGAACCCCCTGTTACTTTTTGTCCCTCATGCACTGAGAGGGCATTACAGTTTAGAGAGCAGATTTTCTTTAATAAAAGTATATCTAAGGCGGATGTTTCTCAGGGTTCGGCTGATGAGACTCCGAGTATGCCGCAACTTTCTCCCCAAGCGTCGTATGCCGCAACTTTCTCCCCAAGCGTCACAGCCCTTAACGCCCGCTCAAGCAGCGCCAAGTTCCTCTACAGCTTCTGCTGCGATCACTCTGCAGGAGATTGCTGCTGTCATGTCATCTACCCTTTCTGAGGCGTTATCTGCCTTTCCGGTACTCCAAGGCAAACGCAGTAGGAGAGATAACCTCATGGTCAATACAGCTTCTGATGCTTTGATGGCGATCTCAGATGTACCCTCCCAGGACTCTGAATTGGAGAGTATGGAGGGTCTATCCAAAGGGGGAACTTTTTGACTCAGGAAGTGGCTTACCTCTGACGGATCCAGATGCGGTTTCCTTCAGGTTTAAACTTGAACACCTCTGACTGTTATTGAGGGAGGTTTTGGTGACTCTGGACAACTGTGATTCAATTGTGGTTCCTCCAGAGAAATTGAGCAAGTTGGACAGATACTTAGAGGTCCCTTCTTATTCGGATGTATTTCCAGTTCCTAAGAGAACTTCTGAAATTATTGCTAAGGAATGGGAGAGACCGGGTGTTCCCTTTTCCCCTTCTCCAGTTTTCAAGAAGATGTACCCTATAGCTGACGCCATTAGGGACTCTTGGCAGACGGTCCCTAGAGTGGAGGGAGCTATTTCAACCTTGGCAAAACGAACTACTATCCCTATCAAGGATAGTTGTGCTTTTAAGGACCCTATGGATAAGAAATTGGAAGGTCTGCTTAAAAAAATATATGTTCATCAGGGGTTGCTATTGCAACCGGCGGCCTGCATTGTTACAATTACGACTGCTGCTGCTTATTGGTTTGATGCTTTAGAAGAGTCTCTTAAAACTGAGACTTCTTTAGAAGAAATACAGGATAGAATTAAAGCTCCTAAGTTAGCTAATTCTTTTATTACAGATGCTTCTTTTCAGATTACCAAATTGGCGGATAAGAGTTCAGGATTTTCCATCTCAGCATGCAGAGCTTTATGGTTAAAATCTTGGTCTGCAGATGTGTCATCTAAGTCTAAGCTTTTGGCTATTCCGTACAAGGGGAAGACCCTGTTCGGACCTGACTTGAAGGAGATTATTTCTGACATTACGTGAGGCAAGGGTCATCTCCTCCCTCAAGATAAGAAATCCAAACAGAGAGGTCGTCAAAGTAATTTTCGTTCCTTTCGAAACTTCAAGGGAATTCCTCCTTCCTCTTCCTCTAAGCAGGAAGGTAACTATTCACAAACCAAGTCTACTTGGAGACCGACTCAGTCTTTCTTGGAACAAGAGTAAACAATCCAAGAAGCCTTCTGCTGCTCCCAAATCAGCATGAAGGGTTGGCCCCCGATCCGTAGGGGGCATACTGTCTTTCTTCAGCCAGGCTTGGATGAGAGATGTTCAGGATCCCTGGGCATTAGAGATAGTGACTCAGGGATACCAGCTGGAATTCAGAAATTCTTCCCCCAGAGGCTGGTTTCTTCTTTCTCGATTGTCTGTAGACCAGATAAAAAGAGAGGCATTCTTACGCTGTGTAAGAGACCTATCCTCCATGGGAGTCATATGTACCGTTCCTATTCAGGAACAGGGACAGGGGTTTTATTCAAATCTGTTTGTAGTTCCCAAAAAGGAGGGAACCTTCAGACCAATCTTAGATCTCAAGAGTCTAAACAAGTTTCTCAGAGTTCCATCTTTCAAGATGGAAACTATCTGTACCATTCTTCAATTGATTCAGGAAGGTCAATTTATGTCAAAGGTGGATCTAAAGGATGCATACCTTCATGTTCCTAAACACAGAGATCATCACAAGTTCCTGAGGTTTGCCTTTCTGGACAAACACTATCAGTTTGTGGCCCTTCCTTTCAGTCTGGCCACGGTGCCCAGAATGTTTACAAAGGTTCTGGGCTCTTTGTTAGCGGTTCTACGGCCACGGGGCATCGCGGTGGCGCCTTATCTGGACGATATACTGATCCAGGCATCGTCATTTCGACTGGCAAAGTCCCATACCAACATTGTACTTTCCTTCCTAAGGACCCACGGGTGGAAGTTAAACCTGGAAAAGAGTTAGTTAGTTCCTCAGACAAGAGTAGCCTTTCTGGGAACTCTAATAGACTCTGTTTCAATGAAGATTTTTCTGACGGAGGTCAGAAAGTTAAAAATTCTGAATACATGTCAGTCAATTCACTCCACTCCTCGTCCGTCAGTGGCTCAGTGCATGGGGGTGATCGGATTGATGGTGGCGGCAATGGACATCGTCCCGTTTGCTCGTTTTCATCTCAGGCCTCTGCAACTAAGCATGCTCAGGCAGTGGAATGGAGATTATACAGATTTGTCTCCTCACATAAATCTAGACCAGGAGACAAGGGACTCTCTTCTATGATGGTTGTCCCTGGATCATCTATCCCTGGAGACCTGTTTCCACAGACCCTCATGGGTAATAGTGTCAACAGATGCCAGCCTGGTAGGATGGGGGCGGTCTGGAACTCCCTAAGGGCTCAAGGTGTGTGGACTCGGGCAGAGTCTCTCCTTCCCATCAATATCCTAGAGTTGAGAGCAATATTCAATGTGCTTCAGGCTTGGCCTCAGTTAGCTTCGGCTCAATTCATCAGATTTCAGTCGGACAACATAACGACTGTAGCGTACATCAATCATCAGGGAGGAACAAGAAGTTCCTTAGCGATGACAGAAGTAAACAAGATAATACAGTGGGCGGAGTCTCACTCTTGCCATCTGTCAGCGATCCACATCCCAGGGGTGGAAAACTGGGAAGTGGATTTTCTGAGCAGACAGACATTTCACCCGGGGGAATGGGAACTCCATCCGGAGGTGTTTTCCAGCCTGATTCTCAGATGGGGCAGGCCGGATTTGGATCTCATGGCTTCTCATCAGAATGCCAAGCTTCCGAGGTACAGGTCCAGGTCCAGGGATCCCCAGGCCAAGCTGATAGATACCTTGGCCTTTCAGCCTAGCTTATGTATTCCCTCCGTTTGCTCTCCTTCCTCTGGTGATTGCTCGAGTCAAACATTAGATGGTGTCTGTGATCCTCATCGCCCCTGCGTGGCCTCGCAGGATTTGGTATGCCGATCTAGCCACCGTGGAAGCTCCCTTTGAGGAAAGACCTTCTCATTCAGGGCTCCTTTCATCACCCAAATCTAGTTTCTCTGCAGCTGATTTCTTGGAGATTGAACGCTTAATTTTATCTAAGCGAGGATTTTCTGATTCGGTCATAGATACCTTGATTCAGGCACGTAAGCCTGTTACTAGGAAAATTTACCATAAGATATGGTGTAAATATCTTTATTGGTGTGAATCCAAGGGCTACTCATGGAGTAAGGTTAGGATTCGCAGTATTTTGTCTTTTCTCCAAGAAGGATTGGAGAAAGGGTTGTCAGCAAGTTCCTTAAAGGGACAGATTTCTGCTTTATCTATTTTGTTACACAAGCGTCTGGCTGATGTTCCAGATGTGCAATCTTTTTGTCAGGCACTGACTAGAATCAGACCTGTATTTAGACCAATTGCTCCTCCTTGGAGTTTGAATTTAGTTCTTAAAGTTATTCAAGGGGTTCCGTTTGAACCTATGTATTCCATAGATATTAAGTTATTATCTTGGAAAGTTTTAGGTTTTAGTTGCTATTTCTTCTGCTCAAAGAGTATCTGAGCTTTCCGCTTTACAATGTAATTCTCCTTATCTTATTTTCCAATCGGATAAGGTGGTGTTGAGAACCAAACCAGGTTTTCTTCCTAAGGTTGTTTCAAATATAAATATTAATCAGGAAATTGTTGTTCCTTCCTTGTGTCCGAATCCTTCTTCTTCGAAGGAGCGTCTGTTACATAATTTGGATGTGGTCCGTGCTTTGAAGTTCTACTTACAGGCGACCAAGGATTTTCGTCAATCGTCTTCCTTGTTTGTTGTTTTTTCAGGGAAACGTAGGGGTCAGAAAGCTACGGCTACCTCTCTTTCTTTTTGGCTGAGGAGTATCATCCATTTTGCATATGAGACTGCTGGACAGCAGCCTCCTGAACGAATTACGGCTCATTCCACTAGGGCTGTGACTTCCTCATGGGCATTCAAGAATGATGCTTCTGTTGAACAGATTTGCAAAGCTGCAACTTGGTCGTCTCTTCACACTTTTTCCAAATTTTCCAAATTTGATACTTTTTCCTCGGCTGAGGCTGTTTTTGGGAGGAAAGTTCTTCAAGCAGTGGTGCCTTCTGTTTAGGTTCCCTGTCTTGTCCCTCCCTTTCAGCCGTGTACTATATCTTTGGTATTGTATTCCACAAGTAAGGATGAAATCCGTGGACTCATCGTATCTTGAAAAACAAAAGGAAATTTATGCTTACCTGATAAATTTGTTTCTTTTTCGATACGATGAGTCCACGGCCCGCCCTGTTATATGAGACAGGTTATTACATTTTTGTTAAACTTCAGACACCTCTGCACCTTGGCTTTTCCTTTCTCTTCCTAACTTTGGTTGAATGACTGGGCTGGGAGGGAAGGGAGGAGCTATTTATAAAGCTCTGTTGTGGTGCTCTTTGCCTCCTCCTGCTGACCAAGAGGCGATATCCCACAAGTAAGGTTGAAATCCGTGGACTCATCGTATCGAAAAAGAAACAAATTTATCAGGTAAGCATACATTTCCTTTTCTGCAAGTCCCCTGAAGAGACAGTTTTCAGCCCTGTCTGTGTTACTGCACAAGAGGTTTGCAGAGCTTCCAGATGTACAGCCATTTGTTAAGGCTCTGCTGGGATCAGACCTGTGTTTAGATCGAAGGCTCCTCCTTGGAGTTTAAATCTTGTCCTTAAGGTTTTGCAATGGGCTCCGTTGGAGCCTATGCATGAAGTAGACATTAAATTGTTGTCTTGAAAAGTTCCTTTCTACTGGCTATTGCTTCTGCGCGCAGAGTATCTGTGATTGCTGCCTTGCAATGCGTCCTTCCTTATCTGGCTTTTCATACCGATAAGGCTGTTCTACGAACCAAGTTAGGTTTTCTTCCGAAGGTTGTGTCAATTCGCAACATCAATCAAGAGATTGTGGTTCCTTTCTTATTTCCTAATCCTTCGTCGAAGGAACGTTTACAACGTATTCTGGATGTGGTTTGTGCCTTGAAGTTCTATCTTCGGGCCACAAAGGAATTTAGACAAACCTCTTTCTCTGTTTGTTTTCTTTTCCGGGAAGCTTAGAGTTCAGAGGGCCTCTTCGACTTCTTTATCTTTTTGTCTGAAGAGTGTCATTTGTTTAGCATAGAAACGGCAGGACATAAGCCTCCTCTGAGGATTACAGCTCATTCTACGAGAGCAGTGGTTTCCTCTTGGGCCTTTAAAAATGAGGCCTCTATGGATCAGATTTGTAAGGCGGCTACCTGGTCTTCCTAACATTCTTTTTCCAAAGATTTTACAATTTTGATGTTTTTGCTTCTGCTGAAGCAGCCTTCGGAAGAAAGGTTTTGAGGCTGTGGTGCCCTCAGATTAGGGTCCGCCTCTCTTTTTTCCCTCCCGTTAGCATTCCGTGTACACTAGAGCTTTGGTATATGTTTCCCACAAGTAAGGAATGCAGCTGTGGAATATTCCCATATCAAGATGGAAAACATAAATTATGCTTACCTGATAATTTAATTTCCATCTGTATGGGAAGAGTCCACAGCTCCAGCCCGTGTTCTCTGATGAGCGGCCCTAAATTTTATTTTTTTTTCTTATGGCACCTTTTTCACCCTGATATTTCTCCTACTGTTCCTTGTTCCCTCGGCAGAATGACTGGGGTTATGAGGAAGTGGGGGAGGTATTTAAACCTTTGGCTGGGGCGTCTTTGCCTCCTCCTGGTGGCCAGGTTCAGTATTTCCTACAAGTAAGAAATGCAGCTGTGGACTCTTCCCATACAGATGGAAATTAAAGGTAAGCATAATTTATGTTTTTGAGGTTGTATAAGATAACCTATATCTGGTCTATAAATTAGCCGTCCCTGATGGGTATACAGTTCATTGACACAAAAGGCTGCAGCATCCTATAGATGGGACAGTTGTATTCCCACCAGTAGCATTAAACTACAGGGATAAAATCCAAATCAAAGACTGCAGTGATGTTGCTGCAGCCACGGGCGCATTGTGTGGACCCCATTATCCATAAGAAAATATTGCAAATTATATTTTAAGACTTCACTGGTATAAGGATTAATTTCTTAAATGGTTTTGTGAATGAGCGCACTTCAACATGTTAGCGCTATGTGCTGCCTTCCTGTTCAAACTCTGCACTGATTTTATGTTTAATAGACGCATGGTCAGTCGATACCATTGGTGATCATGCACGCAAGCAGCCTTCCTGTTCCTGTATGTTTAATAGACGCATGGTCAGTAGATACCATTGGTGGTCATGCACACAAGCAGCCTTCCTGTTCCTGTATGTTTAACCTCTTAAGGACATATGACGGAATTTTTCCGTCATAAAACAATTGAGCAAACTGAAAGCTGTGTCCTTAAAGGGTTAATAGACGCATGGTCAGTCAATACCATTGGTGGTCATGCACGCAAGCAGTCTTCCTGTTCCTGTATGTTTAATAGACGCATGGTCAGTAGATACCATTGGTGTTCATGCACGCAAGCAATCTTCCTGTTCCTGTATGTTTAATAGACGCATGGTCAGTAGATACCATTGGTGTTCATGCACGCAAGCTTGTGTAAGGCCTTTAACATAACTATATGTTGTGTTTTTTTTAATATATTTTGCAGTTCAAGAAATAATTAAAACAAAAATGTAATCTAAGTTTTCACCATTAAGATATGAAAATATCACGCCTCCCAACTGTTCCACATCCTGCTGGGTAGTCGTGGGTTGGGAAGTATGTCCCATTGGTCCTGCCCACAGCTCCAGTAAATACAGTAGATTTGCATAATCAATAAATGCATGACAAAAATACAATGCAATAGCTTAGTCTGAACTTCAAATGAGTAGTAGATTTTTTTTTGTGACAAATTTCAAAGTTTTGTCTATTTCCACTCCCCTTGTATCATGTGACAGCCATCAGCCAATCACAAATGCATAGAAGTATATTCTGTGAATTCTTGCACATGCTCAGTAGAGCTGGTGACTCAAAAAGTATAAATATAAAAGACTGTGCACATTTTGTTAATGGAAATATTTTGGAAAGTTGTTTAAAATTTCTGCTCTATCTAAATCATAAAAGTTTAATTTTGACTTGAGTGTCCCTTTAAGTGACTGACTAGCCACACCCACAGACTACCTATATTCCCCACACAGCCCTGCCTACAAATTACAGGTAGGCCGCTGCCCATGAACTTTTAACCTCCCACATTTTGGAAATCATCCAGCAGATGTTGGGAGGGATAAAATATTACGTCTTGCAAAATGTTTATAGGATCAAGATATTATTTTTTTTACATTTTATTATGTGATATTTTTTTTATCAACACTATTTGCAACATGCAAAACACAAATGAGAAATGACCTACTACATGTAAAAAGCCATTTCTAACCAGGTGTGGTTGTCTTCTGCAACCTTCTACAAATGGCACTCGCTTTGTAAGGTTGGTTCTATATTTTTTTATTAAATAATTCTCAGGTCGTGGATACAAATTAGACCATATCAGGTGATATTCCCAGCTCAAGCAGCTAAATAAATACCCAGCAAATAATGCTCACTATTGGGTATTGTTTGTAACCTGAACATCTATTATAATGGCTCCCTCTAGAAAGTGTTATTATATTAGTGCTTTAGTGATCACTGAACTGTTTTATTATGATCACTGCTATTAAAATGAATCTTTTTATGTATGGCGGTTCTCTGTAGACTTTATTACAAGGGTGTGTCTTCTGTTCTGCCAAGTGGGAATTTACCTTAGTCTCCAAGAAAAGCAAATATTTAATGCAAATACAATTCAAATAAATGACCTACTCTAATAGAGGGTTTGACACTATCATGGAATTCCCCTAATCCAAATGCATGTGCCACAACTGCCTAATGTTTTACATTAAAGGGACAGTTTAGTCAAAATTAAAGTTGCATGATTCAGATAGGGCATGTAATTTTAAACAACTTTTCAATTTACTTTTATCATCACATTTTCTTTGTTCTCTTGGTATTCTTTGTTGAAAGCTAAACCTAGGTAGGCTCATATACTAATTTCTAAGCCTTTGAAGGCCGCCTCTTATCTCAGGGCATTTTTAAAAAATTTCACAGCTAGAGGGCGTTAGTTCATGTGGTACATATAGTTAACTTTGTGCTCATGCCCGTGGAATAGCCTAGGATTCAGCACTGATTGGCTAAAATGCAAGTCTGTCAAAAGAAAACTAAAATGCAAAACTAGGGATTTAGTAATAAAGGGATTATCTATCTTTCTAAAGAATAACAATTCTGGAGTAGACAGTCCTTTTAATCCCTGTTTTTTTTTTAAAAAATGATTTCATATATTCACTTTCAATTTTTTGCTCATCACAGTTTACCGACAATGCTCAGCAATAAATTCAGCGTCACTGACACAATGTTAATATCACTGGGAACAAAATGATTTACGGCTAGATTTGGAGTTCGGCGGTAAAAGGGCTGTTAACGCTCCGCGGGTTTTTTTCTGGCCGCACCATAAATTTAACTCTGGTATCGAGAGTTCAAACAAATGCTGCGTTAGGCTCCAAAAAAGGAGCGTAGAGCATTTTTACCGCAAATGCAACTCTCGATACCAGAGTTGCTTACGGACGCGGCCGGCCTCAAAAACGTGCTCGTGCACGATTCTCCCATAGGAAACAATGGGGCTGTTTGAGCTGAAAAAAAACCTAACACCTGCAAAAAAGCAGCGTTCAGCTCCTAACGCAGCCCCATTGTTTCCTATGGGGAAACACTTCCTACGTCTGCACCTAACACCCTAACATGTACCCCGAGTCTAAACACCCCTAGCCTTACACTTATTAACCCCTAATCTGCCGCCCCCGCTATCGCTGACCCCTGCATTACACTTTTAACCCCTAATCTGCCGCTCCGTAAACCGCCGCCACCTACGTTATCCCTATGTACCCCTAATCTGCTGCCCTAACATCGCCGACCCCTATGTTATATTTATTAACCCCTAATCTGCCCCCCACAACGTCGCCGACACCTACCTACACTTATTAACCCCTAATCTGCCGAGCGGACCTGAGCGCTACTATAATAAAGTTATTAACCCCTAATCCGCCTCACTAACCCTATCATAAATAGTATTAACCCCTAATCTGCCCTCCCTAACATCGCCGACACCTACCTTCAATTATTAACCCCTAATCTGCCGACCGGAGCTCACCGCTATTCTAATAAATGTATTAACCCCTAAAGCTAAGTCTAACCCTAACACTAACACCCCCCTAAGTTAAATATAATTTTTATCTAACGAAATAAATTAACTCTTATTAAATAAATTATTCCTATTTAAAGCTAAATACTTAGCTGTAAAATAAATCCTAATATATCTACAATATAAATTACATTTATATTATAGCTATTTTAGGATTAATATTTATTTTACAGGCAACTTTGTAATTATTTTAACCAGGTACAATAGCTATTAAATAGTTAAGAACTATTTAATAGTTACCTAGTTAAAATAATAACAAATTTACCTGTAAAATAAATCCTAACCTAAGATATAATTAAACCTAACACTACCCTATCAATAAAATAATTAAATAAACTACCTACAATTACCTACAATTAACCTAACACTACACTATCAATAAATTAATTAAACACAATTGCTACAAATAAATACAATTAAATAAACTATCTAAAGTACAAAAAATAAAAAAGAACTAAGTTACAGAAAATAAAAAAATATTTACAAACATAAGAAAAATATTACAACAATTTTAAACTAATTACACCTACTCTAAGCCCCCTAATAAAATAACAAAGACCCACAAAATAAAAAATTCCCTACCCTATTCTAAAATACAAAAATTACAAGCTCTTTTACCTTACCAGCCCTGAACAGGGCCCTTTGCGGGGCATGCCCCAAGAATTTCAGCTCTTTTGCCTGTAAAAAAAAACATACAATACCCCCCCCCCCAACATTACAACCCACCACCCACATACCCCTAATCTAACCCAAACCCCCTTAAATAAACCTAACACTAATCCCCTGAAGATCTTCCTACCTTGTCTTCACCATCCAGGTATCACCGATCCGTCCTGGCTCCAAGATCTTCATCCAACCCAAGCGGGGGTTGGCGATCCATAATCCGGTGCTCCAAAGTCTTCCTCCTATCCGGCAAGAAGAGGACATCCGGACCGGCAAACATCTTCTCCAAGCGGCATCTTCTATGTTCTTCCATCCGATGACGACCGGCTCCATCTTGAAGACCTCCAGCGCGGATCCATCCTCTTCTTCCGACGACTAGACGACGAATGACGGTTCCTTTAAGGGACGTCATCCAAGATGGCGTCCCTCGAATTCCGATTGGCTGATAGGATTCTATCAGCCAATCGGAATTAAGGTAGGAATATTCTGATTGGCTGATGGAATCAGCCAATCAGAATCAAGTTCAATCCGATTGGCTGATCCAATCAGCCAATCAGATTGAGCTCGCATTCTATTGGCTGATCGGAACAGCCAATAGAATGCGAGCTCAATCTGATTGGCTGATTGGATCAGCCAATCGGATTGAACTTGATTCTGATTGGCTGATTCCATCAGCCAATCAGAAAATTCCTACCTTAATTCCGATTGGCTGATAGAATCCTATCAGCCAATCGGAATTCGAGGGACGCCATCTTGGATGACGTCCCTTAAAGGAACCGTCATTCGTCGTCTAGTCGTCGGAAGAAGAGGATGGATCCGCGCTGGAGGTCTTCAAGATGGAGCCGGTCGTCATCGGATGGAAGAACATAGAAGATGCCGCTTGGAGAAGATGTTTGCCGGTCCGGATGTCCTCTTCTTGCCGGATAGGAGGAAGACTTTGGAGCACCGGATTATGGATCGCCAACCCCCGCTTGGGTTGGATGAAGATCTTGGAGCCAGGACGGATCGGTGATACCTGGATGGTGAAGACAAGGTAGGAAGATCTTCAGGGGATTAGTGTTAGGTTTATTTAAGGGGGTTTGGGTTAGATTAGGGGTATGTGGGTGGTGGGTTGTAATGTTGGGGGGGGGGGTATTGTATGTTTTTTTTTACAGGCAAAAGAGCTGAAATTCTTGGGGCATGCCCCGCAAAGGGCCCTGTTCAGGGCTGGTAAGGTAAAAGAGCTTGTAATTTTTGTATTTTAGAATAGGGTAGGGAATTTTTTATTTTGGGGGTCTTTGTTATTTTATTAGGGGGCTTAGAGTAGGTGTAATTAGTTTAAAATTGTTGTAATATTTTTCTTATGTTTGTAAATATTTTTTTATTTTCTGTAACTTAGTTCTTTTTTATTTTTTGTACTTTAGATAGTTTATTTAATTGTATTTATTTGTAGCAATTGTGTTTAATTAATTTATTGATAGTGTAGTGTTAGGTTAATTGTAGGTAATTGTAGGTAGTTTATTTAATTATTTTATTGATAGGGTAGTGTTAGGTTTAATTATATCTTAGGTTAGGATTTATTTTACAGGTAAATTTGTTATTATTTTAACTAGGTAACTATTAAATAGTTCTTAACTATTTAATAGCTATTGTACCTGGTTAAAATAATTACAAAGTTGCCTGTAAAATAAATATTAATCCTAAAATAGCTATAATATAAATGTAATTTATATTGTAGCTATATTAGGATTTATTTTACAGGTAAGTATTTAGCTTTAAATAGGAATCATTTATTTAATAAGAGTTAATTTATTTCGTTAGATAAAAATTATATTTAACTTAGGGGGGTGTTAGTGTTAGGGTTAGACTTAGCTTTAGGGGTTAATACATTTATTAGAATAGCGGTGAGCTCCGGTCGGCAGATTAGGGGTTAATAATTGAAGGTAGGTGTCGGCGATGTTAGGGAGGGCAGATTAGGGGTTAATACTATTTATGATAGGGTTAGTGAGGCGGATTAGGGGTTAATAACTTTATTATAGTAGCGCTCAGGTCCGCTCGGCAGATTAGGGGTTAATAAGTGTAGGCAGGTGGAGGCGACGTTGTGGGGGGCAGATTAGGGGTTAATAAATATAACATAGGGGTCGGCGATGTTAGGGGCAGCAGATTAGGGGTGCATAGCGATAACGTAGGTGGCGGCGATTTGCGGTCGGAAGATTAGGGGTTAATTATTTTAAGTAGCTTGCGGCGACGTTGTGGGGGGCAAGTTAGGGGTTAATAAATATAATATAGGGGTCGGTGGGGTTAGGGGCAGCAGATTAGGGGTACATAAGTATAACGTAGGTGGCGGTCGGCAGATTAGGGGTTAAAAATTTTAATCGAGTGGCGGCGATGTGGGGGGACCTCAGTTTAGGGGTACATAGGTAGTTTATGGGTGTTAGTGTACTTTAGGGTACAGTAGTTAAGAGCTTTATAAACCGGCGTTAGCCAGAAAGCTCTTAACTCCTGCTTTTTTCAGGCGGCTGGAATCTTGTCGTTAGAGCTCTAACGCTCACTGCAGAAACGACTCTAAATACCAGCGTTAGAAAGATCCCATTGAAAAGATAGGCTACGCAAATGGCGTAGGGGGATCTGCGGTATGGAAAAGTCGCGGCTGTAAAGTGAGCGTTAGACCCTTTAATCACTGACTCCAAATACCAGCGGGCGGCCAAAACCAGCGTTAGGAGCCTCTAACGCTGGTTTTGACGGCTACCGCCGAACTCTAAATCTAGGCCTTATTGTGTCAGTGACGTGGAATTTATTGCTGAGCATTGTTGTCGCATCCTATCTGCTGTACCCATGTGATACTTAGATAGGACATCTTGTGAAATCAGATGCAGTGCCCAATGCTATATTTGTTTTTCTTTCTTTTTTTTTAAGTTATGCAAGAAGATTGATCAGCACTAAACAATGAAAAGCAGTTGACAACATAGAATAAAAACCTCATATACCGGCCTTGTGCTATACAGTGAGGCCAAAAATATACTGATCTATAGAGAAAATATCAGAGAGAAAAAATAAACTTGCTCCTCGAGTGGTAAATAATGGGTTAAATAAAGTCCCATCCATCAAATATGAATACTTAAAGGAATAGTCTAGTCAAAATTAAACTTTCATGATTCAAATAGAGCAGCAATTTTAAGCAACTTTCTAATTTACTCCTATTATCAATTTTTCTTCTTTCTCTTGGTATCTTTATTTGAAAAAGCAGAAATGTAAGTTTAGGAGCTGGACCGTTTTTGGTTCAGCACCTGGGTAGCACTTGCTGATTGGTTGCAACATTTAGATACCAATCAGCAAGCACTTCCCAGGTGCTGAATTAAAAATGGGCCGACGACTCATTTTACATTCTTGCTTTTTCAAATAAAGATAACAAGAGAACGAAGAAAAATTGATAATAGGAGTAAATTAGAAAGTTGCTTAAATATTGCTTCTCTATCTGAATCATGAAAGTTTAATTTTGACTGAGCCAGGAGTTAGGCATAAAGGCTACAGCAGTCTTTACTCGGATACAACACAGAGGGCCCAAAGATCAATCAACTCTCCAGCACGTAGTGGAATCATCAAAATACCGGCAATGTTCATAAGCACAAATTTGCATTAATAATTATAAAGCATAACTCAGGAACTAAATCTGCTAGGACTGATTTTCTATCATCATAGTCAGAATCCAACACACTAAGAAGAAGTTTCACCATGAGAGCGCCTTTATTCTATAATTCTTCTTTATTTTCTATAATTACCTGAACCTTACAAATACCAACCATGTTGGTAAAATGCTAAGAATCCTGTACAGCAAGATAAACGGCTCTCAAGCTGAAATCTGCTTTTCTGTAATACCTGGCCGTACTGCTGAGACTTCTAGATATTCTCACGAGACTAAAGAGCGTTAGATCACTAGGCCCAGAGAAGTACAAGGCATATAAGTCTCTCTCATGGCGCCTAGCGGCCGCTGACAATGTTTATACCACAAAACTCCTACTACACGCCCCACTGTGAGACAACAAATAACATTTTTCCCACAAACACAGCAAAATTCCAATAATAGAGAAAATGGGTGTGAGAGACATCACCCTTAAAGGAACAGTGCAAGGTTAAAATCAAACTACCATTTCTTACTTCCCATGTGGTTTTCTTGTTTTTAAAACATTAAATAAATGCTATATATAACAATGTAAAGATTTGTCTGAGAATATGTAGATGTATTTACTTTAAAACTGTTATTTAAATATCAGGAAAAAAGTAAGTTTTAATTTTTTTTGTGAATTAACTTTTAGATTCTGTAGAGTAATAAGTGCTGCCATGTTGAAACCTAGGTTTCCGTTATCTAATATGCTCTGCTGAGGACAATTAGGGTTTTATAAAGTGTGCAGATGATGTTACAGTAACTATTTCACACAGCCCTTGTTACTCACTTTATCTGTGCCTAATTGTCCTCAGCTGAAGAAGTAGAAATAAAATCTCTTTATTGCTGTAAAAGTTTCCAATTTACTTCTATGATCAAATTAGCTTTGTTCCCATGATATTCTGTGTTGAAGAGATACCTAGGTAGGCATCTGGTGCACTATATAGCAGGAAATACTGCTGCCCTCTAGTGCTCTGGCAAATGGATAACATTCTGGCAAAACTTCTCCGATATAGTGCTGCTGCTCCAGAAATGTAATAGCTCCTAAGCATACATACCTACTTTTCAACAAAAGATATCAAGAGAACAAAGACCATTTGGTAAATTAGAGTTAAGTTTCTAATTGCTGCTCTATCTGAATCATGAAAGAAATATTTTGGTTTTAATAAAAGATTAAAAAGCTCTAGACGTATCGGCTAAAAACAAAGCCTTTTTTAAGACCATATAACATTCGTTAAAAGTCGTAATACGCTTATTACTATCGCTTCTATGGCAAAAATAAAAACCTTTAACTTCTACTTCCTCTGTGACTATTTTCCCTTTATTAGAGGACTTTGTGGTTACAACACTACACTATTGCAGATTTGTAAGGAGGGTAAACCTCGAGTGACTGAAACGGTTAAGTTTCACCTAAAGGAGGAGCGGCCCCTCCACATTATACAGACATCTGATTAAAGGGATGAAAAGGTCAATAATAAAATGTGCATAGATGCATTTCACGCTTTGCACTATGCTTCTAGTAAAAGATATTACAGTTTTTCTTATGCATATCCACATATCCTGTGACTGCCCGTGCACCAGTATTTAAACACCACATCTTCTTAGAGAGTCAGTGGTGGCTTGTGTGACACAAATTACACATTGCTACCAGCTGTCTGAGCAGACATAGTGATTGAATACTGGTTCACAGGACCTAGCATATGTGCGTATGCCACAGACAAACAGTAATCACTTTTACTAGAAGCATTTTTTGCTAATGTAAGCATATTGCAAAAATGATTCTATTTCAAATTTCAATGGACTTCTGCACATTTTAATATTGGTCTTTCTATCCCTTTAAAGAAGAGACCAGGACAGGCAGTGACCAGGACGAAGAGGAATAATGTTTTTTGTGCCATTTAGATTTATTTGTGCTGCTTCACACATACTGTTTGTTTTTATATCACTTTAATGTATCTTTAAAGATGGGAACCTCATAGAGTCACATCTGTGTGCTCTGGTTAAATCAGTGGAGCTTTGCAATAAAATATTGTTATAAAAAGTCCTATCACTAAGATATTTATGATTTTATTTCCTTTAAACATTTTCAGTTTCTTCTGGATTTTTGTGCAGCATTAACTTTCTGATAATGTAAAACCAATATTAACTCAGATCCTTTTGAAACTCGCTGTTATAAAGTAAACAATATGCATAAAACTGAGGGAAAACTGTGACCGGGTCCATAGAGCAGTTTGTAATACAAATTCCATCATTTTACATTGGGAGTGGTTACAAATAGATACAACAAATCTACACTCCTATACTCTATAGCCCTAAGGAAATATCAATCCCAAGTGGTTACCAAGGTTATCAAAGATAAGAATGTTTAGGAAGACATAGGCATAATATAAACCTCTGATTTTCAAACCTTTCCTCTGGTCTAACAGGCCAGGTTTTCAGGATTACCCTGGATGAGAGCAGATAAATAACTGTTTAACCCCTTAATGACCGAGGACGTGCAGGGTACGTCCTCTAAAAAAAGGCAGTTAACGCCTGAGGACGTACCCTGCACGTCCTCAGTCTGGAAAGCAGCTGGAAGCGATCCTGCTCGCTTCCAGCTGCTTTCCGGTTATTGCAGTGATGCCTCGACATCGAGGCATCCTGCAATAACACTTTCTGGCCATCCGATGCAGAGAGAGCCACTCTGTGGCCCTCTCTGCACCGGACATCGATGGCCGGTATCGTTGGTGGGTGGGAGCCGACTTGGGAGGCGGGTGGGCGGCCATCGGTGTGATCTGGAAGGTGGAGGGGGGCGGGATCGGGGGCGGAGCCTTCGGGGGCGCGCACGGGCGCGCGCGCGTGCACGGTGGGTGGCGGGCGGGCGCGTGCACGGGGCGGGAGCGGGTGGGAACCGCTACACTACAGAAAAAAAGTAAAGAGTAAGTGTATTAAAAAAATGAAATAAACATTTTAAAAATAAAGCATTTAAGCGATCTGGAAGGGGTGGGGGGTTGGTATTGGGGGGGGGGGGAAGCTACACTACAGAAAAAGGAAATTTTTTAAATAAAAACACATATTTTCACTAAAATGGGTACTGGCAGACAGCTGCCAGTACCCAAGATGGCGCACATTAAGTCAGAGGGGGAGGGTTAGAGAGCTGTTGGGTGGGGGATCAGTGAGGTTGGGGGCTAAGGGGGATCCTACACAGAAGCATATGTAAATATGCTAAAACAAAATGCACAAAAATGCACACATTTTCCTTTTATTTTAGTACTGGCAGAGTTTCTGCCAGTACTTAAGATGGCGGGGACATTTGTGGGGTAGGGGAGGGAAGAGAGATGTTTGGGAGGGATCAGGGGGTCTGATGTTTCAGGTGGGAGGCTGATCTCTACACTAAAGCTAAAATTAACCCTGCAAGCTCCCTACAAGCTACCTAATTAACCCCTTCACTGCTAGCCATAATACACGTGTGATGCGCAGCGCCATTTAGCAGCATTCTAATTACCAAAAAGCAACGCCAAAGTCATATATGTCTGCTATTTCTGAACAAAGGGGATCCCAGAGAAGCATTTACAACCATTTGTGCCATAATTGCACAAGCTGTTTGTAAATGATTTCAGTGACAAACCTAAAATTGTGAAAAATGTAATGTTTTTTTTAATTTGATCGCATTTGGCGGTGAAATGGTGGCATGAAATATACCAAAATGGGCCTAGATCAATACTTGGGGTTGTCTACTACACTACACTAAAGCTAAAAATACCCCAAAAAGCTCCTTACATGCTCCCTAATTAACCCCTTCACTGCTGGGCATAATACACGTGTGGTGCGCAGTGGCATTTAGCGGCCTTCTAATTACCAAAAAGCAATGCCAAAGCCATACATGTCTGCTATTTCTGAACAAAGGGGATCCCAGAGAAGAATTTACAACCATTTATGCCATAATTGCACAAGCAGTTTGTAAATAATTTCAGTGAGAAACTGAAAGTTTGTGAAAAAATTTGTGAAAAAGTGAACAATTTTTTGTATTTGATCGCATTTGGCGGTGAAATGGTGGCATTAAATATACCAAAATGGGCCTAGATCAATACTTTGGGATGTCTTCTAAAAAAAAATATATATATGTCAATGGATATTCAGGGATTCCTGAAAGATATTAGTGTTCTAATGTAACTAGCGCTAATTTTGAAAAAAATATGTTTTGAAAATAGCAAAGTGCTACTTGTATTTATGGCCCTATAACTTACAAAAAAAGCAAAGAAGATGTAAACATTGGGTATTTCTAAACTCAGGACAAAATTTAGAAACAATTTAGCATGGGTGTTTTTTGGTGGTTGTAGATGTGTAACAGATTTTGGGGTTCAAAGTTAGAAAAAGTGTGTTTTTTTCCATTTTTCCTCATATTTTATAATTTTTTTTATAGTAAATTATAAGATATGATGAAAATAATGGTATTTTTAGAAAGTCCATTTAATGGCGAGAAAAACGGTATATAATATGTGTGGGTACCGTAAATGAGTAAGAGGAAAATTACAGCTAAACACAAACACTGCAGAAATGTAAAAATAGCCTTGGTCCCAAACGGACAGAAAATGGAAAAGTGCTCTGGTCACTAAGGGGTTAATAATCAGCTTATTATTTCACCTGTGCTGCAGTTCAGAAATCCTCACAATCTGACCTGTTAGGGAGGTCTGAAAACCAGCGATGTAAGCAAAAACAGAAGCTAACAATGAATCTACAGTCTGATATATTACTGTCTTTTTAAATATTTACTAATATAGATTGTAAGATCTAAATATATCAAAGTCTAGACCACTGGTTTTCAAACCTGACCTCAGGCTCCCTAACAGGTCACATTGTGAGGATTTCTGAACTGAAGCACAGGTGAAATAATCAGCCGATTAGTAAACAGTTATTTACCTGCTCTCGTCCCAAGGTAATCCTGAAAATCTGGCCTGTTGGAGAGGCCTGAGGACAGGTTTGAAAACCGGTGGTCTTGACCAATATATCAGTAGAGCCTTTTTATTACTTTGCATGAATTTAGTCGAGAAATAGCATGTGATGTAGCTCTAGCGACCCTGCAACTATGTCAGAGCAGTGAAGTTTAAAAAAAGAAATTTATTTCCACAGGTTAAAAATAACTGTACAAACCACGGACAAGAAGGTGTGGTGCTTACTTGTAGAGTCTATGAGTAAGCGCCACTAGGGGGCTCGAAACGCGTCAGGCCTTCTTATCTGTGGTTTGTACAGTTATTTTTAAGCTGTGGAAATAAATTTCTTTTTTTAAACTTCACTGCTGTGCTGCGGGACATTGTTCTATTTTTCGTTATTGTGCAGTTGGTTCTCTGTCTTGAGCCGGCATTTGCACCCTGCCTTTGTGTTCTTCTTGTGTTACCATAGTTTTTGTGGCGTCTGACGTCCCTAGTGTGGGTCCGGGATCGTGTGCGGCTGATGGGTTGTTTGGAGTGGCCTTCTTCTACTGTGCTATGTATGTTTATTCTCTATAAAGGAACTCCTGGTCCCAGGCGGAAATGAGTAGTTACCCAATCCCTTTTATTTATTACTAGGTGTAAAGCTTGCCCAGAGGGCAGTCTATTGTTGTAGAGTGAGGTTCCTCTTGGGGGGCGAGGGATCTCACCACCCTGCCATTTTCATAATCTACCTGGATGCAGCTCAGGGGCGAGATTACATATGCGGCGTAGGTTTCAGTGCAACTGCCGTAAGTTTCACCTTGCACATTGGGTGAATTACATATACGGCGCCGACAGATCATATACTGGAGTCGCCAGTGACTTAAGGCAGTTTATGAACTGCCGGCACATAAGAAAAAAACATAAAAATGTATCACCCGTAAAAGTCTAACACCATCTCCCAAAATAACCCGACACATCAAAACCCCTCACATTGCAACTAATAATAAAATGTATTAAACCTCTAAACTGCCATCCCCCCACATCGCAACTAGTAACAAAAGTATTAAACCCCCCCCCCCCTAATCCGCACAACCTGCCAATCGCAACTATACCTAAAAGTTATTAACCACTAAACCCCCCATCCCCACCACATCGCCAATCTACCCTATAGAGTGAATAACCCCTAATCTGAAATTCAACCACAACGCAAATATACCTAATTAAAGTATTAACCCCTAACTCCGTAACCCCCCCCACCGCAATATACCTTATTAACCCCTAAACCGCCATCCCCCCAACAATGCAAAGTATTAATCTAATCACTAAGTCTCCTAATCTAACCACCACCTAAGTTAACCCCAATATCATAATAATAAAAAGACTGCCTTGGGGGGCGTGTACTGGCCAGCGACTGAGATGGCTGCCTTTTAAGTACAAGTGGAGCATTGGAGCCGATAAATCTGCTGTTTATCCCTCCTTAGAACAGAAAATTTTACTACCATCCAAGAGATAAGAGAACAGAAACACTTATGAAACGGATTTATGTGTCTTTTGCATATTACTAAGAAGTGGCAGACCCTTTTAGAGGAGGTGCCGCAGCAGAGACCTAGTAACGGCCCTGGACCTTCTCTACCACCCCCCCTATATTCTGAACTATCAGTATATCCAGCCATTTGTGCTGCAGAATTTATAAAAACTTGGAGCACCGAAAGATATACCCTTTTCCTCGACCCTACCTATTAATTAGGGCTACTTTGTGGAACTTTCCTTACTATCCATTATGGAGGATATCGCCCTTGTGATACAATCCCTCTTTATTGAGTTTGAGGGGGCAATGAAACAGGACTTTGACCGCTTAATAAGATGTGCCAAGTCTAAGGAGATGTGTTTTGACTACCCTCAAGTACTCTCAGCTGTGCCGACACTCATGGAACCACCGGGCCTAGTTGTTCAGAACTATACGGAGTACCTAGGAGTGCCCGGACCATCGAGGGATACGGCCGATCCCCCGAGGTTGCAGGCTCAGTTCATTTCACTCCCGCCTTTGTAAAGCCCCCTGGATGTTCATAGCGCTCTGCAAGATATCCTCACAGGGCAGACTTGTTCAGTAACAGCGAGAGCTCTTAGTTACCGGAGTATGGATCAATAACTCCTCTACCAGGAAAGGTGCCTGTGGAGGTGGTCACTATAAGCCCAATAGGATTTGTATATCGCCCTCGATGATAGAGCCCTATTTTGAGAAGCTGGGCAGTTTGATGCGGCTGTGGTGGAGATGGCTGGACGCTTACCTGAAACGGAGAATTATGTCACATCACTTTGGGATACCTGCTTTCAAAAAATGGCGGGGCCGGTTCCACAGGATTGCCTAATACTCTTTGATGTCTCTATGCGGCAGGGTGCCTGGAACATTGTGATCGAGCTGACTGCTTTGCGGGACACAAAGACCCTATATAATGCTCCCCTACAGCAAGACTTTTTAAGCACCGGTATAGGGTAGGCTCTTATATTATGCCCCACTTTGAAGAGGACTGTCTTAACTCTGTTAGTGTTGCAACGCTCTGATTTTCTGGACAATTTTATTTAATGCCCGGAAATATCTGTATAGACATTTTGAACTAAAATCCTAGACTCTATGCTTCCAAGACCAGCTGCCTAGTTTACAATTTACTCCCATCTTTAGTTTAAATTTTTTTATTTTTTTTTATTTATAGTAATGGGTTGTGAATTCTGTATTACAGGTTTACCATATGTATGTAGCTCAATCCACTAACCTCTTCTTCTGTCATTTGCAGGCTTTTATTTAAGTGTATATATGTTATGTATTACCATGTTTATATTCTAAGAACACACATAGGTTGAGAGGGGAGGTAATTATTCTTATTTTTAAATTCTGGCAAAGAATAGTATAGATCCAGCTTATAATTGTTACAGCATCTATCCTGTCTTCCATATCTCTATGGGAGCCCATTCCCCCTTACTTGTAATTTGGGTACCTATGTATGTTTGAGCTTAAGCTTGTGCCTTTACTACAGAACTGTGTAGTACTTCAGCAGAATGTGATGTTTGTACCCATCTATAAAGACTCCCAATGCAATTTTGAAAGTATAAACAGATACTGTATGCCCTTGGATAGACAGTAGGTTTTTATAGATTTTTAATACATCATTCATACTAGATTTGTCCACTAGGTAGAAGTGGAACCCTAGATTTGGTTTTATTTGTTACTGGGGGTGGCTAATGAATGTAAATTCCTAATTCAAACTTTAGTGGTATATTTGAGGTACATGGTTTTTCTTTGCCTTGTATTATGCTAGTTCCCCTAGAACAGGGTGTAATTCTTTGCCTTGTACTATGCTAGTCCTTTAGTCAATTTATGTTGGAATGTGATACATCTTTTGGGATCCGAAAGTGGTCCCTTACAGCATCTGATAGCCTTTTACATGTTAAATTTGTTCTATGACCACGAGAGGTCCAAGAGTGGCCTCATAGTTTAATTTGAAGGCTGACAGTATGAATGGGCAAAACATTATGGGGTTTTTCTTTGTGTTTTTTGTTAATTTTGCATCTGTCTCATACCTCTGTTATGATTTTTTTTGGCTTGTTTCTTGTCTCTCAGTTATATGGATATGACAATTTTGTATAAACTGTACTGAGATTTTTGCCTTGTATGCCCCAAATTGAATTTCAATAAAATATTTAAAAAAAAAAAAAAAAAGACTGCCTTACTAATAAATTAATTAAAAAGTACCAAAGTAACAAAAATCAAAAATTAAAATAAAAAAAACTAATATTACATTAAAAAAATCCTAAAATTAAATTAAAATAATAAAATCTAATATTACAAAAATAAAAAATCTAACATTACAGAAAAAAATAAACAAAGTTATCCAAAATAAAAATGTAAACCTAATCTAATACCCCTCTAAAAAAAGCCACCCCAAAATAAAAACACCCCCTAATCTAATACTAAACTACCAATACCCCTTAAAAGGGCCTTTTGTAGGACATTGCCCTAAAGCAAACAGCTCTTTTACTGTTAAAAATTACAAATTACCCCCTAAAAGTAAAACACACAACCCTTCCAAAATAAAAAAACCTAACTCTAAAAACATCTTACTACCCATTGCCCCTAAAGGGGCATTTGTATGGGCATTGTCATTAAAAGGGCAATCAGCTCTTTTGCTGCTCATTAAAATAAAATAAAAACTAATCTAAAAAAAAAAAGAAATCCACCCAAAAAAATAAAACAATGACTTAACTGTAACCCCGAAATAGGGATTCACCATTCCTGAAGTCCGGCGATGAAGATCTTCTTTCAGGCGGCTCCATCTTCATCCAGCGTGGGGACATCTTCTTTTTTCATCTGGAGCAAAGGTGGCGCGGACCAGGACCTACGACATTCCTATTGGCTGAAATTTTAAAATAAGCAAATAGGATGAGAGCTACTGAGATCCTATTTGCTGTTCAATTCAGCCAATAGGATTTCAGTAGCTCTCATCCTATTGGCCAATTTTAAATTTTCAGCCAATAGGAATGCAAGGTACCCCAATATAAAACAGGTACCTTCCATTCAAGCTTCAGTATGCGGCAACAATCGCATGAAGAGGATCCTCCACGCTGGATGTCTTCGTGGCCGCCAGTCCTTTTTTGGGTGGGGTTTTGTTTTTAGATTGGGTTTTTTTTTATTTTAATGGCCAGCAAAATAGCTGATTGCCCTTGGGTATCTTAGTTTTTTTTAGAGTTAGTTTTTTTTTTATTTTGGGGGGTTGGGTGTGTGGGGGGGTTTACTTTTAAGGGGTAATTTGTAATTTTTAACAGTTAAAGAGCTGATCGCTTTAGGGCAATGTACTACAAAAGGCCCTTTTAAGGGCTATTGGTAGTTTAGTATTAGATTAGGGGGGGGTTATTTTGGGGTGGATTTTTTATTTTTATAACGGTATTAGATTAGGTTAAAAAAAAAATGACTTTTGATCATTTAATTAATTTTTTTTCTGTAATTTTAGATGTTTTTATTTTAATTTAATCAGGTTTTTTTATGTAATGTTAGTTTTTTCATAATTTTAAGTTAGGATTTTATCATTTTGTGATAGTCTTTTTTATTTTATGTAATTGGGGTTCATTTAGGGGGTATTAGGTTAGGGGGCTTAGTGATTTGATTCATTCTTAGCGTTGTGGGGGGGTTGTCGGTTTAGGGGTTAATAGAGTAATTAGGTAGTTGGCGTTGTGGGGGGTTGGTGGTTTAGGGGTCAATAGTGTTATTAGGTAGTTGGCGTTGTGGAGGTTTGAGGCTTAGGGGTTAATATTGTAATTAGGTTATTTGCGTTGTGGGTGAATGGCAGATTAGGGGTTAATCACTTTATTAGGTAGATTGCGATGTGGGTGAATGGCGGATTAGTGGTTAATCACTTTATTAGGTAGAGTGCGATGTGGGTGAATGGCGGATTAG